>NC_090821.1:79766730-80094230 GCF_000390325.3 Nicotiana tomentosiformis | reverse complement strand
TAAACCCTAAACCCTAAACCCTAAACCCTAAACCCTAAACCCTAAACCCTAAACCCTAAACCCTAAACCCTAAACCCTAAACCCTAAACCCTAAACCCTAAACCCTAAACCCTAAACCCTAAACCCTAAACCCTAAACCCTAAACCCTAAACCCTAAACCCTAAACCCTAAACCCTAAACCCTAAACCCTAAACCCTAAACCCTAAACCCTAAACCCTAAACCCTAAACCCTAAACCCTAAACCCTAAACCCTAAACCCTAAACCCTAAACCCTAAACCCTAAACCCTAAACCCTAAACCCTAAACCCTAAACCCTAAACCCTAAACCCTAAACCCTAAACCCTAAACCCTGAACCCTAAACCCTAAACCCTAAACCCTAAACCCTAAACCCTAAACCCTAAACCCTAAACCCTGAACCCTGAACCCTGAACCCTGAACCCTGAACCCTGAACCCTGAACCCTGAACCCTGAACCCTGAACCCTGAACCCTGAACCCTGAACCCTGAACCCTGAACCCTAAAACCCTAAAACCCCAAACCCTAAAACCCTAAAACCCTAAACCCTAAACCCTAAAACCCTAAACCCTAAACCCTAAACCCTAAACCCTAAACCCTAAACCCCAAAACCCTAAAACCCAAAACCCTAAAACCCTAAACCCAAACCCCAAACCCCAAACCCCAAACCCCAAACCCTAAACCTCAAACCCTAAACCCTAAACCCTAAAACCCTAGAACCCTAAACCCTAAACCCTAAAACCATAAAACCTTAAACCCTAAATCCTAAACCCTAAACCCTAAACCCTAATGTGTTAAGATGATTTGAATGTGACGAGAAATATTTCCTTGAAATGTAAAGGAAGGCCATTGGGTGCTTTATTTTTGTTTTGATGTGACATATAATCTCGAGTGTGAATGTTTTCAAAGATCTTTCACGTTGTTAAATTTTGGGGAAAATTAAATTCTCGTGTCTGGTTAATGCGTTTGGACTTAGAAAGATTAAGTAATTTCATAGTAATTATGGCTGCAAAAGGGTATAACAAGATTTCAATTTGAGACTAAGCAGGTGTGTCATCTCCTGCGCAGTAATCTATATAGGTGTGTTCCTTATGATGTGAATATAGTGTTTCTTTTCTACCAACGGGGCATATGTGTTGAGATGTGAATTTGAATCGGGTTGAGAAAGTCGACTTGATTGTCGCGAGAATAAATGCTAACTTAGCGGATTATTGAGGTATTTCATGGTGGGTGTTGCATAAGCTTGTGAAGAATTTTCGTTGAACTAACTGTAGTATTATGGCAGTAATGAAGTATGGGTATTATGAGTTATCCAGTGTTTTGTTCTATGGCTTTGAGCCAAGTGGGGGAGTCTGCTATTGACAATCCAATTTCATGGATATATGTTAAATTTAATTTATGTTTGAGGCATACTTGTGGGTTAGTTATTACCGGACATATGAGTCCAAATGTACAGGTTACAACTGAAGTTACCGAGTCCAATATAAGTAACCGATACTAGTGATATACAAATTCAAAAAATTTTCAATTTTCACATATATATTTTGAATCCATTAGAACCCTCTCGAGAGTCATCCACTCTACTCAAATCTAATTTACTCTGCCCCAAACGGGCCGAAAGACATGTGCTCCTTTAGCACGATCAACACTCAAAGAAGTAACCTTGCCTTAACACGACCAATCGTATTCATATTTCGCGCACACTACATCCTTCAAAATAACAACTTAATCATTTCATAATTTTTATATTTTCATAAAGTTCAATGTAACCCGTATCCAGAAATTTACTTACCCGAGTCATCCTCGATCTCCACCTCTGTAAGTTATAACTAACCCACAAGTATGCCTCAAACCAAAATTAAATTTAACATATATCCATGAAATTGGATTGTCAATAGCAGACTCCCCCACTTGGCTCAAAGCCATAGAACAAAACACTCGATAACTCATAATACCCATACTTCATTACTGCCATAATACTACAGTTAGTTCAACAAAAATTCTTCACAAGCTTATGCAACACCCACCATAAAATACCTCAATAATCCGCTAAGTTAGCATTTATTCTCGCGACAATCAAGTCGACTTTCTCAACCCGATTCAAATTCACATCTCAACACATATGCCCCGTTGGTAGAAAAGAAACACTATATTCACATCATAAGGAACACACCTACATAGATTACTGCGCAGGAGATGACCCACCTGCTTAGTCTCAAATTGGAATCTTGTTATACCCTTTTGCAGCCACAATTTTCCAGACGCATTAACCAGACACGAGAATTTAATTTTCCCCAAAATTTAACAACGTGAAAGATCTTTCAAAACATTCACACTCGAGATTGTACGTCACATCAAAACGAAAATAAAGCACCCAATGGCCTTCCTTTACATTTCAAGGAAACATTTCTCGTCACATTCAAATCATCTTAACACATCCCTCAGTTACATCATACTCATCACAAAGCCATTCCACCGCTCAATTAGCCACAAATTCTACTCGTTGGGATATTACCGGACATATGTGTCCAAATGTACAGGTTACAACTGAAGCTACCGAGCCCAATGTAAGTAACAGATTGTAGTGATATACAAATTCGAAAAAAATTCAATTTCCACATATATATTTTGAATCCATTAGAACCCTCTCGAGAGTCTTCCACTCTGCTCCAATCTAATTTACTCCGCCCCAAACGAGCCGAAAGACATGTGCTCCTTTAGTACGATCAACACTCAAAGAAGTAACCTTGCCTTAACACGACCAATCGAATTCATACTTCGTGCGCATTACATCCTTCAAAATAACAACTTAATCATTCCATAATTTTCATATTTTCTTAAAGTTCAATGTAACCCGTATCCAGGAATTTACTTACCCGAGTCATCCTCGATCTCCACCTCTGTAAGTTATAACTAACCCACAAGTATGCTTCAAACCAAAACTAAAATTTAACATATATCCATGAAATTGAATTGTCAATAGCAGACTCCCCCACTGGGCTCAAATCCATAGAGCAAAACACTCGATAACTCATAATACCCATACTTTATTACTGCCATAATACTACAGTTAGTTCAACAAAAATTCTTCTCAAGCCTATGCAACACCCACCATAAAATACCTCAATCATCCGCTAAGTAAGCATTTATTCTCGTGACAATCAAGTCGACTTTCTCAACCCGATTCAAATTCACATCTCAACACATATGCCTCGTTGGTAGAAAAGAAACACTATATTCACATCATAAGGAACACACCTACATAGATTACTGCGCAGGAGATGACCCACCTGCTTAGTCTCAAATTGGCATCTTGTTATACCCTTTTGCAGCCACAATTACTATGAAATCACTTAATCTTTCTAAGTCCAAATGCATTAACGAGACACGAGAATTTAATTTTCCCCAAAAGTTAACAACGTGAAAGATCTTTCAAAACATTCACCCTCGAGATTGTACGTCACATCAAAACGAAAATAAAGCACCCAATGGCCTTCCTTTACATTTCAAGGAAACATTTCTCGTCACATTCAAATCATCTTAACACATCCCTCAGTTACATCATACTCATCACAAAGCCATTCCACCGTTCATCGAGCCACAATTTCCATTCATAGGGATATTACCGGACATATGAGTCCAAATGTACAGGTTACAACTAAAGCTACCGAGCCCAATGTAAGTAGCCGATTCTAGTGATATACAAATTCGAAAAATTTTCAATTTCTACATATATATTTTGAATCCATTAGAACCCTCTCGAGAGTCATCCACTCTACTCAAATCTAATTTACTCCGCCCCAAACGGGCCGAAAGACATGTGCTCCTTTAGCACGATCAACACTCAAATAAGTAACATTGCCTTAACACGACCAATCGAATTCATACTTCGTGCGCACTACATCCTTCAAAATAACAATTTAATCATTTCATAATTTTCATAAAGTTCAATGTAACCCGTATCCAGGAATTTACTTACCCGAGTCATCCTCAGTCTCAAATTGAATTGTCAATAGCAGACTCCCCCACTTGGCTCAAAGCCATAGAACAAAACAGTCGATAACTCATAATACCCATACTTTATTACTTCCATAATACTACAGTTAGTTCAACAAAAATTCTTCTCAAGCTTATGCAACACCCACCATAAAATACCTCAATCATCCGCTAAGTTAGCATTTATTCTCGCGACAATCAAGTTGAGTTTCTCAACCCGATTCAAATTCAAATCTCAACACATATGCCCCGTTGGTAGAAAAGAAACACTATATTCACATCATAAGGAATACACCTACATAGATTACTGCGCAGGAGATGACCCACCTGCTTAGTCTCAAATTGGCATCTTGTTATACCTTTTTGCAGCCACAATTACTATGAAATCACTTAATCTTTCTAAATCCAAACGCATTAACCAGACACGAGAATTTAATTTTCCCCAAAAGTTAACAACGTGAAAGATCTTTCAAAACATTCACACTCGAGATTGTATGTCACATCAAAATGAACATAAAGAACCCAATGGCCTTCTTTTACATTTGAAGGAAACATTTCTCGTCACATTCAAATTATCTTAACACATCCCTCAGTAACATCATACTCATCACAAAGCCATTCCACCGCTCATCGAGCCATAAATTCCACTCGTAGGGATATTACCGGACATATGAGTCCAAATATACAGGTTACAACTGAAGCTACCGTGCCTAAGCTGGGGTCTAAAGTTGGCCTCAAGTCCTCTAGACTGGCCCATCACCAAAACACAGAATACATATCTTGAACCTCGTTCATAGAATCACAAGCCGGCATTGCACAACTGATACCGAGCGCTCATGTGCGCATACGAATGCGTGGAAGGAATTCAAAGAGTTATGTTTCAAGATGAATCAATTTCGCACGATAGAATACAAGAAAGTGAAATTTTCCTAAGGGTTCGGTAGCCTCTCGAAGATATGTACAGACATCGCCGTACCGATCCGCAAGACTCTACTGAACCTACTCATGACTCTTGAGACCTATGTTACCTAGAGCTCCGATACTAACTTTCCATTACCCAAAATTCCACCCATCGTGATGGCGCCTATCTCAATACTAGGCAAGCCGTCAATCCCAACAAACCATGTATTCTTTTAAATTTGAAAAGAGAATGATTAAATTCAGCGGAAGAAATCTCACAAGTACAAATATAAATACTCCCAAAACCTGGTGTCATTGAGTACATGAGCATCTAGTACGAATAAAAGTCTGGAAAATACGGTCTATAATAGTCTAAGACCAAATACAGTAAACAAGGAGATAGGGAAAGAGAGACAAGGTCTACGAAACACGGCAGCTACCTCTGAATCTCCGAAAAGTCAACTGTGCGAGTGAATTAGCACCCGCTATGTCTGGAAACACCTGGATCTGCACACGAAGTGAAGGGTGTAGTATGAGTACAACCAACTCAGCAAATAACAATAATAACTAAGGAACTGAAGATAATGATGATCTACACAGTTATAGTTCATTTTTATAATTCTAGCAGAGAATAGACATGCTTTCAAATCCAGCAGTTTAAGTCAAATCAATTTATACAGTTCAAGCTCATGTAATCCGGATATAAAATCTTTCAAAGAATTTCACAATAATGACAAATAGCAACTAAGTGCAACAACAAATCAAAAGCAAGTACAACCTCTCAGGGCAACAGTCACTCCACTCGTCACAACAACTCAACCACTTGTCTCTTAGCCCTCAGCACTCACACTCAATGGGTACCCGCTCTCACTGGGGGTGTACAGACTCTGCATGGGCTCCTACAGCCCAAGCGCCATAATTCGCATGGACAACTCACGTGTTGCACGGATAACTCACGTGCTATAATATCCTGCACGGACAGCTCACGTGCCATAGTATCCTTACCTCACCGACAGGCCCTCGGCCTTACTCAGTCCTCAACCTCTCTAGTCTCTCCAGCTCTCGAAAATCACAAAGATCAGCCCAAACAAAGATAACATAGTGTATCAATAAATATCAAGAAAGACTGAGGTATGATACAGAAGTAAAATCATGACTGAGTGCAAGACAACAATTAGCAAATAATTTAACAAGTACGCGACCTCTGTGGGTCCCAGTAATACTATCACATAGCCTAAGCATGATTTATAACATGATTTACAGTCAAATTCCTTCAACACATAGAGGGCATATATCTAACAACAAGTTATTCAACTTTACAGTTTCACGGGACGGACCAAGTCACAATCCCCTCGGTGCACGCCCACACGCCCTTCACCTAGCATGTGCGTCACCTCCAAAATAATCACATGATACGAAATCCGGGGTTTCATACCCTTAGGACCAGATTTATAACTGTTACTTGCCTCAAAATGTGATATTCTTTACTCTGCTATGCCTTTGCCTCGCAAGTCGGCCTCTGAATGCCTCGAATCTAGTCACAAATAAGTCATTTCAGTCAACAAAATTTATTGGAATTAATTCCATAAGAAAATACTAATTTTCCATAAAAATTCGAAAATTAGCTCAAACATCGCCCGTAGGGCCCACGTGTCGGAACCAGACAAAAGTTATAAAATATGAACGCCCATTCAACCACGAGTCCAACCATAAAAATTTTACTCAAATCCAATAACAACTCGACCCTCAAATCTCCAAATTAAACCAAGAGGGTTTTCACAATTTTCCAACTTAATTCACCGATTAAATGTTAAAAATGACCATGGATTCGAGTAATTTAACCAATATTGAGTTAAGAACACTTACCCCGTTGTTTCCTCTGAAAATCTCCCAAATATCGCCTCTTCCCGAGCTCCAATTCGTCAAAAATGAAAAATGGGACTAAGTCCCATTTTCAGAACTTAAACTCAATGCCTAGTTATTTGCTCTACGCGATCGCGAACATTCCCACTCGATCACGAAGAACAGTTTTTCATAGCCCAGATTTAACCCTACGCGATCGCGAACTTTCCCACTCGATCGCGATGCACAATATCACAGACCTACGTGATCGAAGACTCGTCCACGCGATTGCGAAGCACAAAATGCGTGACTTCTACATTCGCTCCACTTACTCTACGCGAACACGACCTTCTTCACGCGTTCGCGAGTCACAAAATCTCAAAGCTACGCGATCGCATCCCACTCCACGCGATCGCGAAGAACAAAACTCAGCATCCCTCAATTAACCTTACGCGATCGCGGATATCCCCACGCGATCGCGAAGCACAAAACCTCTACTGACCAACTAAGCCTACGCGATCACAGAGGCATTCACGCAATCACGTATAAGGAAATCAGATACAGATATCAGAAAATTCCAGCAGTTGTTTATGTCCAAATTTTGATCTGTTAACCATCTGAAACTCACCCGAGCCCCTCGGGAACTTAACAAAATATACCAACAAGTCTTAAAATATCATACGAACCTAGTCGAACCCTAAAATCACCTCAAACAATACTAAAACCACGAATCATACCCCAATTCAAGCCTAATGAACTTTGAAACTTTCTATTTCTACAAACAACGCCGAAACCTATCAAATCATGTCCGATTGACCTCAAATTTTGCACACAAGTCATAAATGATATAACAGACCTATTAAAATTTTCAGAATCATATTTCGACCCCGATATCAAAAAGTCAACCCCCGGTCAAACTTCCCAAAATTCAACTTTTGGCATTTCAAGCCTAATTCCACTACGGACCTCCAAATAATTTTCCGAACACACTCCTAAGTCCAAAATCACCGTACGGAGCTATTGGAATCATCAGAATTAAAGTCGTTTACACATAAGTCAATATACGGTCAACTATTTCAACTTAAGCTTCCAACATAAAAATTCAATCTTTCAAGCTAACTCCGAAATACCTTAAAATCAAAACCGATAATTCACACAAGTCATAATGCCTCGTAGGAAGTTATTCAAGACTTCAAATAGTTGAAAGGAGCGTAAATGCTCAAAATGACCGGTCGGGTCGTTACAATCTCCCCCACTTAAACATAAGTTCGTACTCGAACGTGCCAAGACCTTCAAATCTCTATTCCACCTTACCACGCACATACCCGAGGGTGATCTCACGTCACCCTATTCTATATAGGCCTGACCACACAACATAACTGAAAATCATTAATTTAACATTAGCCCAAAAACCTTGGAGCCAAATTTCTAACATCCAGAATTCTTTTCAAGACCTGAATCTCACATCTACATACTTTATAAGCCTGAACAAGTTGTATCCATCCATAACCATAATCCCAGATATAATCGCATAACATACTACACAACTCGCATACTCGCAACACCATTTCCGATCGCAGTAACTACTTAAAACCAACCAAGTACTAGTATAAAACCTCCTATCAAGATAAACTTCGTTCCAAAAACCTTAGTACACTGTTGATAATAAAAGAAACATGAAGAAATCTCATGACCCCTTACAAAGCAACAAGTCATGGAGCTCTCTCTCCCCCAACCAGAACCATAATTACTTTCTAAGCCGACTTTCAATATTATCCTCCTGAATATACCGTAATCAAACCTGATAGTACCCATTCTAGGTCCAATGACCTTATATTATTAAATACAACTATCCCATAGACACGCCACATTAATATCACTTAAGCCACAACTGCGCAATTTGTGTGCCGAAATATGGGAGATGTCTCAAGGAAGAGAACCGTATTGCAAGTTCAACAAGCACCACTACAACCGCAATGTTACAACCAACTCCTCAAATTTCATGAAGAGGATAACCGTAGGTGCATATGCACAATTGTAGAGGAAGGAAATTAATAAATAAGATAAATTATCATAGAAATAAAATTCTCACACACGGCACGTACGACTCACGTGCCAATAATATGAATCGCATGGCATGGTCATAGGCCTCCAGTCCCAGCATATCGTACAGGAGCAATTAAACAAGTACACTTATATATGATAATAAAATAAGATTCTCATGCTCCTGGACTGGTATAAATAACATGCCATAGTGTAAGCATGTGCAAAGTTTGCTATCACACTTCAAATCGGCAATTTAACGCGAAAATAATAACTACCCCATTTATTCAGGGAAATTAGCCTCTTTGTAATCTCAAGTGTAGCCCAGATAGTTTTCAACAAAAGTATGAACATGAGAAACGTTATAACTTTACGCTTAACAGTCAACTCTAGGCATATCATAGCCTAAGCATTCTTTTGAGTATGAATACTTGCCCAGATGCTTCGCACATTGGGTCAAACCTCACATATATGCACACTTATAGCGCGTAGTTATCACAAATAATTAACGCAACTAGTGCTATAATTCTTCTGTGCCACATGGAAATAATATGAATATCAGCAGTCTATCAACCAGGTGAGTATTGTAATATCAATGAACATCCGTAAATTAAAACATAATGCGCCTTTTGAAATGCGCACCTTTCTCAGGGATTATTGAGCAGTTATAACATTCATCTAAATATCTAAAACTGACCATTCTGTCCAAAATTTGTGATCTTCCTTTCAAGAATAAACTTCCACCTTGTACATGTAAATCTAAATCCGGCACAACACATCACATCTATCATGTGAAAGGCACGAGAATCTCATTATAAACTCTGAGTCACCAGCAAAATTACATACCCTATTAGTTAGAAACCTCTCTCTTGCTCCCTTCCAGGAGGAAATCACAATATACAACATGTTCCCTACATCGGTAGAAAATATCCGGTTCAAACAATGGTAGAAACCATCATGAATACTTTGAAATCCATTTGCACATAACCAAGCTATCAGAATTGAATTCTTCTAACTCGACCAAGCCACACAGGTTGCCAAATCCGAGAGTATTGCCACAAAACACCCGTAAAGCCTCACCTCATCATAAGAACTAAAAGAACCGAGCATACCATTACCATATTGATCCAGTATGTTACCCATTTGTCCTATTCTCTCCGAGTTTCTTCTGGATTATCCTCAAGTTGCCATTTCTCCTTGTCATAACACCACTACTTTACCCAAAGCTCACTACAAGACATCCAAACATAAAACTACACCGCCCTAAGGCACATAAGCCACTGTATTCTTCTTAAGCCCCTCCATAAATACCACAACTGTAACACTCACTCTGAAAATACCTTATGCGAATTTAAAATTATTCCTCTTTCCTTTATTATATTGAAATGTAGAATCCATAGTCAAACAGAATTACCGCACGTCCCGATACCATCCAATGTAAGTAACTGATTCTAGTGATATACAAATTCAAAATATTTTAAATTTCCACATATACATTTTGAATCCATTAGAACCTTCTCGAGAGTCATCCACTATACTCAAATCTAATTTACTCCGCCCCAAACGGACCGAAAGACATGTGCTCCTTTAGCACGATCAACACTCAAAGAAGTAACCCTGCCTTAACACATCCAATCGAATTCGTACTTCGTGCGCACTACATCCTTCAAAATAACAACTTAATCATTCCATAATTTTCATATTTTCATAAAGTTCAATGTTACCCGTATCCAGAAATTTACTTACCCGAGTCATCCTCAGTCTCCACCTCTGTAAGTTATAACTAACCCACAAGTATGCCTAAAACCAAAACTAAAAGTTAACATATATCCATGAAATTGAATTGTCAATAGCAGACTCCCCCACTTGTCTCAAAGCCATAGAACAAAACACTCGATAACTCATAATACCCATACTTTATTACGTCCATAATATTGGAGTTAGTTCAACGAAAATTCTTCTCAAGATTATGCAACACCCACCATAAAATACCTCAATCATCCGCTAAGTTAGCATTTATTCTCGCGACAATCAAGTCAACTTTCTCAACCCGATTCAAATTCAAATCTCAACACATATGCCCCATTGGTAGAAAAGAAACACTTTATTCACATCATAAGGAACACACCTACATAGATTACTACGCATGAGATAACCCACCTGTTTAGTCTCAAATTGGCATCTTGTTATACCCTTTCACAGCCACAATTACTATGAAATCACTTAATCTTTCCGAGTCCAAACTCATTAACCAGACACGAGAATTTAATTAGTCCCAAAATTTAACAACGTGAAAGATCTTTCAAAACATTCACACTCAAGATTGTACGTCACATCAAAATGAAAATAAAGCACCCAATGGCCTTCCTTTACATTTCAATGAAACACTTCTCGTCATATTCAAATCGTCTTAACACATCTCGCAGTTACGTCATACTCATCACAAAGCCATTCCACCACTCATCGAGGTACAAATTCCACTCGTAGAGTATTACTGGGCATATGAGTCCAAATGTACAGGTTACAACTGAAGCTACCGAGCCTAAGCTGGGGTCTAAACCTGGCCTCAAGTGCTCTAGACTGGTGCTCCAGAATACACATCTTAAACCTCGTTCATAGAATCACAAGGCGGCGTTGCACAGCTGATACCGAGTGCTCGTGTGCGCATACGAATTTGTGGAAGGAATTTAAAGAGTTATGTTTCAAGTTGAATCAATTGCGCACGATAGAATACAAGAAAGTGAAATTTTCCTAAGGGTTCAGCAGCCTCTCAAAGATAAGTACAGATGTCTCCATACCAATCCGTAAGACTCTACTAAACTTTCTCATGACTCGTGAGACCTATGTTACCTAGAGCTCTAATACCAACTTATCACGACTCAAAATCCCACCCATCGTGATGGCACCTATCTCAATACTAGGTAAGCTGACAATCTTAATAAAACACGTATTCTTTTAAATTTGAAAAGAGAATGATTAAATTCAGCGGAAGAAATCTCACAAGTACAAATATAAATACTCCCAAAACCTGGTGTCACTGAGTACATGAGCATCTAGTACGAATACAAGTCTGAAAAATATGGTCTATAATAGTCTAAGACCAAATACAATAAACGGGGAGATATGAAAAGAGATACAAGGTCTGCGAAACACGGCAGCTACCTCTGAATCTCCAAAAAGTTGACTGTGCGAGAGAATTAGCACCTGCTATGTCCGAAAATACCTGGATCTGCACACAAAGTGCATGGTGTAGTATGAGTACAACCAACTCAGCAAGTAACAATAATAACTAAGGAACTGAAGATAATGATGAGCTACATAGTTATAGTTCATTTTCAGTAATTCCAGCAGAGAATAGACATGCTTTCAAATCCAACAGTTTAAGTCAAATCAATTTATACAGTTGTAACGACCCAACTTGTTATTTTAAGAACCAACACCCCGTTTAGTGACTTAAGGTCTTGAGAAGCTTCGTAATATGTATTATGACCCGTGGGTATGGTCAAGTTTGATTTTTCGGAAGATTCGGAAATAAATTGAAAGAACAATTCTTATTTAGAAGCTTAAATGGAAAGAGTTGATCAGAGAGTTGACTTTTGAGAAAACAACCCCAGAATAGAATTTCGATGATGTCAATAGCTTTGTATGGTGATTTCGAACTTAGGAGTATGTCCGTATTTGGATTTGGAAGTCCGTAGGACAATTCGACGCTTTTTGGCGAAAGTTGGAAAAATAGACGATTTTTGGAAAGTTCGATCGAAGGTTGAATTTTTGATAATGAGGTCGGAATCTGATTCTAGAAATTAGAATAGTCCGTTATGGCATTTATGACTTGTGTGCAAAATTTGAGGTCAATCGGACATGATTCGATAGGTTTCGGCATCGAATGTAGAAGTTGAAAATTTCATAATAGACTAAAGTTTCAAGTGAGTTCGCATAAGATCTAACTTCAAATGATCATAACTCTCATGATAAAAAGTGTTATATGGTGTATTAACTAGAAAATTAAATATCATTGAGTCTAGTTTCTAACGCTTCAAACCTCTCGGCATTTGGACATTCCTACAAGAAGTTATGACTAAATTACTAGGCTGGCCGAATGCGATTCTACGACCAATTCTGTGACCATTATGCGATCGCAGAAGTGATTATGCGACTGCAAACTGGTCGCAGAATGGACCAGAACAGCCCAGTTCTAGGCACCAATTTTGGCGACCATTGTGCGGCCCGCATACCCATTCTGCGGTCCATTATGCGACCGTAGACCTACTTTCGTAGGGTTAATCTTTCTATTTTCATAACCCGCCATTTTAATAAATAGCCTTTGGGACTTATTTTGGGGTGTTTTTCTGAGGGTTTTAGAGAGAGGTAAGAGCATTTTAGAGAGAGAATGAGGGAACCTAACAATCTAATAATCCAATCTTCAAGAATCAAGGAAAGCTAATCACAAGATCTTCATCTAAGAGGTTAGATTCAACCCCTAGTCTTCAATTTCGAGTTTGGGGTAAGAGATTGGTGAATGGGAGTATGATTCTTGGGTGTAAGAGTATTATGTATATATGCTTGTACCAATAAGGTTTATGAGAAGATTATTGAGATCAAATAAGTAAATATTGGGTTGTGGAATGAAGGAAATCTTGTAGAAGAACTTTGTAACCAAATTTGCACACATAGTATTTGATAAAATGCTCAAATGAGCTGAAACCATGAAAATCTTCTTAATTATGGTTCCCTTTTGTTATGTTTCTAAATATATTGAAGTTGCTAGAATTTTCAGAACCTCGTAGTAATGTAAGGAAGGTTCAAGAAAGATTGGAGCCGTCCGGAGGTCAATTCACGTGAGAAAGCTATTTTGGAATATCGGCCTAAGTTCAAAAAGGTAAGTATCTTGCCTAACCTTGAGTGGGGGAATTACCCCTTAGGCATAGAGTCTTATATGAAAATTATGTAATTGAAAATCATGTACGCGAGGTGACGAGTACGTACTTGATTTATATGTGCAAATTATATCGGTTGAAATTTATAGACTCCTTTATGTATTGAATTAAAAAATTGTTGGAACTTAGTAAATCCTTGATTTGTCATGCCTCATTCCTTGTTTGTCGAGTTTGGATTTTATATGATAATTTGGTATGATTGCCATTTGACTTTTATGTGAACTCTGTGTTTATTTGAGTTGCCATTTTTATGGAAAGTACTTTCATTATTGATTTTATCTACAAATAATTGAAATGGGGAATTCGGTTAATAAGATGAATAAATCTATTATTTTACGATATTGTGATTTAAAAGAGGTGTTGTTCCTTGGTGAATTACTTTTCAGTTCATGTTGTTAAAAACTTGGTATTGAACTATAAAGGTCGTGAATCATATTGAGGCAAAGTGCCAAATTGTGAAATATTATTCGGTAGAGTTATTCACTCCCGAACAGTTTTTAAGATGTTGTGCACATTATAATTAATTAAATAAGTTTAAATTGAGGCGTTTATATATTTATCTAAAATTTGTATTAAAGAAGGAATTGTCCTATGACGAGTTATTCTCTCATCCTTGTGGTTGTTTTTGAGATTTTATATACATTGTGTTGAGCCGTGGACTATCTATTGTGAAATTAATTGACTTTATTGTACCTTTAGAATGGTTGTGGTCTACGAAAAATTTGTAAATACGAGTTGATGATGATGTGATGTTGTGATAATATTCTGTGTGAATTTTTGTGTGATTTGGGTTACTATTATATGGCGTATAAGGGTGGCATCCCATTGTTGACATTATGCGGGCATAAGGGTGGCATTTCACCGTTGTTATATATGTTGGGATATTGTCTGGGCGGAGTGATAAGGGAGACTATTAAACAGAGCGATAAGGGAGGCTATTATAGAAGCGATAAGGGTGGCTATATGAGCGATAAGGGTGGATATTGATATTTTCAGGGCGGGGGGATAAGGGAGGCTATTATAGGAGTGATAAGGGTGGCTATAGGAGAGATAAGGGTGGCTATTGTCAGGGATGATATGTGATGATATGGGGTTATTGTGTTGGTAATTTTCATGTGATGTTGAGATTTTTCTTGTATTTATTTTTATACCTTGTGCAATTTGTCTTGTTGTTGGTAAATTGATAATAGTCTGATCTGTGTTGAAATTGGAAGCTTGTGGTTATTGCCAGGCAGATTATGAAATGAAATGTGGGCACGAGATGCCGTGAGTAAATAATGATGATATTGGTACGTGAACTACCCGTGCAGTTATGATATAAAATGTGGGCACGAAGTGCCGTGAGTAAATAATGATGATATTGGCATGTGAATTGTCCGTGCAGTTGTGATATGAAATGTGGGCACGAGGTGACGTGGTTAAATGATGATGATATTTGGCATGTGAGTTGTCCGTGCGGTTTTGATAGAGAAATTGGCATGAGGTGCCGTGGAAATATGAAAGTGGGCTGAGACCTGTATTGTATGATTTTGAAATGTTGTGTCACAAGGTGACTTTTATTCGAAAGAGATTTATTTCAAAGAATTATAT
Source organism: Nicotiana tomentosiformis (assembly GCF_000390325.3). Classification (NCBI taxonomy): domain Eukaryota; kingdom Viridiplantae; phylum Streptophyta; class Magnoliopsida; order Solanales; family Solanaceae; genus Nicotiana; species Nicotiana tomentosiformis. The sequence continues at coordinate 80,078,907 of NC_090821.1, read as the reverse complement.
TTAAAAAAGATTTATTTGAAATATATTTATTTGAAAGTATCATATCCTGAAGATTTCTATTTGAAAAACATATAGGCGAAAGATTTATATTGGAAGGACTTGATTAATTGGTTGTACTTGTATTCATTATTTGTTGCGCAATATTTATGGTGTTCTTGTCGCCCTGCTGTGTATATCACGGGTTGATTATTGTTTCCATCATTGTTATTTGTTTTCTATTATTTTTGTAGCACAAGTTATTAGGCTAGTGAGTTCCTCGACTTTACCTCATCACTACTCCACTGAGGTTAGTCTTGATACTTACTGGGTACTGACCGTGGTGTACTCATATTATACTTCTGCACATTTTTGTGCAGAGCTAGGTATTGGAGCTATCGGACTCGGACAGAGTTAAAGTGTGATAGCAAGGATTCAAGGTAGAGATGCTTGGTCGCCGTAGTCCCTTGAAGTCTTTTCATTTTATTGTACTGTTAATTATTAATCAAACAGTATTGAGTATTCGATCCTTGATATCATTTCATGTATTCAGTTAGAATTCGTGACTCAGTATTATCAGTCTTGGTAGGTTGTTATATTTGTAATTATTTCTGTTGTTGGTTTATATATAAAAAAAATGGCTTGAATTGTTTTGAAATCGGCTTACCTAGTCTTAGAGACTAGGTGCCATCATGACACCTGAGGTGGGATTTTGGGTCGTGACAAGTTGGTATCAGAGCTCTAGGTTCATAGGTTCAACGAGTCATGAATGAGTTTAGTAGAGTCTTACGGATCGGTACGGAGACATCTGTACTTATCTTCGAGAGGCTACAGAGCTAGTAGGAAAAATATTTCACTTCTTTCATTCTTATCATGCGGTTTATTCAGCTTGAAGCATATATCTTATGTTCTTTTGCATCCACTCATGTATGAAATTGTGCACTCGGTATCATCTAAGTACCAACGGTTCATGATACTACAGAGGAGTTATAAGGGTGCCAGGGTTGCTCAACCATTATTACAACGTGTCGTCCAGATCGAGGATGCAGAAGTATTGAGAGATCATTCAGTTGTGCACATTGGGGTGCAACAGGTTCTGACATCTCGTTGATAAGTATGATATTAAGAAGGTTTAATTAATTGCCTAATCATCACAATTGTGGTAGGGTCACAAGGTGGATGTAGATCTGAAATAGTTGGTGGTATTAGAGACTATGTAGTTCGTATAGGATTTCTATTTAGCGAAGGGTACATACGCAGCCAAGGCACTGGAGGAAGCGAGTTTAACTGTCACGAGGATGACATGCGCCAAATAAATGGCTTGAGGTGTCTTATGACCGGTGTCCTACGAGCGAAACAATCAAAATGTGTCCTATGGCTTCGCGTCTAGTGAGGGAGTCCACGATCAACGATTAGATTGCGGGGTCATGTGTTATATGAGTTTTGGTCTGAGATGTATTTATGTGGTATTGAAAGGTCTCCGAAACTTGTATATGATTAAGAGCTGAGATTTGTATGGGATGATGCTGGGACTTGGGGTATTCCCGCGTCCTCAATAATTCTACATTTCAGTATCAACGGGGTCATGGAAATAATTTCAGAATACTCGGGGTATTCCAATAAGTTCTTTTAATGCACCACCGGCATGAGGTTCCTATAATAGTTATTTTAGTTATCCGGCACAGACTCAGTGTGAGGAGTCGAACCCATAGAGGGGTTGTTATGAGTGGGGTGATACTAGACACATCAAGAGAAATTGTCCCAGACTTGGGAGGGGTGGATTTCATCAGAACACTCTGGCTACAAGCTTTATTCCAGTTAATACTCCATGTGCATAGCCAGTTAGGGGTGGAGGACAAGCGGGTAGAAGGCGCCTAAGAGGTGGAGGCCCGACCCATTGATATAATTGCTATGAATTGGCTGAGGCCGATACACCAGATGGTGTAGTTACATGTATGATTTAATTTATAATAAAAGGAGCACCATTCTTATTTTGATTCGATTCCGATTATCGAGGTGAGAACTCCTTTCATGCTCCTTACATAAGGTGGAATAGTGAATTTGTACTCCACTCTCGTGTTTATCCCTGTTGGGAGATTTTATGGTGTTAGCCCGTGTGTATCATTTTGTTTTGTACATTATTGTGGGTTATCAGTCCAAATGAGACTTTCTATTACTCTCTCCAGTGGGTTTCGATGTGATTTCAGAATAATTGAATTCAATTTTATGAATTATATGCCCTACCGGTATGAGGGTTCATTATGTGTTGAGAAAAATTATTTACGAAATTTATTGAAAAGAAGAAAGAAAGGAAATTGAAAATTTCAGTTGGCACAATATGCAAAATACTTGTGATTCGGAGTTGAGGACGAGAACCTCGCATTTTTTTTATATGAGGTGAAATATTTAAACTGGGCTACGAGCCACGGTGAAAGTTATCTAAGGACGAGGTCCTTGTGGTGAAAACTTTTATGAGTTTAAATTCTCCTTTTGTGAAATTAAAATTTGTACTATAGTATTAATAAGGAGTCGTGCATGTTAAGGCTTATTTGATAATTCTTTTATGTGTTTTTATGCATAATAATCCATAATTGTAAGGAAAATATTGAGTTTTAGCCCACGAGGTGAGTGCCCAGGCGGCGTTATATGTGACTCGTTAAGTCGGGTAAATAGTTATGAGATCTTCATGCCTCACATTTTGCTGTCATTGTTGTGAAAATTCGAAATGAGGTTTGGTTAATATGAGGTTAATTGGCGATGTTGTAATCTATTATGAACAACTATAAAGACCAAAGATGTGGTGATGGGCATACATATGATGTGTTTCATGTCCTGATATCATTATGATAATGTAGTGCTTGTAATGCTGAGATTAGTGTTATTAATATATACATTGTGGTGCTTTGTTGGGTTGTGGATGTGTTGTTAGGAGTTATTTTGGTGTTACTCTGGCAGGTGGATAGGCCCAATTACAGGGGAGACTCTGCCGAAATTTCTGAAAAATTTGGGAGTTAGTAAAATGGGGGATTGAGACATGCGAAAGAAGAGATAAATTATGTTATGTGTTTGAGGGCGAACTCTACTTCTCATTCAAGGGCGAATGATTCTAAATGGGGGAGAATGTAACACCCCGAAAAAAATTTTGAAGTACTTCAACACTATCAAGAAAGTTGATGTGTGCGTAGGCACGAGTTGCTATAGCCAGTTGAGACTAATACCATGCATTGATGTGAAAATCAGGCATTTTGAAAATATTTGGAGTGTAAGAAATTGGTTTTAAAGTTTATAAGTATGGATAAAAAAAATAATATCAACTGAGATGGTGTTGTCGGACCCATGTTAAATTGTGGAACGTAGAATCACCCACGAGTATGTGTGTAAGGATACACTCAGTAATTTAATATCCTCGAAAAGATTCTTGGCACGTTCGAGGATGAACGTATGTTTAAGAGCTGGAGAATGTAACGACCCGACTTGCCGTTTTAAGAATTAGTGCCCCGTTCAGTGACTTAAGGTCTCGAGGAGCTTCGTAATACGTATTATGACCCGCGGGTGTGGTCGAGTTTGACTTTTTGGAAGATTCAGAAATAAATTGAAAGAACAATTATTTAGAAATTTGAATGGAAAGAGTTGACCGGAGAGTTGACTTTTGAGCAAACGACCCCGGAATGGAATTTTGATAATGTTAATAGCTTCGTATGGTGCTTTCGGACTTAGGCGTATGTCTGTATTTGGATTTAGAAGTCTGTACGACAATTCAACGCATTTTGGAGAAAGTTGAAAAAATAGATAATTTTTGAAAAGTTCGATCGAAGGTTGAATTTTTGATAACGAGGTTGGAATCTGATTCTGGAAATTGGAATAGGTCTGTCATGTTATTTATGACTTGTGTGCAAATTTTGAGGTCAATCGGACTTGATTCGGTAGGTTTCGACATCGAATGTAGAAGTTGGAAATTTCATAATAGACTAAAGTTTTAAGTAAGTTCGCACAAGACCTAACTTCAAATGATCATAACTCTCATGATACGAAGTGTTATATGATGTATTACCTATCAAATGAAAGATCTTTGAGTCTAGTTTCTAACGCTTCAAACCATTTGTATTTAGAAATTCCTACAAGAAGTTATGACCAAATTACTAGGCTGGCAGAATGCGATTTTGCGACCATTATGCGATCGCAGAAGTGATTATGCGACTGCAAACTGGTCACAGAATGGAACAGAACAGCCCAGTTCTGGGTACCAATTTTTGCAACCATTGTAAGGCCCGCATACCCATTATGTGGTCCATTATGCGACCGCAGACCTACTTTCGTAGGGTTAATCTTTCTATTTTCATAACCCGACCTCATTTTAATAAATAGTCTTTGGGGCTTATTTTGGGGTGCTTTTCTGAGGGTTTTAGAGAGAGGTAAGAGCATTTTAGAGAGAGAAGGAGGGAACCTAACAATCTAATCATCCAATCTTCAAGAATCAAGGAAATCTAATCATAAGATCATCATCTAAGAGGTAAGATTCAACCCCTAGTCTTCAATTTCGAGTTTTGGGTAAAAGATTGGTGATTGGGAGTATGATTCTTGGGTGTAAGAGTATTATGTATATATGCTTGTACCAATAAGGTTTATGAGAAGATTGTTGAGATCAAATAAGTAAATATTGGGTTGTGGAATGAAGGAAATCTTGTAGAAGAACCTTGTAACCAAATTTGCACACATAGTATTTGATAAAATGCTCAAATGAGCTAAAACCGTGAAAATCTTCCTAATTATGGTTCACTTTTGTTATGTTTCTAAATAGATTGAAGTTGTTAGAATTTTCGAAACCTCGTAGTAATGTAAGGAAGGCTCAAGAAAGAATGGAGCCGTCTGGAGGTCAATTCACGTGAGAAAGCTATTTTGGAATATCGGCCTAAGTTCAAAAAGGTAAGTATCTTGCCTAACCTTGAGTGGGGAAATTACCCCTTAGGCATAGAGTCTTATGTGGAAATTGTGTAATTGAAAACCATGTACGTGAGGTGACGAGTACGTACTTGGTTTATATGTACAAATTATATCGGTTGAAATTCGTAGACTCCCTTATGTATTGAATTAAAAAAATATTGGAACTTAGTAAATCCTTGATTTGTCATGCCTCATTCCTTGTTTGTCGAGTTTGAATTTTATATGATAATTTGGTGTGATTGCCATTTGACTTTTATGTGAACTCTGTGTTTGTTTGAGTTGCCATTTTTATGGAAAGTACTTTTATTATTGATTTTAGCTACAAATAATTGAAATGGGGAATTTGGTTAATAAGATGAATAAATCTATTATTTTACGATGTTGTGATTTAAAATAGGTGTTGTTCCTTGATGAATTACTTTTCAGTTCATGTTGTTAAAAATTTGGTATTGAATTATAAAGGTCGTGAATCATATTGAGCCAAAGTGCCAAATTATGAAATATTATTCGGTAGAGTTGTTCACTCCCGAATATTTTGTTAAGATGTTGTGCACATTATAATTAATTAAATAAGTTTAAATTGAGGCATTTATATATTTATCTAAAATTTGGATTAAAGAACGCATTGTCCTATGATGAGTTATTCTCCCATCCTTGTGGTTGATTTTGAGATTTTATATACATTGTGTTGAGCCATGGACTATCTATTGTGAAATTAATTGACTTTATTGTACCTTTGGAATGGTTGTGGTCTACGGGAAATTTGTAAATACGAGTTGATGATGATATGCTGTTGTGATAATATTCTGTGTGAATTGTTGTGTGATTTGGGTTACTATTATGCGGCATATATGGGTGGCATCCCATTGTTGACATTATGCGGGCATAAGGGTGGCATTTCACCGTTGTTATATATGTTGGGATATTATCTGGGCAAAGTGATAAGGGAGGCTATTAAACGGAGCAATAAAGAAGGCTATTAGAAGAGAGATAAGGAGGGAGTCTTAATGCTACGGGAGCGAAAGGCTACGGGAGCCATGCCAAGGGCATCTTAAGGCTACAAGAGCGAAAGGCTACGAGAGTGGAGTCAAAAGAGCACATTGATGTGCTAACCTGTAAAGGAAAGCTTCAGACGGACATGAAGGCCGTGAGGGTCATGGTGTGATTGACTAGTGTGGGTCAATCACAAAGTTAGACACCAGAGGGTGCAAGTGCGGAGGCACTTTCCGAGTGAACACCGAATGGAGGTGAAGTGCAGAGGCACGCTTGGAAGATACTTGGGGGAGAAGTGCACGGGGCACGACTCCTTTTGAGAAAGGACTTCGAGGAAGTCCAGCCCACAGGACAAAGGGAGCTGAAATGGACATACCTAAGGGGGAAGACTCCGGGATGTCTTAAGCCATGATGTGTCATCGGGGATGATGACATTATGAGTGTGGGAGGATGTCACAACTCGCAATTTGTAGATGTGATTTCGGCTAAGATCTGTTGAGAAAAGGTCCTTCTGATGGTCTGACGTAGAACTGTATACTCGGGCAACTTGGGCTTTTTAATTTTAAGCATATATAAGGGGGTATAGGTGATGAAAGCTCCGACCTGCCTCCCCCATATGTGCTGCCACCGAGCCGTATAGAACGAGCTACCTTGAGGGCAACCTCAAGGGCCTGCCTAGATGACTCAAAGGAGTGTCAAAGGTACCCATACGAGTTTGGGAAACTCTATGGCCATCGCAATGCCTTCGGGCTAGCGTTGGGCATCAAAGTGGTGCTGGAGGCTCGATGTGTGGGACGGCCAGCCCCGCGGGCTGCCGAATGTTGGAACGAGACCTCCGTGCCGATTGGATACTTGACGCACCTGTCATAGGGGCATCATGTGTCGACTTGTGAGCATGGCTTGGGTTCAACCATGCAAGCAAGGGTCTGTTGGCCTAAAGGTGCAGTTTTGGGGCGACAAGGGTGACTATTGATATTTCAGAGCGGAGGGATAAGAGAGGCTATTATAGGAGTGATAAGGGTGGCTATAAGAGAGATAATGGTGGCTATTGTCAGGGATGATATGTGATGATATGGGGTTATTATGTTGGTAATTTTCATGTGATGTTGTGATTTTTCTTGTGTTTATTTTTATACCTTGTGCAATTTGTCTTGTTGTTGTTAAATTGATAATAGTCTGATCTGTGTTGAAATTGGGAGCTTGTGGTTATTGCCAGGCAGATTATGAAATGAAATATGGGCACGAGATGCCGTGAGTAAATAATGATGATATTGGCACGTGAACTACCCGTGCAGTTATGATATAAAATGTGGGCACGGGGTGCTGTGGTTAAATGATGATGATATTTGGCACGTGAGTTGTCCGTGTGGTTTTGATAGAGAAATTGGGATAAGTTGCCGTGGAATTATGAAAGTGGGCTGAGACATATATTTTATGATTTTGAAATGCTGTGTCACAGGGTGACTTTTATTCGAAAGAGATTTATTTGAAAAAAATTATATTTTGAAAGAGATTTATTTGAAAGTATTATATCCTGAAGATTTCTATTTGAAAAACATATAGGCGAAAGATTTATATTGGAAGGACTTGATTAATTGGTTGTACTTGTATTCATTATTTGTTGCACAATATTTATGGTGTTCTTGTCACCCTGCTGTGTATATCACGGGTTGATTATTGTTGCCATCATTGTTATTTGTTTCCTATTATTTTTGTATACTATATTGCATAGGTTATTAGACTAGTGAGTGTCTCGACTGTACCTCGTCACTACTCCACTGAGGTTAGTCTTGATACTTACTGGGTACCGACCGTGGTGTACTCATACTACACTTCTGCATATTTTTGTGCAGAGCCAGGTATTAGAGCTATCGGACTCGGACAAGGTTAAAGTGTGATCGCAAGGATTCAAGGTAGAGCTGCTTGGTCATCGCAGTCCCTTGAAGTCTTTTCATTTTATTGTACTGTTAATTATAAATCAAACAGTATTGAGTATTCGATCCTTGAGATCATTTCATGTATTTGGTTAGAGTTCGTGACTCAGTATTACGAGTCTTGGGAGGTTGTTATATTTGTAATTATTTTCGCTGTTGGTTTATATATTAAAAAAATGGCTTAAATTATTTTGAAATCGTCTCACCTAGTCTTAAAGACTAGGTGCCATCACGACACCTGAGGTGGGATTTTGGGTCGTGACAACAGTTCAAGTTCATGTAATCCAGATTTAAAATCTTTCAGAGAATTTCACAACAATGACAAATAGCAACTAAGTGCAACAACAAATGAAAAGCAAGTATAGCCTCTCAACAACAAAAAGTGCAGCAAGTGTAGCATGAGTACGTAAACAACATGTACCCAATAAGTATCAAGCCTAATCTCGAAGAAGTAGAGACGAGAGGTCGACTTTGACACTCGCTAAGGATCAGTAAATAATAATTGAAATTAAATGTAGAATTATTTAAATCAACATGATTCATAAGTCTAATAATAATCTTATTTAACTAACAGAAATAATTAATTTCATTGAAATGCAATAATTTCTAATCTGTTAATTTAATTCACAAGCTGCAATTAAAATATCAATGTATCGTGTAATTATTATTATTATTAGGAACGATTTCTGCCGAAGTCGTACGGCCCGATCTAGAGTGTCGTGTACACTACCGAGGGACGTGCGGCGCGATCCATAGATGTATCTATACTGCCGAGGCGTTCGGCCCGCTCCACAAGAAAGGAGGACATTTTCTTATGTACCTCCGGAAGGAGAGTATATTTATTATAGATTAATTCTAGAGGATGAACAATTTCATTTAACAATTAATTAATTTAAGCAAAAAATTAAGTATATAAGATTTCCATCTTTTACTATCTTTCCCTAACAATTCACAATATATTTCAAATAATTTAATTAAATAAAGGATACAATTTACGCACATAATTCATGCTTTGAGTCCTAAACTACCCGGACTTTAGCATAGATAGTAGCTACGTACGGACTCCTGTCACCTCGTGCGTATGTAGCCCCCACAATTAGCAACAATTATTAGTTTAATCACCTATGGGGTAATTTTTCCCTCACAAGATTAGACAAGAGACTTACCTTGTCTCAAAGTCCACTTTCCAATCACCATGTCGCGTTAAATTCTCAATTTGATGCCGAAAAATCCGAAACTATCCAAATGATATACAAAATAATTATTACATGATCAATAATTCGAATTTAGGCTATTAAATTAATTACCCAATCCAAAATGGTAAAATTCCTAAAATTTACCCCGGGCCCACGTGCTCGGATTCAGGAAATTTGCGGAGGAAATAATTACCTATAATCTCAAGAACTCAAATATATATTTTCCATCTAATTCCATAACCATTTTCGTGGTTAAAATCTCATTTTTATACAAATCTAGGTTTTTTCTCTATCCCTTGATTCCCAAGATTTACAAGTTATAATCTACGTATTTAACTCAAAGTGTGTAGAATTAACTTACCTTCAAATTGCTAGTTGAATCCCCTCTCAAAAAGCTCCCAAATCGCCCAAAAATGGAAGAAATGGGGTTTAAAATGGTGAAATCCCGTTTTTAAGACATTATATCCGGTACAGTGAATCCCTTCTTCACGAATGCGGTCAGTGCCTCGCGTTCGCCAAGGCTAAATTCCAGAACCTTAAAATTACCCTTCGCGAACGCGACAGGGGTCTCGCGAATGCAAAGGCTTACTGGCCTGCCCTTCGCGAACGCGTGATCTCCCTCGCGAATGTGAGTCTACCATCGCGAACGCGTAGGCCAAAACTACTAGGCTTCGCGAACGCGTCACCCTCCACGCGAACGCGAAGGGCAATAGCCCAGCTCCCATTTTCCATCTTCGCGAACGCGAGGGTCCTTCCGCTTTCGCGAAGAAGGAAACTAGAACTGGAAATATCTGGTTTTTCCAACTTAGCTCTGGGTGGTTCAAAACTCACCTGAGCCTCCCGGGACCCCGTCCAAATGCACCAACAAGTCTGAAAACATAAACGGACTTGCTCGAACTCTCATAACATGCAATTCAACAACAAAACTAAGAATCGCACCCCAAAACCGAATTGGATCAAAATATGAACTTCAAGTTTCTAACTTCCTCCGAAGGCGCCGAATCATACTTATACTACTCGGAATGACAACAAATTTTGCATGCAAGTCTTAAATTACCATACGGAACTATTCCCAAACTCGGAATTCCAAACGGATCTCGATTACTTCAAAACCTATTCCAAACCAAATTTAAAGAACTTTAAACCTTCAAATAGTTGATTTTCACTATTAAGCGCTAAAACGCTCCCGGGTTATCCAAAACCCGATTCGAACATACGCCCAAGTCCAAATCATCATACGAACCTATTGGAACCGTCAAATCTTGGTTCCGGGGTCATTTTTGCAAAATGTTAACCGAAGTCAAACTTGTCCTTTTAAAGCCAAACTAAGGAATCCGATTTCAACCCGATCACTTCCAAATTCTGAACTAACCATCCTCGCAAGTCATAAATTAATAAAAGCTCATACGGGGAGTTTTTTATTTAGGGAAACGGGGTTCTAAAAGCCAAAATGACTGGTTGGATCATTACAGAAATGGAGAGATGGCTCACTAGATATGAGCCAGATCCGACCAAAAGTGGTAGAATTTATTTGCTTATTTTTATTTTATAATTTATAAAATAAAAATTAGGTTAACAGTTGGTTTATAGAAGTTTTATTATCAATAATTCACACATGTGAAACCAAAAGCAAAGATTGTGTTTGGTGGAAATATTGTCCCTAGGGGACTACTTAGGGACAGTCATACGTACCCCAACATCCCTTCGTAAGGACAGTGCCCTATGTTTCTGAGACAACTTAAATAACTGCAATTATATAACATAAATAAATAACTTGTGTAATCCAAAATAAATAGGTGCGTGCATTACCTGGAAATATTTAAGTTCGATTAAATGTTATGGCTCAGTCTCACTAAAGATTAATTAGATAAAGCCATAATTAATTGAAGATCAATCGATTGCATAGTAATAATAGAAGGAGGAATACCATTCCACAACTTAAGGATGACGAGGAAAAAGAGAGAGGAATCTAAGGCGCCAACAAAAGAACTCAATATATTATAGATCTTAAAAATTAAGTTCACTCTTTTTACCGCTAAATAAGGGTGGCAAGTGGGCCGGTCCGGGACCGTGACCGGCCCGGGACCGCGGGCCAAGTGGGCTAAGTGGGCCGGGACCGGTAGGACCGCTAGAGGTGGGCTTCGGCCGGTCTCGTGGGCCGGTTCTTGCCATTGAACTGTTAGGACCGGGACTGTTTGGCCCGCCAAGGGACCGGGACTGGACCGGTCCCTTGGCGGGCCAAACGGACCCAACAGTAAATATTTTTTAAAAGAAAAGTAGTCGTTTGGATATTTAAAAAACAATCGTTGGGCTTTAAAAAATAGTCGTTGGCTAGTTAGTAAATAGCCATTTATCCCCTCCCCCTCCCCCAACTTTGTTTTAACCCCAAACTTTTTATAATTAGACTTTTTCCCTATTTTCAACTATAAATACTCCCTCATTCTTTCATTTTTCTTACAAAATCAATATCAATCTATCACAATCTTTCTCTAATTTTCTTCTATACTTGCTACTATTACTTACTTTATTCCGAAAAATAGTAAAATAATATTGAGGTTGTTACAATTTATGAAATAATTGTGAAGTTGGTGAATTAAAGTCTTCAACGATAATCAATTTTCAACAAGTTGTTCGTCAATTCGATAAACTCGTTCCAACTCTTAAGTCTTAATATTATAGTTTTATTTATTTTATTTATTTGCTATTACTTGATTAATTAAGATGTCTTCCTTAAAAAATATTTTTGATAAAAATAAGAATAATGAAAAATCCAAGAGTGGCGAATCTAGTAGTCATGTTGTTCCTCCTCCCCTGCCCCCAGCTCCCCGAACCAAACCCCATATCAGTCCTACATAAGGGTGGGAAGTGGGCAGGTCCGGGCTCGGGACTGGCCCGGGACCCCGGGCCAAGGGGGGCGGGATCGGTAGGACTTCTAAAGGTGGGCTTGGGCCGGTTCTTGCCCTTGAACCGTTATGACCGTGACAGTTTGGCGGGCCTAACGGTAATTTTTTTTTTAAAAAGTAGTTGTTTGGCTATTTAAAAAAATAGTCATTGGCTATTTAGAAAATAGCCATTTAACCTCCTCAACTTTGTTTTAACCCTAAACCTTTTATAATTATACTTTTTCCTATTTTTAACTATAAATACCCCCTCATTCTTTTATTTTTCTTACAAAATCAATATCAATCTATCAAAATCTCTCTCTAATTTTCTTCTATACTTGCTACTATTGCTTACTTTAATCCAAAAAATAGTAAAACAATATTGAGGTTGTTACAATTTATGAAACAATTATGAAGTTGGTGAATTGAAGTCTTCAACGATAATCAATTTTCAACAAGTTGTTCGTCAATTCGGTAAACTCGTTCCAACTCTTAAGTCTCAATATTATAGTTTTATTTGTTTTATTTATTTTCTATTACTTGATTAATTAAGATATATTCCTTCAAAAATATATTTGGTAAAAATAAGAATAAGGAAAAATCCAAGAGTGGCGAATCTAGTGGTCATGTTGTTCCTCCTCCCCTGCCCCCGGCTCCCCGAACCAAACCCCATATCCATCCTACACCTGCTATTCTTGATAGCGATAATAGTTTATTACAATTTACCGAGAGTCAATTTTGCCATAATATTGAAGCTGGTGAACAATTAGACCATGAATTAATGAATTCTCTTTATTCTAATAATCATAATACTATTGATGAAAATGATGATGAGGAAAATGATCTTGATGAAACTCAACCGGATGATGATACACCCACTAGTCCTGCTCTTGATGTTAACCTAACTAATGATAACGCTGCTAATCCAAATGATGACTCATCTGATACTCTTGTTACTGCCCCTACTTTTTCTAGACAATCTACCAAATTGTCACGACCCAAAATCCCACCACAGGTGTCGTGATGGCACCTAGTCTCTAAGACTAGGTAAGCCGATTTCCATTACATTTCGAAGCTTTTTTTTTGTTTTTAACGAAACTAAATAGATAATCAAAACCAACAGTGGAAGAAACATGAATATAGTAACCTCCCAAGACTGGTAGTACTGAGTCACGAACTCTAACTGAATACATGAAATGATCTCAAGGATCGAATACTCAATACTGTTTGATTAATAATTAACAGTACAATAAAATGAAAAGATTTCAAGGGACTGTGACGACCAAGCAGCTCTATCTTGAATCCTTGCGATCACACTTTAACTCTGTCCGAGTCCGATAGCTTCAATACCTGGCTCTGCACAAAAAATGTGCAGGTATGAGTACACCACGGTCGGTACCCAGTAAGAATCAAGACTAACCTCGGTGGAGTAGTGACGAGGTACAGTCAAGACACTCACTAATCAATTAATTAAATAATAATAATAATAATAATAATAATAATAATAATAATAATAATAATAATAATAATAATAATAATAATAATAATAATAATAATAATAATAATAATAATAATAATAATAATAATAATAATAATAATAATAATAATAATAATAATAATAATAATAATAATAATAATAATAATAATAATAATAATAATAATAATAATAATAATAATAATAATAATAATAATAATAATAATAATAATAATAATAATAATAATAATAATAATAATAATAATAATAATAATAATAATAATAATAATAATAATAATAATAATAATAATAATAATAGAAACAAATGGCAAGGATGACAACAAGAATAAATAAATGATGTAAACTACAAGGCAACAAGAACACCATAAATATTGCTCAAACGAATAAGGAACACAAATACAACCAATCAATCAAGTCCCTCAAATATACGTCTTTCCAATGTAAGTACTTCAAGTATAAATCTTTCAAAAATAAGTTTTTCAATAAAAATCCTTAGAATATAACCTTGTCAAATAAATATATATTTCAAATATACTCCCTTCAAATAAATTTCTTTCAACTATAATTCTTTCAAATAATATTTTTATAATATAATTCCTTCAAATAAAAGTCATCGTGTGACACCTCATTTCATAATCATAAAAAATACGGGTCTCAACCCACTTCCATATTTTCATGGCACCTCGTGCCCATATTTCTATCACAACTCACGTGCCAATAATATCAATGTATATAAGATCCACATGATCAATTTATTTCCACTAAAGTGAGTTTATAATTTTTAAATCAAGTAAGAAATCAACAAAGAAATGAATTTATTTTAGAAATCATTTGGGTGAAGAAAATAACATTGTACCTAAATTAAAGCATCAGATAAACTACTGATTTGGATGTAAAACTATTTAATGTAAAACATAATAATAATTTTTTTATTTAAATCAACTCAATCATCGAAAATTAGTAAGAAAAATCAGAAATATACTTCTTTAGAGTCTCGTGCTAAAAAGCCAAAGTCAACACAATACAACTAGGAGCACAAAACACATAATAATAAAGTCAACTAGTACATCACGGAAGAAGACAAGAATTTACATATTAGATGAAACAAAATCACCCAAGACAAGAACATAAATAAAGAAATATCAACAGGGCACTCCCGAGGTACCGCCTCGTAGTCCCAAATCATAAATAAATTCACAATATCTTATTTTCTTATATCACCGCGGGAGCCTTCACATTTAATTTTAAAGAAATCATTTTTCCCGAAATAGCATCCCGCGTTTTAGCCACCCTTATCACACCGCATGACTTCTAGTAGTTCCCATACTAGCCACGCGTTTCAAGCCACCCTTATCTCACTGCATGCGTTTCAACACCCTGACCTTATATCACCGCATGACTTCTAGTAGTTCCCCTACTAGCCACGCGTTTCAAGCCACCCTTATCTCACCGCATGCGTATCAATATCATAATATTTCACAAATCGCACCTCAAGTTCCCAAATATCACAGCATAATACAACTTTCACCTCAACTTTCACCCCTACTATTTCTAAACTAAACAGTTAGAAATAGTAGGATAATATTGCCCAGAAAATTTATTTGTAGCAATATGAAATTTTTCTAAAAATCAACAAGCATTTTAACATTAGCTCAATCCTCACTCATAAGGTGCTCATCATCATCACTTACATGTGCCTTAAACGTTGAGATTATGGGGTTTCTATATTCATATGCAACAACCAACTTCCATACATGTAATTTTATCTAGTTGGACAAGGTTTAGGAACCTTTCTTTCTCTTAGGCCACATTTATCGCATCTTTTAAAATATTCTCTAAGTCTACTTCTATGGTTTGAATGAAAATGCCAGTTAAGAGCCATTTTAACCTTTTCAATTTGAATAATTAAAATTCTCATACCATCACCCACAAATAAATAGTAAATATGATAAATATATCTAACATGAAAAATATTACTAAATGCAGGATTTAGCGTAGTGGTAAGCAAGTTTATAGCATTTGTGTTATTAGTAGCATTATCCATTGAAACCGACATTATTTTATCACTAATACAAAAGTATATGCAAATATTCGTAACTGTGCTAGCAATAAACTTCCATGTGTGACGTGAAGCAATTATTCTATAGGAAATTATGCACTTTTGCATTATCCAATGCTCATCAATCCAATGACTGGTAACTGTAAGATAATCACAGTCATTGCCATTTCTACCAATATCAGTTGTAATAGCAACACGACAATTTATATGAGTAAATAAATAGCGCAAATATTGTTCATATTCATGCTTATATTTATAAATATCACTCTTTACGGTTGTGCGAGGATAGTTTTTGGATCATAATATAAAATACCACATGTAACAGTGTTAATTTTCAATTAAAATTGATTTGAACCGGTACTAGGGTCAGCATGACTAGGACTAGGTACACTTTTCCCCTCGGCCAAAGCTTTCAGATGTTCATATCCGTCTCTATCTTTAGGGTATTTGTTTTAAGTGTCTAGTCAAAGTTCCCATCTCCCTCCTCCCCCCGCTCCCCGCGATCCAAAATATTTAAAAGCTAACTCCATACCACAAGTTTTACACTTAGTCTTATTTTGTGGAACTAGTTGAGTAAAAAATGGCCAAACAGGAGATGTTCTGTCCATTTGTGTAACGACCCGACTTGTCGTTTTAGGAATTAATGCCTCGTTCAACTACTTAGGTCTCGATCAACTTCGTAATAAGTATTAATACCCGCGGGTGTAGTCGAGTTTGATTTTTTGGAAGATTCGAATTATTAAAAAAAACAATCCTTAATTAGAAGCTTAAATGAAAAGAGTTGACTAGAGAGTTGACTTTTGAGCAAACAACTCCGGAATAAAATTTTGATGATGTCAATAACTCCGTATGGTAATTTTGGACTTAGGAGTGTGTCCGAAAAATTATTTGGAGGTCCGTAGTGGAATTAGGCTTGAAATGCCAAAAGTTGAATTTTTGGGATGTTTCTGCCATTCCTATTTTATTATCTACCAATTGTTTAGATACATATCCTATCCATAGTTGGATTGTTTTATTTATGTCTGCTACGCAATCTAAATCTAAAAAGTTATATTGTTCTGATATTGGTTTTGGTGTCCATTTTTTATTTAATCTACTATCCCATAGTGTATTATATCTATCATGTTGTTCATAATTAGCTGTATAATAGTTTGGGTATAATCCTTTTGGATTTTTTACACCTGATGTACTAGGTTTTTCATCCATATTTACTTTGGTATGAAACTGTTTATAATGGTTTAGCACTTGAAGATGATGAGTTGCCTAAACTTCCGGAAGCAATAGCCTCAATTAGAATAAATGCTCAAATTATTTATAATGCTTATCAAGTTGCATTAAATAATACTAGACAAAACGTTCCAACTCCTTATTCATCTGATTCTATATATTCTAAAAGAACTGCTGGAGTAAGAGCACTAGTGCTTGGGCGGGGTTTAAGGGTTCTTTTGGTTCTAGTAGTAATAATTTTTCACAACTAAATGAGCTTGAAGTTTATTTATCGCAGCAAATTGAAAAAGTGAATCCCGACGGCTCCTTTAATCTTTTGCAATGATGGAAGGACAAAGAAAAATACTTTTCGGTTCTTTCAAGGATGGCACGAGACATTTTAACTATTCAAGCTTCAACAGTGGCATCGGAGAGCGCCTTCAGTCAAACAAAACTTCAAATCGGTGATTATAGAGCGTCTATGAAGGAGAACTTGGAAAAATCAGTACTTTTCAGATATTGGATCCGTTAGGAAAGAAGAAATTTTGGACTTGCTAAATCACAGCCAAAGGAAGACGAAGCTTACGAAGAAATGCTAGCTGAACTTGTGGAGGATGCTGCTTCGCCCGACAATGGAAGCAGCGATGACCAAGCTAATTTTCCGCCACCACCAACGAAAATTCCTCCGGACCTTGAAGGATTTATGAAGTTTATAAGAGATACCATATAACTTGTATGATCAAAAATTAGTATATATTATGAAACTTGTATTTTGGAACATCTTGATTAGTTCCAGGGGAGCTGTTCATTTCCATTTTGACCAGCTGTTCATTTCCATTTAACCATGTGAAACATCTCCAAAGGAAAAAAGAACTAAATGCATCTAAGAAAGTGCAATATGGCCATATAGAATCAGATTACACCAGCGTTGCCAAAATTCCCTACATCTGAGACTCCATACTTTTCTACAAGGCAAGAAAAGGGATGACAATCACAAAATAATTAAAAACATTAGGCTGATTGTTAAACAGAAAATCATTAAATTGGCAAAAAAAAAAACGAAAAAGAGCGTTAGAGATTATATAATGATTGTTTCTTTTTAATTCATCAAATTCCTGTTAAATTAGCTATAGTTGAACTCCCTACTTAACATAACAAGTAGAATCCAAGAAACAATTACCTAACCTAGTAAAACCCAGTTTCAGATTCAAAGTTGTCACGATCCAATTTTCCCTCCGTATGGCGTCGTAACGGCACCTAGTCTCTATGACTAGGTAAGACTATCATTTGTGGAATAATGAAATAAAAATATAAATTCAACAACTAACTGTAGCAATAACAACATAACTGGATACCATGCCACTTGACATCTACAATAACTAACTCCACAATATACTACACAGCATTCCCAAAACCCGGAACATCGTGAATCACAAACTACAGAAGAAAAATCTAGTGTCTCTATACATCAGAGTCTATCAAAAAAAAATACAGAAGATACTGGACATGGGGAAGAGTAGAAGGGGACTCCGAGGTCTGCATACGTGGAAGATATACCTTGAAGTCTCCAAAGCTGTCTCGGCTCACTGACAGTGCGGCTGATAAGGAACACCTGGATCTGCACAGGAAAAACATATGCAGAGAGTAGCATTAGTACACCACAATCTGTACCCAGTAAGTGTCAAGCCTAACCTCGATCGAGTAGTGACGCGGTCAGGTCAGGGGCCTACTGATATATATAATAATAAAGCAAGGCAGGAATAAAATATTACAGTAAAATAAAGACTGAAATTTAACAAGAAAGAATTTGTAGAAGGTAACAACTCAGTACACAGAAATACAACAGGGGATCTTTTGAGATACCGTCTCGTAGTCCCAAATATACATGTGCATGGGGGATCTCCCGGAATACCGTTCCGTAGTCCCAAAGTAAATATACAAGACGGGGGGATCTCCCGGAATACTGTTTCGTAGTCCCAAAATAAATATGCAGTATAGGGGATCTCCCGGAATATTGTTTCATAGTCCCAAAGTAAATATACAAGACAGGGGGATCTCCCGGAATACCGTTCCGTAGTCCCAAAGTTAATATGCAACCAAACAATATAATTCAATAGTTACGACACGAAATTCTACAGTTCAACCTAAGTACCAGTTAAGGAAAGACGGGTAAATTCACTAAACATGTTGCACGTAGTTCAAGTAAATAGTTAAGGTAAGTAGGCATGGTATTCTAGTCTAACTGGATACCATACATGCTGATGGAACTCAAATAAGAAGAAAATCAGGTTATTACTTAGTAGAAAAATTGGGTTTTTACACAATTAGCCCGTGTACGTACTCGTCACCTCACGTATACGGTGCTCATATTTCAAAAATAGTACAAATCCAACGGGGAGTTCCCCCACATAAAGTTAGGCAAGTCATTTACCTCGAACCAAGCTCAATCAATCGGTAAGAATGCCTTTTCCACGAATATCCGACTCTGAATGGCTCGAATCTAGCCAAAATAATTCGATACAGTCAACAAAAATTATAGGAATCAATTTCATAAGAAAATACTATATTTTTCAATAAAAATCCGAAATTAACTCAAAATTCACCCGTGGGGCCCATGTCTCGAAATCCGACGAAACATGAAAAATCCGACAATCCATTCAATTACGAGTCCAACCATACCAGTTTCACTCAAATCCGACTCTGAATCGACACCGAAATCTCAAAAATTCATTTCTATGAGATTTCTAAAAGTTTCCCAAATTTCCATCTCAACACACTAATTAAATGGTGAAAACAATGATATATTAGTGTATATAGACCAAATCCGAGTTAAAATCACTTACCCAAATGTTTTTCCTTGAAAATCTATCAAAAATCGTCTCTCCTCAAGGTCCAATTCGTCAAAAATGGCACAGGGGAAGAAGTCCCCTGCTTTATAATTCTGTCCAGGCAGCCCTCGGTCCTGCCTCGATCCTAGCCCTCGATCAAGGCTTCGATCATGGCCCTCGATCATGGCTTCGATCATGGCACTCGATCCTGACCTTTTATCCTGGGCATCGATCATGGCTTCGATCTTGGCCCTTGATCCTGGCCTTCGATCATGGCCCTCGATTCTGGCCTTCGATCATAGCCCTCGATTCTGGCCTTCGATCATGGCCATCGATCCTGAGCCTCGATCATTGCCCTCGATCTTGAGCCTCAAACCTGGCTTCGATCCTGGCCCTCGACCCTAGCCTTCGACCCTAGGCTTGATTTCTGGGCTTCGATCCTGGGTTCGATTTTCTGCATTTCCAGCAAATGAAATTGCACCAGCTTTTGCAGCAGATGTTTAAGTCCAACTTTTGATCCGTTAACCATCCGAAACTCATCCGAGGCCTTAGAGACCTCAACCAAATACACCAACAAGTCCTAAAACATCATACGAGCGTATTTGAAACCTCAAATCACATCAAACAACGCTAAAATCACAATTCACACCGCAATTCAAGCTTAATGAAATTTAAGAATTTCCAACTTCTACATTCGATGTCGAAACCTGTCAAATCAAGTCTGATTGACCTCAAATTTTGCACACAAGTCATAAATGATATAATGGAGCTATAAAAATTTTCAGACTTGGATTTCGACCCCAATATCAAAAAGTCAACTCCCCGGTCAAACTTCCAAACTTAAATTCCTATTTTAGCCATTTCAAGCCTATTTTAACTACGGACTTCCAAATAAAATTTTGAACATGCCCCTAAGTCCAAAATCACCATACAGAGCTTTTGGAATCATCAAAATTCTATTCCGGGGTCGTTTGCATATAAGTCGACATCCGGTCACTATTTGAACTTAAGCTTTAAAACTTAAAACTAAGTGTTCCAATTCATTCCAAAACCTCACCGGACCCGAACCGACTACCCCGACAAGTTACATAACAGTTATAAAGCATAGAATGAGCAGTAAATAGGGGAGTAGGGCTACAACTTTTTAAAATGACTAGTCGGGTCGTTACATCCCCCCCCCCTAAAATAATCGTTCGTCCTCGAACGAGCATAGAGACATACCTGAAGTGGTGAAAAGATGAGGATAATGATTGCGCATATCCTGCTCGGTCTCCCAAGTCGCCTCATCGACCGGATGTCCCCTCCACTGAACCTTCACGGAAGCAATGTCCTTTGACCTCAGCTTTCGAACCTGCCTGTCCAAAATAGCCACCGGTTCCTCAACATAAGATAGATCCTTATCCAAGTGAACTGAACTGAAGTCTAACACATGAGACGGATCGCCGTGATACTTCCAGAGCATGGAAACATAGAACACTGGATGAACTGCAGAAAGACTAGGTGGTGGTGCAAGTCTGTAAGACACCTCCCCAACTCTCTCAAGAATCTCAAAAAGACCAATATACCTAGGGCTCAACTTGCCCTTCTTCCCGAACCTCATAACACCCTTCATAGGCAAAACCCGGAGCAAGACCCGCTTACCAACCATGAATGCAACATCGTAAATCTTCCGGTCTGCATAACTCTTCTGTTTGGACTGGGCTGTGCAAAGTCTATCCTGAATCACCTTAACCTTCTCCGAAGCATCCTGAATCAAGTCTGTTCCCAATAGCTTAGCCTCGACCGGTTTGAACCAACCCACTGGAGACTGGCACTGCCTACCATACAAGGCCTCATACGGAGCCATATGAATGCTCTACTGGTAGCTATTGTTGTAGGCAAAATCTGCAAGTGGCAAGAACTGATCCCAAGCACCCACAAAATCTATCACACACGCATGGAGCATATCCTTCAGTATCTGAATAGTGCGCTCACATTGTCCATCCGTCTGAGGGTGAAATGTTGTGCTCAACTCAACCCGAGTACCCAACTCATGCTATACAGCTCTCCAGAACCGTGATGTAAACTGCGTACCCCGGTCAGAGATGATAGATACTGGTACGCCATGAAGCCTGACGATCTCACAGACGTAGATTCGAGGTAGTTTCTCGGAAGAATAGGTAGTCATTACAGGAATGAAATGAGCCGATTTGGTCAGCCTATCCACAATCACCCAAACTGCATCAAACCTCTGCTGAGTCCGTGGGAGCCCAACAACGAAATCCATAGTGATTCGCTCCCATTTCCACTCCGGAATCTCCAACTTCTGAAGCAACCCACCAGGCCGATGATGCTCATACTTCACCTGCTGGCAATTTAGGCATCGAGAAACATATTTCACTATGTATTTCTTCATTCTCCTCCACCAGTAGTGTTGTCTCAAGTCCTGATACATCTTTTCGACACCCAGATGAATGGAGTACCGCAAGCTGTGAGCCTCCTGGAGAATCAACTCATGCAAACCATCTACATTGGGCACACATATCCGGCCCTATATCCTCAACATGTCGTCGTCACCAATAGTCACATCTCAAACTTCACCTTGCCGAACCCTGTCCTGAAGGACGAGTAGATGGGGGTCATCATACTGACGCTCCCTGATACGATCATAAAGAGAAAATCGAGAGACCATACAAGCCAATACTTGACTCGGCTTAGAAATATCCAATCTCACAAACTGGCTGGCTAAGGCCTGAACATCCAACGCCAATGGCCTCTCTGCTGCTGGTAGATATGCTAAACACCCCAGACTCTCCACCTTACGACTCAAGGTATCGGCCACTACATTGGCCTTCCCGGGATGATAGAGAATGGTGATATCATAATCCTTAAGTAACTCCAACCACCTCCTCTGACGCAAATTAAGATCCTTCTGCTTGAACAAATGCTGCAACTCCGATGGTCGGTGTAAATCTCATAAGGAACACCGTACAAAAATGCCGCCAAATCTTCAAGGCATGAACAATAGCTGCTAACTCCAGGTCGTGGACATGATAGTTATTTTCATGCACTTTCAGTTGTTTGGATGCGTAGGCAATCACCCTATCATCCTGCATCAACACTGTGCCAAGACCAATCCGCGATGCATCACTATATACAGTATAAGACCCTGAACCTGTAGGCAATACCAATACTGGGGCTATAATCAAAGTTGTCTTGAGCTTTTGGAAGCTCTCCTCACATTCCTCTATCCACCTGAATGGATCACCCTTCTGGGTCAATTTGGTCATAGGTGCAGCAATAGAAGAGAAACCCTCTACAAATCGACGGTAATACCCCGCCAAACAAAGAAAACTTCGGATCTCTATAGCTGAGGATGGTCTGGGCCGACTCTACACTGCTTTAATCTTCTTCGGATCCACCTGGATCTCATCACTCGATACTATATGACCCAAGAATGCCACTGAGTCTAGCCAAAATTCAGACTTTGAAAATTTTGCATATAACTTCTGTTCCCTTAAAGTCTGAAGCGCAATCCTCAGGTGCTGCTCATGATCCTCCCGAATCTGGGAGTACACCAGAATGCCGTCAATAAACAAAATGATGAATGAGTCAAGATAAGGCCGTAACACATTGTGCATCAAGTGCATAAAAGTTGTCGGGGCAATGGTCAGCCCAAAAGATATAACAAGAAACTCAGAGTGACCATACCGAGTCCTGAAAGCAGTCTTTAGGATATCTGGCTCCCGAATCTTCAACTGATGATAACCTGAATGCAAGTCAATCTTGGAAAATACTCTGGCACCCTATAACTGATCAAATAGGTCATCAATACGAGGCAAAGGATACCGGTTCTTCACTATGACTTTGTTCAACTGGCGGTAATCAATACACATCCGCATAGAACCATCCTTCTTCTTCACAAATAAGACAAGAGCACCCCAAGGTGACACACTGGGCCGAATGAAGCCCTTATCAAGAAACTCTTGTAACTTCTCCTTCAAATCCTTTAATTCAATAGGAGCCATACGATATGGAGGAATAGAGATGGGTTGAGTGCCCGATAACAAATCAATGCCAAAATCAATATCTCTGTCGGGCGGCATGCCCAGAAGATCAGCTGGAAACACATTTGGAAAGTCCCTCACTACTGGAACTGACTCAACTGTAAGGGTATCTGACATCTCTCACATAATCTAGATACTTGTCACACCCATTCTCAACCATTCGTTGAGATTTAAGAAATGAAATAACTCTGCTGGGAGTATACTCTAAGGTACCTCTCCACTCTAATCGCGAAGATCCTGGCATAGCCAGCATCACGGTCTTATCGTGACAATCAAGAATAGCATAATGGGGCAACAACCAGTCCATGCCCAAGATAACATCGAAGTCTACCATGCTGAGTAATAATAAATCGGCTCTGGTCTCAAAACCACTAAGAGCAATCAAACACGACCGATACACGCGGTCCACAACAAGAGAATCTCCCACATGAGTAGACACATAAACAGGTGAACTCAAAGAATCCCGAGATACGCCTAAATACGGGGCAAAATAAGAGGACACATAGAAATATGTAGAGCCTGGGTCAAATAATACCGACGCATCTCTATGATAGATTGGAACAATACCTGTAATGACAGAATCAGAAGTGACTGCCTCTATACGAGCAAGAAAGGCATAATATCTGGTCTGGCCTCCCTCTCTAGGGCAACCTCTACCTCCCTGACCTCCACCTCGGGCTGGCTGAGTAGGTGGGGTGGCAGTTAGTGCTGTAATCATAGCCGGAGGACCCGGTAGAGCATGCTATGGCTGAGAAGTCTGTGGAGGTGAACCCCTCTTAAACCTGGGGCAATCCCTCACCATATGGTGAGTGTCGCCACACTCAAAAAAAGCTCTAGGAGGGCGTGGCTACTATGATTGGCTCGAGCCAGGTTTGTTGGACTGGCCGCTAGGAACACCCCGTGCAGGAGGCACACTAGATAATGGCGGTGCATAATAAGGCTTTTGGGGCCTAGAACGAGCCGGAACACCATTGGCGGATGGAAGAGCTGAATGAATGGGGTGACTCACATAACCCCTACCATGGCGGGATATTGGGGCATGAGCACCAGAATAAGAACCAGTCTCTCGAGACCTCTTGGGCTCCCTTTCCTCTCTATCCCGGTCAAGCATGCCCTCCAATCTCCTGGCAATACTCATAACCTGCTGATAAGAAATATCCACATCCAACTCCCTGGCCATACTAATATGGATACTAGGGTGGAGTCCCTCAATAAACCGTCAAACCCTCTCTCGAACTATGGCAACCAAGGTCGGTGCATGTCGGGCCAAATCACTGAAACGGACTGCATACTCTGACACAGTCATGGATCCCAGGCGCAGCTGCTCAAACTCTATATGCCATGAGTCCCTGAGGCTCTGAGGGACATACTCTCTCAAAAACATATCCGAGAACTGAGTCCATGTAAGTGAAACTGCCTCATCCGGACTACTTAGCTTATAAGCACGCCACCACTGATAGGTTGCTCCTCTAAGCTGGAATGTAGTAAAAGAAACCCCGCCCGTCTCCACTACGCCCATAGTACGGAGAATGCGATAACACTCCTCTAGAAAACCTTGAGCATCATCTGTAGCCAATCCGCTAAAGATAGGTGGGTGGTACTTCTTGTACCTCTCAAATCTGAGCTGCTCCACCTCAGAAGTTGTTGCCCTAACCTCGGGCTGAGCTGGAGCAACTAGCTACATTGGTACAATCTATGGAACTTAGTCGACCTGAACCCGCTTCTCTGGAGTACAGGCAACGGGAGTCTGTGCTCCTCCCCCGGCCTGAGATATGGCAGGAGCAAGTGGGATCAATCCAGCCTGAGCTAAGGTACTGAACATGCTCAGAAACTCGGCTAGAGTCTCCTGGAGGGCTGGTGCAGAAACAGGTACCTCAGGTGTCTGCCCTCCAGCTGGAGCTATTGGGGGCTCCTCTGTAGCAGCTCGTGCGGGTGCTCTGTCTGCACCACGTGGATGTCCTTAGCCTCTACCCCGGCCCCGACCTCTTGCTGCTCTAGCAGGGGGCGAGGGTTCCTGGTCATCAGATCTTCTTGTACGTATCCTCACCATCTGTGAGAGAATAGAATACAGAGGTTTAGAATTTTTGAAGTCAACAATTTTCGCACGACAAGGAATCAAAGTAGTGAAATTTTTCCTAACAGTTCCATAGCCTCCCGAAAGTACAAAAGTCTCTGTACCGATTCGCAAGACTCTAATAAACCGGCTTGTGACTCACGACACCCACGAACCTAGAGCTCTGATACCAACTTATCACGACCCAATTTCCCCTTTGTATGACGT
This sequence comes from Nicotiana tomentosiformis, assembly GCF_000390325.3. Classification (NCBI taxonomy): domain Eukaryota; kingdom Viridiplantae; phylum Streptophyta; class Magnoliopsida; order Solanales; family Solanaceae; genus Nicotiana; species Nicotiana tomentosiformis. The sequence goes on along the minus strand of NC_090821.1, from coordinate 80,053,070 downwards.
CGTGACAGTACCTAGTCTCTACGACTAGGTAAGCCTAACATTTGCGGAATAATGAAATAAAAACATAAATTCAACAACTAACTGTAGAAATAACAACATAACTGGATACCATGCCACTTGGCATGTACAATAACTAACTCCTCAATATACTACACAGGATTCCCAAAACCCGAAATATCGTAAATCACAAACTACAGAAGGAAAATCTAGTGTCTGTATACATCAGAGTCTATCAAAAGAAAATACAGAAGATACTGGACATGGGGAAGAGTAGAAGGGGACTCTGAGGTCTGTGTACGCGGCAGATATACCTTGAAGTCTCCAAACCTGTATCGACTCACTAATAGTGCAACTGATAAGGAGCACCTAGATCTGCACACGGAAAACATGTGCAGAGAGTAGCATGAGTACACCACAATCCGTACCCAGTAAGTGCCAAGCCTAACCTCGGCCGAGTAGTGACGAGGTCAGGTCAGGACCCTACTGGTATAAATAATAATAAAGGAAGGCACGAATAAAATATTGCAGTAAAATAAAGACTAAAATTTAACAAGAAAGAATTCATAGAAGGTAATAACTCAGTACACAGAAATACAACAGGGGATCTCCCGAGATACCGTCTCATAGTCCCAAACGTAAATGTACAGGGGGATCTCCCAGAATACCGTTCCGTAGTCCCAAAGTAAATATGCAAGACAGGGGGATCTCCTGGAATACTGTTCCGTAGTCCCAAAGTAAATATGTAGCCAAACAATAGAATTTAATAGTTACGGCACGAAATTCTACAGTTCAACCTAAGTACCAGTTAAGGAAAGACGGGTATATTCACTAAACATGCTGCACGTAGTTCAAGTAAACAGTTAAGGCAAATAGGCATGCTATTCTAGTCTAGCTAGATACCACACATGCTGATGGAACTCAAATAAGAAGAAAATCAGGTTATTACTTAGTAGAAAAATCAGGTTTTTACACAATTAACCCGTGTACGTACACGGCGCTCATATATCAAAAATAGTACAAATCCTACGGGCAGTTCCCCCACACAAAGTTAGGCAAGTCACTTACCTCGAACTAAGCTCAATCAATCGGTAAGAATGCCTTTTCCATGAATATCCGACTCTGAATGGCTTGAACCTAACCAAAATAATTCGATACAGTCAACAAAAATTATAGGAATCAATTTCATAAGAAAATACTACATTTTTCAATAAAAATCCGAAATTAACTCAAAAATTGCCTGTGGGGCCCATATCTCGGAATCCGGTGAAACTCACAAACTCCGACAACCCATTCAATTACGAGTCCAACCATACTAGTTTTACTCAAATCCGACTCTGAATCGACACGGAAATCTCAAAAATTCGTTTCTACGAGATTTCTAAAATTTTCCCAAATTTCCATCTCAACACACTAATTAAATGGTGAAAACAATGATATATTCATATATATTGACCAAATCTGAGGTAGAATCACTTACCCAAATATATTCCCTTGAAAATCTATCAAGAATCGTCTCTCCTCAAGCTCCAATTCGTCAAAAATGGCACAGGGGACGAAGTCCCCTGTTTTATAATTCTGTCCAGGCAGTCCTCGATCCTGCCTCGATCCTGGCCCTCAATCAAGGCTTCGATCATGGCACTCGATCCTGGGCATCGATCCTAATCTTTGATCCTGACCTTCGATCCTGGCCTTCAATCCTGGCCTTCGATCATGGCCCTCGATTCTGGCCTTCGATCATAGCCCTCGATTTTGGCCTTCGATCATGGCCCTTGATCCTGAGCCTCGACCCTGGCTTCGATACTTGCCCTCGACCCTGTCCTTCGACCCTGGGCTCGATTTCTGGGCTTCGATCGTGGGCTCGCTTTTCTGCATTTCTAGCAGAAGAAATTGCAACAGCTTTTGCAGTAGCTGTGTAAGTTCAACTTTTGATCCGTTAACCATTCAAAACTCACCTGAGGCCATATGGACCTCAACAAAATACACCAACAAGTCCTAAAATATCATACAAACTTATTTGAAATCTCAAATCACATCAAACAACGCTAAAATCACAATTCACACCCCAATTCAAGCTTAATAAAATTTAAGAATTTCCAACTTCTACATTCGATGTCGAAACCTATCAAATCAAGTCTGATTGACCTCAAATTTTGCACACAAGTCATAAATAACATAACGGAGCTATGAAAATTTTCAGAACTGGATTCCGACCCCGATATCAAAAAGTCAACTCCCCGGTCAAACTTCCAAACTTAAATTCCTATTTTTACCATTTCAAGCCTATTTTAACTACGGACTTCCAAATAAAATTTTGAACACGCCCCTAAGTCCAAATTTACCATACGGAGCTTTTGGAATCATCATAATTCTATTCCAGGGTCATTTGCACATAAGTCGATATCCGGTCACTATTTAAACTTAAGCTTTAAAACTTGAAACTAAGTATTTCAATTCATTCCAAAATCTCACCGGACCCGAACTGACTACCCTGACAAGTTACATAATAGTTATAAAGCACAGAATGAGCAGTAAATAGGGGAGTGGGGCTATAATATTTTAAAATAACTAGTCGGGTCGTTACAAAAGTTAAACCCAAAAATCAATCTTTTTACCTAACCCAAAATATAACCGCAGTAGTGCAGCAAAAATACAACATGAGTTTAAAAATTAAGCTCGAAACTTAGCCAAAAAGAAAAAAAACAGAGAAATAAAGAGTTATCTAATGTCCATAATCTTCAAAATTAAGTGAAATTGTGGAAATGAATAGTATACCAGGGATGGGGAGAGAGATTGTCGCAACTCGCAAGAAAAGAGAAAGCTTGGTCCTGTGATACCGCTTGAGCTTATCACTCGTCAGTAAGAGACAGAGATTGTGATTGAGATTTGAGAGATCGGAGATGAGATTTGAGAGGGGAGATACGTTATTAAGTTTTAGTTCAGCATTCGGTACCTTTCAGCATTTTATTTTTATTTATTTATTTTTTTAGCAAATATACTACTAGGCGGGTTGCCCAGTAGCTATTTTATTAATAATAAAAGAAAATAAAAACTACAACAGAAGGGTACAAGTAAGGGGGCAAAAGCTACAGTAGTGTTGCATCTATGCCTTGCCTATATAATCACTCCTCTGTGCCTCCATTGCCTTAAGATGGCAGCCTCATGTAGAGGATCATGGTGTAACTGCCGGCAGAAGTCTCACGAGGGCATATAACCTCATAGCCGCTTGGATCTTCCCAAAGGCATAGCAATATAGCTCACACATACTGTGCTAGACCTTACCTTACAAATCCTATTGAGGTATAATAAACCTCATCTACTAGCAAGCATGAAGAAAATACGAACTGGAAATAACTAAGTACTCTATGATCATCACAGAGTTTATAACATACCCTGTGATGATATTACAAATGATGATACTTAAAAAATGATAAAATAAAACAAGGTAAAAAATTGAGTCTTGACCCTCTTTTTTCATCCTTGTGCGCTCTTCAATTTGTAGCTCGTTGGCTTCTTCTTCCATTGTCTTCAAATACTCTTCAAACTTTATCATTTATTTTTTGATTTATTTGACCTTGTGGAGGTGGTAGGGACACTCGGCTTTTGCTTTGCAGTTCTCATTGGTGGTTTCCTAATGACAAAGTCTTGTGTTGCCTTGCCATCCCAGCTATGTTGCCTTTCATGTGCCTTCTTTTTGTTTTTGTTTGATCCACTTCTTATTTTCCTGAGTGATAGGTCTCCCTCCCTAGCTACATTTTTAAAGTGAGCATCCAGTAGTTCTTCCTCTTCCCCTTCTTCATACCAATCTTGTCCTGTTTTTATCCCAAAGGCATCACTATGATTGTATCCGGACATCACCAATGCACCTTGATCATTCCTTGGATTATCAAGAGCTCTCAATGTATCCATATCATATGTAACAAGAGCATGGAGGATATTGGTAGGTGTCAAGTTAAATTTTGTAGTCAATGCAAGCGTATTTCCATTTGTTTTTCCAGTAGCTACTTTCTTGTGCATTTCTTTAGTATGCAAAAAAATTTCAGTGCCCTTCATGTCTGCTGTTAGCTGCTGCCCCTGCTGGAATTGAGGACTTGTTGATGTCCTCAGTACTATGCTGAAAAGTTATAACAGTTGCTGCATTTTGCTTCTGTCCAGTTGGGACAAATGCAGGAGCGTTTGGACTTAAACCTTTCTTGCTTGGCAAAACTGGAGCCTACTCATCTTGGATCTTAACTGCTTCGTCCTGCATCTGCTACTCCTGCTTCTTCTTCCATGTTGTTGTGTTTGGTCTTGGTGTATTGAACTTGTGTGCATTGGTAGGACTTGCATTTTTCTTATTAATTGCCACATAACTATCCATCGACTCGACCTCATTCCCTTCTTCCTCCTCTACTTGATCTGCCCAGATTTTTGAAATATGCTCATCTTCATCTTCCTCATCTTGAGCTTGGTCAGTCCAAGTTTTTTGATACAGAATAAATGCACTCGTTGCCACTTGCTGCCCCTTGGAATTAGTTAACTCATTTGTGGATGTTTGAGTGAGTGATGCCAAACAATCGTTTGCTTGTTTGTTGTTGCCTGTTGATAAAAGTCGTTGTCCAGAGTCATCTACATGTTCACCAAAAGAGTCGATCGTTTGGGAGGGTACCTAAAGAATAGTCGTATTCAATGTGACAAGCGGTGCCATGATCTTTGTAGTTGTGTTCATAATCATAGTTGTCTGGGCATCCTTTACCATTTGAGCTAGTTCAGGATTAGAAATATGCAGTGTTGGTGTTGCTTCATCAACTGGTTGAGTTTGCTCACAATTTTGATCATTAACAGTTACGAGCTGAAGTCTAGCATTTTGGTCCTCTGCTTTTTTCTGTTGCTTTTCACTACCTGTGTAGCCTGTATTTCCAATTGTTGGTCTTGTCGCATCCTCCAGTTGTTGGTCTGTATGCTCAGGTTTATTCATATCATGCTCGACATCATACAACAAAGCATCAAAAGAGTTGGAGTGCGAAACACCAATGGTGTTTGAGGACAAATTCTGCTTTTGGAGACCTGGAGTTTGCGACCTACTAGGTGTAAGATTCACCACTTTCCAGTCATTGCCCTTTGTAGTAGAGTTGCTGGTGTTTGTAACAGAATGCCTTGCCTGCCCAGCACCTTTAGCCATTGAAATCCCAGCCTTAGGTGTAGCTCATTCCACCTTTGTAGGTAATGCACCAGTAGGTGTCAAAGCCCCAAGTACTTCATTATCCTGATGTATAGTTGTTAGATCACTAGCTGCCATATCATCATGTGCCTTCTCAATTTGTGCAGTAGATTCAGCTCGAGCGGCAGCAGAAAGTGTAGCAAGTGGTGCAGCAATAAGTGTAGCTACACTGATCTGTGCTTTGTTAACTAGTCCTTTATTGCTGGTCGGTGATGGTTGTACACAATTAATTAGTGACAATTCCCCATCTTTATATTTTGTTGCACCTTTAGATTGATGCTCAAATTTGCCTTGAATGTCAAGCTCCTGCCCAGCACCTTTCACCAAATAATGTACAACCCTTGTAATGGTTTAATCCACAATTGTATTCAATGAACCAGAATGTGTCAAAACTCCAGGAGTAGCCTCCTCCATTCCGGCTGAAATTTGTGGTTTTTTAGTCTCTACATTCACCAAGTTATACCCTGTTGAAGCTGCATACTCCAACTCCATAACATCGACATGATTTGCCTCAACACCAGCTTCTATAGTTGTTGAGACAGTTCGATCAGTAGCAGCCTTCAAAGCACCAGCTATAGCTGCATACATCCTTGAAAAAAACATGGTAGCAGGAATATTAATAGGAATTGTTTTCTGTTGATCCTTCCTTACGTGCACATTTTCTAGATAAGCAACACTACTCATAACTCCTTGATTCTCCAGTGCAACCCCATGTTGTTTATTACAAGAAGTAGCTTGACTCAAAATAGCACCCTGGCCAAAGGCACCTGTTGGAAACTTCTGCGCAACACCAACTCTCCCAGTCCTACTCTTCTGCACAATCTTTTCAGCAGCTGTTGTATTTGCAATAATTTGGCCAGCTTCAGTTTGAACTATAGATGCCTTAGGCACAAAAGTAGCAGCTTCGTTAACACTCGTAACAACTACTCGATCAAAGGTTGCATTCGGAGACATCCCCTGCTCCACTCGAATTTCAGCAGAAAAGGATTTTGTTGAACCTGCCTTCAAAACCTGTGAAGCCCCAGCAGTAGCAGTTTTTAAAGACTGATTCCCAGATTTATAATGAACATGTGCACCATCAGTTCTATGGGATATACCCTCGACACCCGCTACCTCAATCAAACCTGGCAGTCACTTTTTTTCATTAAGCAATTGCCCCAAATCCCCTTGATACTTCTCAACTAACTTACCTTCCTTAGACAGTAACTCTTCTTCTCTTTGCACGACAGTAACTGACTCACCTGGCCTGCTCCCTACTGCCTTTTCATTCAAATGTCGACATGTATTTCTATCATGTCCTTGGTGTTTACAGTGGTTGCAATATAATGGCAAATTATCATACACAAAATCCTAAAAAAACATCAACCATTCGGTCAGTTTGTTTGTCCAGAAATTGCAGCCTCAATGTATCTGGTAGTTTATCCATTAAATCAAGGATAACCTTCACCCTTGCAGTACTATGACGAGACTTAGTCTGAGTAACTTTGTCAATGGCTATAGACTTGCCAACAGCGGAAGCTATAGACAAAAATGCCTTCATTGCAAACAATTATGTTGGCAGATTGGGCAAAGAAATCCAAACCACTGCCTTTGTTGTTTCCTCCTTTACATTAAAACCAACAGACCATGAAAATACCCTGATTTGGTGCTCCTTACCATGGTATTTAAAGTAGGTAACTGACCTCACAAGTGAATTAATAAAATCGTCATGTTGATCAATCCTAATAAGCAATTGTCTAGGTGCAAGGTGCCGATCAAAGCTTGTCCTTTGATACCGAAAATTTTCGGCAGTAAATTTCTCAATGTGAATACATCTTGTGCATTTGAGGAAAGATTCACCACAACAGCTTGATGCAACCCCTCCTCTTTTGCGAATTTCATCAGTTCATCCATCGAAAACAGAATTGTTGGAACTCCATGAATAACTTTAATAGGTTGCAACATTTTTTTATTCAAAGTAGCAGTTGCTTTTGCTTGAGTAAATTGAGCAGCATACATATTTGTAGTTGTGATATTTGGCCCAGAATCGAAATGGGAGATTTCAGAAATTCCACGGCGATTTTGAGCTACAGTAATCGCGTCACCAAAATTTAGATGAGCAGCATCTTGATTGAAATTTGCAGGAGCGCCCAACTGGGGTTTGTACGCCATTGGATTGTGCATCTGTTGGGACTGGTCCGGTGGCTTTTCGCCACGGGACGATGACATAGTGGTCATTGTTGTGATTCTGGTTACTGTTCACCAAAGTCGCATGAGAGAGAAGAGAGCGTAGGGTTTTTTTGATTCATATTCACTGCCTTTCATAACACACTCGCCTTTCTTTTGGCAAATTATACTACTAGGCATGCGTAGTAGCTATTTTATTAATAATAATAAAAGAAAAGAAAGAAAGAAACCACATAGGAAGAGTACAATATAAGGGGGACAATAGCACCAGTAGTGTTGCATATATGCCTTGGCTATATAGTCACTCCTCTGCGCCTCTCATTGCCTTATGATGGCAGCCTCATATAGAGGATCATGGTGTAGCTGCCGATAAAGTCGCACGAGGGAATATAATCTCACAGCCGTTTGGATATCTATCCAAAGGCATAAGACTAAAGCAATATAAATTGGGCTAAACCTTACCTTACTAATCCTATCGAGGCATAAAATAGCCTCACCTACTAGCATGTATGTAAAAAGTAAGAACTAGAAAGCACCAAATATTCTATGATCATCACAGAGTTTATAACATACTCTGTGATGATATTACAAATGACTATACTAATAAAGTGATAGAATAAAATGTAGTATGAATTAAAGTCTTGTCCTTTCTTGCCCAAACTTGTAACTTCTTCAAGTTGTAAATCCTTTTCATCTTCTCCACACCTCTTAAAAATGTCTTTTAAATTCATCCCTTCTTTTTTGAACGATTGGATCTCGTAGATGTAGTTGGGGCAGCTTGTTTTTGTTTTGCAACTCTCATTGGAAGTCACCTAACGTTTACTTTCTCATTTAATTTGTCGTCCCAACTCTTCTTCCTTGTATGGGTCTTCTTACTTCATCCACTGTGCATAGGTGATAAATCACCTTTTTGGCTGCCTCTGCCCGGAATTTTTGCAATATTGCATCTTCCTCTCCATCCTCATAAACATCCCTTCCCACGTTCACTGGAAGTGGCAAGCTTTAATCAAGACCTTGTTTTATCAAGACATTCCCATCATGCGTATTTGCCAAAGTTAACTTGTTTTGTTGTAGTTCTCTCCCTTGTATCTTGTTCATGTTCTTACCCACACGACCAGTGCTAAAAGCAGAAAGGTTTAGCGAGTTTACAGGTTTGGAACTTACCATCGCATATAGCAGTTTTCTGTCCTCCAAAGTGATCAGTGGTGCATTTAACTCATGCTGCTACTTTCTAGCCTTTGAAGGCAATAATAAAGAAGCTGACATGGTTGTATTTTATTGCTGTTGTCCAGCACTCGACAATGTTACTGTTGTTCAGTGTTTGAAGTTGATATTACAGCATCTGGCAAGTTTGCAATTTGCTGTTGTTGTTCAATAACTGATGGTATTGCTGCATATTGATCCTCCACAAAGGTAGCACCTGGTGTGATTGTAATACTCTACTGTTGTCCAGGCCTAATTGGTGTTGCATTTTTCAATAGAGAAGCACCTATTGTGCTTGTTCCTATATGTTGCTGTCCAGTTTTAGGCACAAAAACTAGTGCTTTTGCATTAAATTTGCTGTTGGAACTTACCATCGTAGAGCTTCCAATTTTTGGCAAAGATGGTGAGCCAACGGAAAGCACACCCTCATCTTCACTATCTTGATCATCTTCCTCAGTCGAGTTCCCAGCATACTCTTCACCCCAGTCCTCTTCATCATCATCCTCACGTTGGTCTGCCCAAAACTTAGATTTGATAACCATCCCCCTCACATTTGCCTGTGTAACTTCGTTGTTATTTCTAGAGGACAACATCAACTGCCTTTGCTCACCTCTATATTCACCACAGAACTCCAAAGATTGTGATGGTACTTCAAAAATTGAGGTGTTCAAAGTGACTATTGGTTGTTTAACCATATTAGTATTCATCATCATTACATTCTGGGCCTCTTTGATGATTTGTTCCACGTGAGGGTTGGAAAAATACAGTGTAGGAGTATTAGAACTATGTGCCTCGGCCTTTTGCGCATTAACAGGAACAATGTCATTCGAAACAATTAGTCGACCACCTGTGTTCTTGGAAAGTTGTTGTTGTTTGCTACTGCCTGGGGATTATGGTTGCTTATTTTTTGGAGTTGTGTTCATCATCATAGCTGCTTGGGCATCCTTTACCATTTTAGCTAGTTCTGGATTGGAAGTTTGCAGTGTTGGTGTAGCTGCAGTAGGTATTTGACTTGCCTCACAAGTGTTATTATCAACAGTTGCGATGTCAAGTCGAGCACCTATGTCCTTTGCATTTTTCTTCTACTTTTCACTACCTGTAGAGCTGGTTTTTCCAGCTACTGATTGTGACTCGTCATCCATCTGTTGCTCCTTATTTTTAGCCTCCTTCTTAGCATGCTCATCCTCATTCACCAAAGCATCAAAAGATTTAGAAACTCCAATGACCTTTGATGGTACAATCTGATTTTGAAGACTTGGAGTTTGCTTCTTGCTAGGTGATTTATTCACCATTGTCCAGTTGTTACTCTTTGTATCTGATGGCTTTTCAATTAGTTCACCAGGTGAAAGAGTAGGTCGTTTCTCCTGCACAACTGATACCTTCTCCTTCTCATGTGCAAATTGTTGTACATTACCTTCTCCAGCTTTTGCATTTTGCACACCTTGAACTTTAGAATTTTGTGCAGCAGCTACCCCCAATTGCCCAGCACTTTTAACCTTAGGATCAATTGCTGCTCGATCAACAGTAGGTTTCAAAGCAACAGTAGATTTCCAAACCCCAGTATTAGCTTGCACAACTCCAGTTGAATTTTCCATATTCACAGCCTTAGAAGTTGTAGCATCTGCCCACTCCAAAGCCTCGATACCTACATGTTCATGCCCCTCATCGTACACAACAATAGCTTTGTAACCTGCTGCATTATCAGCTTGTTCACTTGTAGCAGTAATAGGTCGATCACCTCCTGCTACTGTCACTATATCACTGACATTCCCTCGATCTTTCAACACCCTATTTCCTGATTCAATAGCCATAGCTTGAGACATCCTAGCTAAGGCACGATCGACAGGAAGAATAGCAACATTCTTTGAGATCCCAGGATTGTTGAAAATCTATTGCTGCCCAATATTTCTGTTATCTTCTGAATTTAGTACCATTAGTTGGCCAGCTCTTTTTGCATTAACATATTCCCTAGCATCACCTTGTAGTTTTACTGGACCATCTAACTCGACCAAATCATGATCACCTTGAGATGCTGCCATTGTTACTTCCTCTGCCATCACCTCCTTTCCTGTTTGTTCCTTCATCACTTGACAAACTTTTTCATCATGTCCTTGATACTTGCAATAAGTGCAATATTTAGGAAGATTATCATACACCACCTCCTGGTAATGCATGATAGTTTTACCCAAAATTCTTTCCACAATAGGTAGCTTAACCTTTTTAGGATGTTTGTCCAAAAGATCAAGTATAACCTTCACCCTCGCTGCACTAGGTCTAGTTCTTTCTTGTGTTGCCTTGTCCACAGCAAGATCTTTACCCACAGCTGAAGCAATAGACATTAACGACCTCTACACAAAAATATTAGGCGGCAAACCTGGAAAAGAGATCCACACAACTGCCATGGACGTTTCCTCTTTTGGATTGAATCCTAACGTCCATGGAAAAGTTCTGAAAAATAATTCATCACCTTTTGCCTTGATATATCCAGTTGATCTTGATAAGAACTGAACATAATCGTTGTAGAGATCAAATATAACCAACAGATGATGATACTCCAGCAGTCCAATATTGCAGCGACCTTGAACATCGAATGGCGACGAAAACATTTTTCTAAATTACTGTAGCTCAGGTTTTCCATATGAAAACTTCATTACAACTGCTTGATGCAGTGCTTCTTCTCTTGTAAACTCATTAACCTCATCCATGGTAAATTCTATAGCTGGTTCTCCATGCTCAAACGTTACTGGATATAACTCGACCTTTGACGATTTTGCGGCAGATTGTTTTGGTATGAACTGCGATGCATATGACTGTTTTGGATTATGATTAGAATGTGTTTCGCTATCGTTTTGAATGGACTCTCCCACATCTTGGATCTAGGGAGAGACGATGGCAGCCATGGCAGCTGCTATAGCGCTACAGTAACTGTGACGCCAATCATCAGATTTGTAGCAATTGTGTACGATTTTGAGGATGAAACTAATTTTATTTTTTGGCAATTCACTAGGCAAGTGCCTAGGGATAGTTTTTTATAAATATGAATCCAAAAAAGCAACAAGAGTATCAGGAGGTCTTACATGATGAAATAGATAAAGTTTGATAAATACATAGATCGTATTATCAATTTTGGGCTTGTGATACCCAAAATTGATATTACAGTGTGATCTAGTATAGAAATAGAATATAAAGTATAAAACATGTAAAAATACATGAGTATTACAAATGTATCCATTTTCTTTATTTGCGCGCACTTGTTTGGCATTATGACCTGTCGTGATGTAATTCTTAGCACTTGTGCATTCCATATCCACTGCTAAGAGATCCCTCATGTGATAGAATTTGCATTCCTTTGGTGTTGCAATATGTTGTCTCAAACTGTGGCCATCATCTTTTTCCAGCACTGCCCAGCAGTAGATGCTAGTGATGACTGTCCATTTTTGCGTCCAAAATTTAGGCATGATGCTTATTTGAAAGTGTGGCATTCCTCCCAACTTATCTTCCTTGTACATCCTACTTAATGAATATGATAAGCTGCTCCATCTGGTACTTTTCAAAGCATCCATACGACCTGTTGAAGAACCTTGTGTCGTGCATGAAAGACTGGGCAGTTACTGTAGCATGCCTGGTTTGATGATGATCTTGTGTAAATTGCAGGTGCCCTCTTTTGATTTTTTTTTGTCAATCCATTCATGGTATATTGATCTTGTCAAATGTGCTGTTGTTTTGGCCCCATTTCTTCTGTTGCAAAGTTGTTTCCTTAGCGGCATTTGTACAGACAAACTGCTGAAGCTGTTTGTTTTCATTCTTCTCTTGATCTTTGATTTCCTGTTTGTGCGCATTAAGAAATAAAAAAGTGTCCTGCTGCTGCATTCATTCATGTTAACAAAATCAAAGGCCTTCACTGCAAAAAAAACACCATGTCAGTGGAAAATATTCCCATGCTCTCCTCCCTAATGATTGGAGCATAGAAATGGAACTGATGTTTGTGATCCATCTGCTTGTTTGATCGCATCCTTAATTTCGTACAACTTTCACCCTTAGATATGAACATTGAAGTTTATCGTTATTCATAATTTTCCTTCCTTTTAAATCTAGTTCCTGAAAACAGTGAGCTTCAATATCCCCTATATCAAGAGCATAATTGGCTAAGTGATCCGCTAAGCAATTGCCTTCTCTCATTATATGTGATAGCTTTACATGACGTCTTGACATTATTTTCATTCCTTTAACTTGTTAACATTCCATGTATCTTCATCCACGATATCAGAAACATTATTAATCATCTCATCAATTCCAAAATCTGGTGGTACACTGAAGTATAAGGCTCCATGACCCGTCCAGTTCTCATACCAAAAAAGGGCAGATCCTATTTTAGGATGCCATCCAATTTGATGCTCAATAATGTCTCTGCATTCAATCAACCTTCTCTATACGTGTGACCCTTGTTTCCAAGGTACAACAATTGGATTGAGCTTCTTGCAATATTTTTGGCTCATAAAAGAGCTCCATAAGCTAGGCTTCGTTCTGAAATTTCACCATAACTTACAAAATAATGCTTTGGCTATATCGTGTAGTGATCTAAAATCAGTGCCACCTTCATCATATGGTTTGCACATAGTGTCCCAGGAGGCCCAGTGCCTTCCTCTGCCACCAATGGAGCTACTCCAAAAGAATTGCGCGAACATCTTATGCAACTTGTTAATAACATATGGCGGAGGGTTCACAGCTGATAGTAAGTGGATTGGCATGCTTTGCAAAACATGTTTTATTAAAATTGCCCTACCACCAATAGATAATAATTTACCTTTCCATGATTGCAATTTGTTCATGACTTTGGTGATCAATCCTTCATAGAACTCCATCTTTCTTCTAGTATAGAAAATGGGACATCCAAGGTAAATGAAAGTAAATTCCTTCTTGCCAAAGCATGTACTTCTTTGTATCTTGTTAACCAATGATTCTTGCGCAGATTCATGCAAGTAAAATGTTGACTTCGTCTTGTTAATGACTTGTCCAGATGCATTTTCATATGCTGCTAAGACTTCCATAACCAAATGAAGTAAGGTTGCATCTGAGGAGGAAAAAATAATTGTGTCGTCTGCATATGCTAGGTGATTGATTTTAGGACTCTATTTGGGTAATCCAAAACCACAAAAGTAGAGGTTTAAATGTAGGCTATTCAGACCTCTTGATAGTGCTTCTACCGCAATAATAAATAATACGGGTGATAGTGGATCTCCTTGCTTGACTCCTCTCATTGATTTAAAAAACCCAAAAGGTTGTCCATTGAGCAGTATGGAATACCAATTATTGGAGACGATTCCAAAAATTAAGCCTATGAACCTCTCATCAAATCCTATTTTCCTTAGCATCTTTGTCAAAAATAACCAAGATAGTCTGTCATAGGCTTTCATCATATCTAATTTTATCACCATATTTGGGCCAGCTTTCGTCCGTAATCTAATGTCAGTAATTATTTCTTGCGTCAGAAGGACGTTCTCAACAATACTTCTTCCTTTAACAAAGCCAGCCTGTTTTTCTGATATAAGTGCAAGAAGGAATCCAATAAGTCATTCATGAATAACTCTAGATATAATTTTGTTGGAGAAATTGCTAAGGCTGATGGGTCTCAAATCTAAAAAAGTGACCACCTTTTTTCCTTTTGGGCAGAAGTACCAGATTAGTGTGGGTCACACATTTAAGCAATTCATGACCATTAAAGAAAGCTCTAACCATATCAAAAACATCCTCTCCTATAATATCCCAGCAAATTTGGTAGAAGCATCATGTGAACCCATCAGGTCCCCCTGCACTATCACAATTGAGACCAAAGACTGCTCGTTTGACTTCGTCAAATGTAGGTTGCTTCAGCAATTCAAGATTTTGCTCACTGGTCACCATCTTTGGTACATGATCGATGATCTCAAATGAAGTAGGAATTTTGTCTTCATGGAATTGTGCTTGAAAGAAGTTAACAGCTTCAGCAGCCATTTCCTCATGATCTTCGATCCAATCCCCATTTATGTCTTGTATTCCCTTTAATTGTAATTTTTTTCTTCTGTCGTTAACTTGAGCATGAAAAAACTTCGTATTTCTATCTCCATCCTTAAACAATTCCATACCCACTTTTTTTTTCAAAATTCTTCTTCCAATGAAAGGTATTTGATCAATTATGTCTGCACTCTTTGAAGTCTTTCTCTGTTTTGTTGTGCAGGGTTCATCTCAAATTGAGCTTCATGGACGATAACTACCTCCTCCAGACTTGTAATTTTTTGGAATATGTCCCCAAACATAGCTCTGCTCCAAAGTGATAGAGCTTTCTTCAATTTTTAAGCTTGTAATTGAATAGGACGAAGGGAGATGCAGCAAAGTCAGCATTCCAGTTTTGCTGGATGACTTCTTTGAAGGAAGCATTCTTTGTCCAAAATTTAAGAACTCTAAAAGATTTCTTAACTGGTACTGTGTTGTTAGAGGTCGTCAATAGCAAAGGGCTGTGATCTGAGCCTATTTTTGATAGATGAGTTATTTCCAGCCTATGTAACATTTGCTGGAGCTCGATGTTGCCTAAGCATCTATCCAATCGCTTGAAGATGCAGTCCTTTTCAGCACGACCATTCCACCATGTGTAGATACTACCTTTAAAATCAAGATCAACGAGGTTGCATGAGTTCACACAATGCCTAAAATACAGCACTTCATTCATGTACACTGGAAGTCCTCCAAACTTTTTCTCTAGGATGAAACCAATTAGGTCTTTAGACTTAATTTTTTTTTTTTAATTTAAAAAAAAACTCTAACCGCGACCCACCCCGCCCCGCGTGAAATTCTATCTTAAAAAATTTAAACCCGCCCCGCCCCGCACCGCACCTGCGGACTCTCTAACTCGCACCGCCCCACACCCGCCCCGCCCCATTGCCATCCTTACAAGTTGCCGAAGAGTTAAGCGGTGTACTATAGCAAGCCACGGCTGTTTTGATTTTTGAGAGAAGTCTACCGTTAGAAAGAAGGGAAAGAAACCTAGCCTAACTCCAAAGGGCATCTGAAGTCGTGACTTGGGTCGGGTTGTACTTGGGTAGTCGGGTTGGGCTTACTAGCTTAGGGTTGGACTTGGGTTGGGAACTTGGGCAGTTAGGCTTACTCTATATTTCGGTATTTCGATTAACTGTATTGAAGTACCGAACTTGTAAAAAATTCATATCGTATTAGTACCAAAGAATCGAAGAATCAATATCTAAATATCAAATTAATTCGATCCGGTCCCATTTTTGATTGTTTGAATTTTATGCCCACCCTTAATTTTTGTTGCTTTGGGTAAAGAACTGGAGAAAAGACGAGGTGTTGGTTTGGACGGATATTAGCCGGCAAAGAGAGTGCATATAAAAGAACCGAACAATCAAAAAAGAAAAATATGAAAGAACAAATTCAAGAGATGAAAATTGAAAAAACGAGTTGGCCATGAGTTTTGGAAGTTTTTTTTTCATAAAATAAATTTCAAATATGTGTTTGTTTATAGAATTAATTTAGTTTTTAGGAGATTTTGAAAATCAAAATTTTCAAATCTCAAATATAGCTCAAGACCTATTTTTGGGCCAAATCATAACCATTTAAAACGTTTTATATGGAAAAAAAAGGACTTTTTAAGAGCTTCTGACATAATTGGTCGTTCGGCCGAAAAGTATATCATTCGCTAGCCCATTATTTTACATTATAACTTGTAGCCAAAAACAAATAACATATGCTAACCAACAATTAGTTTTTGAGCGGCCCTTTCTCCCTTCTTCACTCGTTAGTTCTTCATGTAAAACTCAACAAAAATTAACTTTCACCTCCTAAAATGTGAAATCTAAATGTTAAGACAAGCAGTTGGCGAACTAAAAATAAAAATAGGTTTTTCTCTCAAGGGGAACCTCTTTTCTCTATTCAGTTCACTGTTGGGTTTCTTCTTCTCCTCTTTTTATTGAGGTATTTTTTTAATTTCGCTAGTTGAATAACTAGTCTTTCTTTATTTTTCATGGGTCGGTCATTTTTTTTACTGGGATTAATGACAAATCTACATATTTTGTGCTTAATTCTTTGGGTTTGGCTTATGATATGGTAGTTTCTTATCTTGGCCATGTGGGTTTTGAAAAAAAGAAAGTGTGTGTTTGGTTTAGTCTGTTTAGGGTTGGTTATACTTGAACTTGGGTGTTACGAACAGGGATGATAAAGAAATATTTTTTAAATCTGGAAATAAAATAAATTTTTTATTTTAAATTGGAATTAATTTGTCTTATGAAATGCTTTTGTTCCTAAAATATTCTTTCTAATAAATCTCCAAAACAAAGGAAAGCATATCACTATCAATACCTAACATAGAAAAATCAAAAGGACCTAGAACTCTTCTTCATTGGCGACCTTAGCCATTGCCGATCACTATCAACACCTACAAATCTCTTTCTCTTTTCTTTGCTCTTTGAAAATGACCCAAAGACTAAACAATTCTCATGGTTAAAATTGTATAATCGATGTATATATATTGTGTAATGACCAAACCGGTTATTTTGACTTTTAGAACCCCGTTTCCTTAAATAAAACTCACCAAATATGCTTTTACTGATTTATAACATGCGGGGATGGTTGGTTCGGGATTTAAAAGTATTCGGGTTGAAAACGGAACACTTAGTTCTTTAAATTGGCTTTAAAATGCCAAGTTTGACTTCAGTCAATATTGTTAGCAAACAACCCCAAAATCTGGATTTGACGGTTTCACTAGGTTCGTATGGTGAATTCGGACTTGGGTGTATGTCCGAATCGGGTTTTGGATAATTCGGGTGCATTTTAGCGCTTAATAGTGAAAATCAACTATTTGAAGGTTTAAAGTTATTTAAATTTGGTTTGGAACAGGTTTTGGAGTAATCGAGGTCCGTTTGATATTTTAAGTTTGAGAATAGTTTTGTATGGTGATTTAAGACTCGCACACAAAATTTGGTGTCATTCCGAGTAGTATAAGTATGATTCAGCGCGTTCGGAGGAAGTTAGAAACTTGAAGTTCATATTTTGATCCAATTCGGTTTTGGGGTGCGATTCTTAGTTTCGTTGTTGAATTTAGTATTTTGAGAGTTTGAGCAAGTCCATGTTATATTTTTAGACTTGTTGGTGTATTTGGATGGGGTCTCGGAGGGTTCGGGTGAGTTTTGAACCACCCGGAGCTAAGTTGGAAAAACTAGAAATTTCCAGTTCTAGTTTCCTTCTTCGCGAACGCGGAAGGACCCTCACGTTCGCGAAGAAGGAAAATGGGAGTTGAGCTATTTCCCTTTGCATTCGCGTGGAGGTTGACGCGTTCGCGAATCCCTGGAGTTATGTCCTACGCATTCGCGATGGTAGACTCGCGTTCGCGAAAGAGGAATGCGACAGGCGTGGATTTTTTCCCTACGCGTTCGCGAGGGAGATCACGCGTTCGCAAAGGGCAGGCTAGTAAGCCTTCACGTTCGCGAGACCCCTGGCGTGTTCGCGAAGGGAAATTTTGAGGCTGAGGAAAATGGCCTTCGCGAACGCGAAGTCTTGACCGCGTTCGCGAAGAAGGGGTCATTAGTGCTGGGCAGAATGACTTTAAAACGGGATTTCACCATTTTTAACCCCATTTCTTCCATTGTTGGGCTATTTCTGAGCTTTTTGAGAGGGGATTTCAACTAGCAATTTGAAGGTAAGTTAATTCTACACACTTTGAGTTAAAAATATAGATTATGGGTAGATTATAACCGATAAATCTTAGAAATCAAGGGTTTAGATGAAAAACCTAGATTTGTATAAAAATGAGATTTTAACCACGAAAATGGTTATGAAATTGGATAGAGATTGTATATTTGAGTTCTTGAGATTATGGATAATATTTTTCTCCGAAAATTTTCGGAATCCGGGCACGTGGGCCCTGAATGAATTTTAGGAATTTTATCATTTTAGATAGGGTAATTTATTTAATAGTTTAATTTCGAATTATTGAACATGTATTAATTATTTTATATAAATTTTAGATAGTTTCGAATTTTTCGGCATCGAATTAAGGTTTTTACACGATATTTTGACCGGAAAGCGAACTTTGAGACAAGGTAAGTCTCTTGTCTAATCTTGTGAGGGGAATATTACCCCATAGGTGATTAAATTAATAATTATTGCTAATTGTGGGAGCTATGTACGCACGAGGTGACGAAAGTCCATACGTAGCTGCTATCTATGCTAAAGTTCGAGTAGTTTAGGACTTAAAGCATGAATTATGTGCGTTAATTGTATCATTTATTTAATTAAATTATAAGAAATATATTGTGAATTGTTAGGGAAAGATAGTAAAAGATGGGAATCTTATATACTTAATTTTTCTGTTTAAATTTATTAAATTGTTAAAAGAAATTGCTTATCCTCTCGAATTATTCTTATAATAAATATACTCTCATTCCGGAGGTACATAATAAAATGTCCTCTTTTCTTGTGGAGCGGGCCGAACGCCTCGACAGTATATTTATATACTTCGAGAGGATGAGCAATTTCTTTTAACAATTTAATAAATTTAAACAGAAAAATTTAAACAGGATGAGTAATACTTCGTGTACACGTCCCTCGGCAGTGTACACGATACTCTGGATCGGGTCATACGACCTCGCCAGAAATCGTGCCTAATAATAATAATAATTATATGATACCTTGGTATTTTAATTGTAGCTTGTGAATTTAATTAATAGATTGGAAATTGTTGCGTTTGAAGGAATTTAATTATTTCAGCTGATTAAATAAAATTGTTGTTAACTCTGTGAATCATGTTAATTTAAATATTTCTATTTTTATTTTATTTATTACTATTGACCCTTAGTGAGTGTCAAAGTCGACCATCTCGTCTCTACCTCTTCGATATTAGGCTTGATACTTACTGGGTACACGTTGTTTATGTACTCATGTTACATCTGCTGCACTTTTTGTGTAGGACCTCAGACAAGTGCCATCGTTGAACCTATCGGCGCGCACCCGCGTTATCCAGAGGATTAGTGGTGAGCTGCTTTCTGAGCCGTTCTACAGCAACTAGTGCCTCTTCTGGGAATTTTATTTTGTCTATTTCATTTCAGACAGTCTTTATAATTTTTGTATAATCTACTAGATGATCATACACTTGTGACACCAGGTCTTGGCACACACACTAGTAGAATGTTTGGATTTAAATTCTGTTCTTGGTTATTTTAGTTTACTAAATCTTTTCATATTGTCTAAATTCTTGCAAGTAAGAAGAGTTTAATTACTCGATTAATTTTTAAAGAATTGAATATGGGTTTAAAGTACTAGTTGGCTTGCATAGATGTAGTGTTTGGGCGCCATCACTACCTATAGGTAAAATTGGGTCATGACAACACAGTATCAGAGCAGTAGTTTCACGTAGGTTTCACAAGTTATGAGCAGGCCTAATAGAGTCTTGTGGATCGGTACGGACACGTATGTACTTATCTTCGAGAGGCTATAGGGTGTTAGGAAACTACATTTCTTCATCTTCTATCGTGAAATTGATGTAGTACTAAATATCTTTTCTCTTACTCTCTCACATATGGTGAGAACACGCTCTAATGAGGTTCCAGACCAGGGAAGAGCACCCCCCTCCCCCAAGTTGCTAGAGGCCGAGGCAGAGGCCGAGGGAGGGCTCCAGCCCGTGGTAGGGGGCGAGGACGTCCCAGGATTATTTCAGTTATGCCGCCAGTGGGTCCAGCAGAGAATCCCATTATTGAGGAACAGGGTGAGGTGCCTATGGCAGAGCCAGCTCCGGTGGATTTCATATCTGCACTAGAATTCTAGGATGTCATGGGTCGTATGTTGCGGTTCATGGACACTATGACTCAGGCCAGTTTATTTCCGGCAGACCCGTCCATATCTCAAGCGAGCGGGAGAGCACAGACCTCTACCGCATAGGCTCATGGGTAGGCAGCTGCTGTATATCAGACCCAGGGTGCACTACCTGTGGATGGAGCCCAGCTAGTGACACCAGCTACACCTGAGCCTAGGCCAGCTACAGCCGTTGATCCACAAAAACTATTGGACAGATGGA
Source organism: Nicotiana tomentosiformis (assembly GCF_000390325.3). Classification (NCBI taxonomy): domain Eukaryota; kingdom Viridiplantae; phylum Streptophyta; class Magnoliopsida; order Solanales; family Solanaceae; genus Nicotiana; species Nicotiana tomentosiformis. The sequence goes on along the minus strand of NC_090821.1, from coordinate 80,032,449 downwards.
CTAGACTACATCCTTATATCTTTGGGGGTGAGCGACATGAGGATCCCCAGGATTTCATTGATCGATGCAAGGATAGACTGTACAACATGAGGATATTGGAGTCTCATGAGGTTGACTTTGCTACTTTTTAGCTAGAGGGCAGAGACCGTAGATAGTGGAAGTCTTATCTTCTTGGCAGACCAACAGATTCTCCTCCCATGACTTGGGATAGTTTCACCCGTATCTTCCTGGACAGGTATATTCCATCCTCCCAGAGGGAAAAGTTGCGGTTTCAGTTTGAGAAGCTCCAGCAGGGTCAGATATCAGTGACCGATTATGAGGCGAGGTTTTCTGAGTTATCTCTCCATGCACTTATGATACTCCCTACTGAGGCGGAGAGAGTGCGGAGGTTTGTTGTGGGATTACATACTGGAATTCAGGCCACCATGACCCGAGAGGTTAAGATAGGCACTTCTTATGAGCTAGTTGTAGAGATAGACCGGAGGATTGAGAGTGTGCTTCAGCGGAGCCGAGAGCAGATTATGAGAGATAAGCGGTTTAGATATTCTAGAGAGTTAAGAGGTGCTCCGTCTGGGGGTAGAGGTCAGTTCATGAGAGGGCAGTCCAGCAGGCCCCCATATCCAGCACCACCACCTCCTCGGGGTCCTCCAGTGCGACCTTATTTAAGTATTATACCAGAGAGTTCTTATCGCCCACCAGCTATTCAAGGTTCTTCCAGTGGGTATTCAGGTCGCCGGGGTCATATTCTTAGTCAGCAGCCCATTGTACCGAAGAGTTGTTACGAGTGCGGGGATCCCAATCACATGCAGAGATTTTTCCCCAGGCTTCGGGGTAGACCAGTGCAGCAGGGTCAACAGCCTATGATTACCTCATCAGTTGCTCCACCAGTCGCCCGACCACCAAGAGGTGGAGGACAAGTGGGTAAGGGTCGTCCTAGAGGTGGAGGTCTACCAGGTGGAGGCTAGCCAGTTGACGCTCCAGCTTGGTTCTATGTTTTTCTGGCCAGACCAGATGCAGCGGCCTTAGATGCCATGATTACAGGTATTATTTCTGCTTGCGACAAATATGCCTCCCTATTATTTGATCCAGGATCTACTTATTCATATTCCTATCTATTTGCTCAATTTTTGGGTGTTTCACGTGAGTCCTTGAGTACTCATGTTTATGTGTCCACTCTTGTGGGCGATTCTGTTGTTGTGAATCAGATCCACCGGCCCTATATTATTACATTCTGTGGTTATGAAACTAGAGTAGACCTCTTATTGCTTGAGATGACCGATTTTGAAATTATCCTGGGCATGGACTGGTTATCTCTGCATCATGCTATTCTAGATTATCATGCCAAGACTGTTACCTTGGCTATTCCAGCATTGCCTAGGCTGGAGTGGAAGGGTTCGTCTGTTAGTGTATTTAATTAGGTTATTTCTTTTACTAAAGCTCAACACATGGTTGAGAATGGTTGTTTAGCTTATCTAGCCTATGTTCAGGATACTAATGCAGAGACTTCGACTATAGATTCAGTGTCTGTAGTTCGGGAGTTCTCCGATGTATTTCCTTCATATCTTCCAGGCATGCCACCTGATCGTGATATTGATTTCTGTATTGACTTGGCTCCAGATACCCAACCTATATCTATCCCACTGTATCGTTTGGGTCCTAAAGAATTGAAAGAACAGCTTGAGGAGCTACTAGCCAAAGGGTTCGTCAGACCGAGCGTATCGCCTTGGGGTGCACTGGTATTATTTGTGAAGAAGAAGGATGGTACTATGCGGATGTGTATCGATTATCGACAATTGAATAAAGTCACTATTAAGAATAAGTACACATTGCTGTGTACTGATGATCTATTCGACCAGTTGCAGGGTGCTAAGGTTTTCTCTAAGATCGACTTGAGGTCGGGGTACCATCAGCTGAAGATTCGAGAGTCGGATGTTCCGAAGATTGCTTTCCGGACTAGATATGGTCATTATGAGTTTCTGTTAATGTCCTTCGGTTTAACTAACATCCCGGCAGCATTTATGGATTTGATGAACAGGGTATTCAGGCCATATATTGATTCATTTTTCATTGTTTTCATTGATGACATCTTGATCTACTCGCGCAGTAAGGAGGAGCACGAGCAGCATATGAGAGTGGTGCTTCAGACGCTGCGGGAACAAAAGTTATATGCTAAGTCCTCTAAATGTGAGGTTTGGCTAGAGTCTATAGCATTTTTGGGGCATATTGTATCGGGCGAGGGCATAAAAGTTGATCCCAAAAAGATTGAGGCAGTTCAGAATTGTCATCGTCCCACTTCGGCGACTGAGATTAGGAGTTTTCTGGGTTTAGCAGGTTATTATCGTCGGATCGTGGAAGGTTTCTCATATATTGCAGCACCTTTGACCAAATTAACCCAGAAGGGTGTTCCGTTCCAATGGTCCAATGATTGTGAGGTGAACTTTCAGAAGCTCAAGACAGCATTGACTACAGCACCAGTGTTAGTGTTGCCTTCCAATTCGGGGATGTATACAGTGTATTGTAACATTTCACGTGTTGGCTTGGGTTGTGTATTGATGTAGGAAGGGCGAGTTATTGCATATGCTTCAAGTCAGTTGAAGACCCACGAGAAGAATTATCCGGTGCATGATTTAGAATTAGCTGCGATTGTTCACGCTCTTAAGATTTGGAGGCATTATCTTTATGGGGTGTCTTGTGAAGTTTACACTGATCATCGCAATTTGCAGCATTTGTTCAAGCAGAGGGACCTAAATTTGAGGCAGCGCAGATGGCTGGAGTTACGGAAAGATTATGATATTAATATCCTATATCATCCGGGCAAAGAAAATGTGGTTGCAGACGCCTTGAGTAGAAAGGTGGAGAGTATGGGTAGTTTGGCTTTCATTTCAGCAGAGGAGAGGCCATTAGCTTTGGATATTCAGTCCTTGGTCAACAGACTTGTGCGGCTGGATATTTCAGAGCCCAGCCGAGTTCTTGCATGTGTTGTAGCTCAGTCTTCACTATTTGAGCAGATCAAGGCTCGCCAGTATGATGATTCACACTTAATGGTTCTTTGAGAAATGGTACTACGGGGTGGTGCCAAGGAAGTTACTATTGGCACGGATGGTGTTCTGCGACTCCAGGATCATCTATGTGTTCCTAATGTGGATGGACTGAGGAAAACAATCCTAGAGGAAGTACACAGTTCTCGATATTCTATTCATCCAGGTGCTACGAAGATATATCGTGACCTGAGGCAGCATTATTGGTGGTGACGAATGAAAAAGGACATAGTCAAGTATGTAGCTAGGTGTCTAAATTGCCAGCAAGTTAAATATGAGCACCAGAGGCCAGGTGGCCTACTTCAGCAGATGACTATACCAGAGTAGAAATGGGAACGCATTACTATGGATTTTGTAGTTAGGTTGTCGCAGACCTTGCGGAAGTTTGATGCAGTTTGGGTGATTGTTGACAGGTTGACCAAGTCGGCACATTTTATTCTGGTTGTGACTACGTATACTTCAGAGAGGTTGGCCCAGATTTATATTCAGGAGATAGTTCGGTTGCACGGTGTGCCAATTTCTATCATATCAGATAGAGTCCCTCAGTTTACTTCACATTTCTGGAGAGCAATACAGAGTGAATTAGGGACCCGTGTAGAGCTCAGCAGCCTTTCATTCGCAGACCGACGGGCAGTCGGAGCGGACAATTAAGATTTTGGAGGATATGCTCAGGGCATGTGTGATTGACTTTGGAGGCCAGTGGGATGGTTTCTTGCCTTTGGCCAAGTTTGCTTTTTACCAATCCAGCATCAAGATGGCTCCATTTGAGGCTTTATATGGTCGGCGATGTCGTTTGCCCATCAGATGGTTTAAGCCCGATGAGTCTAAGTTATATGGTACTGACTTGGTGAAGGATGCCTTGGAAAAGGTGAAGTTGATTCAGGAGCGACTTCGTACAGCGCAATCCAGACAGAAGAGCTACGCATATCAGAAAGCGCGTGATTTATCCTTTATAATGGGTGAAAAAGTTCACTTGAAAGTTTCGCCAATGAAGGGAATCATGAGATTTGGGAAAAATGGCAAGTTGAGCCCAAGGTTTATAGGCCCATTTGAGGTGTTGAGACGAGTTGGGGAGGTTGTTTATGAACTTGCTTTGCCTCCCAGTCTATCGGTAGTACATCTGGTTTTCCATGTATCTATGCTTCGAAAGTATCATGCCGACCTGTCACATGTGTTAGACTTCAGCACAATTCAGCTAGATAATAGCTTGGGTTATGAAGAGGAGCCAGTTGTCATTGTTGATAAACAGGTTCACTAGTTGAGGTCCAAGAGGATTTCTGCAGTAAAAGTCCAGTGGAGGAGCCAACCAGTCGAGGAAGTGACTTGGGAGGCCGAGGAAAACATGTGGAGCAGATATCCATACTTATTCAGCACTCCAGGTACAATTCTAAACTCGTTCGAGGACGAACGTTTGTTTAAGAGGTGGAGAATGTAATGACCCAACCGGTCATTTTGACATTTAGAACCACGTTCCCTTCAATAAAACTCACTGAATGTGCTTTTACTGATTTATGACTTGCGGGGATGGTTGGTTCGGGATTTGGAAGTGTTCGGGTTGAAAACGAAACACTTAATTCTTTAAATTGGCTTTAAAATGCCAAGTTTGACTTCGGTCAATATTTTTAGAAAACGACCCCGGAATCGAGATTTGACGGTTCCAATAGGTTCATATGGTGATTTCGGACTTGGGCGTATGTCCGAATCAGGTTTTGGATAACCCGGGAGCGTTTTAGCGCTTAATAGTGAAAATCAACTATTTGAAGGTTTAAAGTTCTTTAAATTTGGTTTGGAATAGGTTTTGGAGTAATCGAAGTCCGTTTGGAATTTTGAGTTTGGAAATAGTTCCGTATGGTGATTTAAGACTTGTACGCAAAATTTGATAGCATTCCGAGTAGTATAAGTATGATTCGGCGCGTTCGGAGGAAGTTAGAAACTTGAAGTTCATATTTTCATCCAATTCGGTTTTGGGGTGCGATTCTTAGTTTTGTTGTTGAATTTCGTCTTTTGAGAGTTCGAGCAAGTCCGTGTTATGTTTTCATACTTGTTGGTGCATTTGGACGGGGTCCCGGGGGGCTCGGGTGAGTTTTGAACCACCCAGAGCTAAGTTGGAAAAACCAGAAATTTCCAGTTCTGGTTTCCTTCTTCGCGAATGCGGAAGGACCCTCGCATTCATGAAGAAGGAAAATGGGAGCTGGGCTATTGCCCTTCGTGTTCGCGTGGAGGTTGACGCGTTCGTGAAGCCCGGGAGTTTTGGCCTACGCGTTCGCGATGGTAGACTCGCGTTCGCGAAAGAGGAATGGGACAGGCGTGGATTTTTTCCCTACGCGTTCGCGAAGGGCAGGCCAGTAAGCCTTCGCGTTCGCGAGACCCCTGTCGCGTTCGCGAAGGGAAATGTTGAGGCTGAGGAAAATGGCCTTCGCAAACGCGAAGCCTTGATCGCGTTCGCGAAGAAGGGGTCATCAGTGTTGGGCAGAATGTCTTAAAAACAGGATTTCACCATTTTTAACCTCGTTTCTTCCATTGTTGGGCAATTGCTGAGCTTTTTGAGAGGGGATTTCAACTAGCAATTTGAAGGTAAGTTAATTCTACATACTTTGAGTTAAATACATAGATTATGGGTTGATTATAACCAGTAAATCTTTGAAATCAAGGGTTTAGATGAAAATCCTAAATTTGTATAAAAATGAGATTTTAACCACGAAAATGGTTATTAAATTGGATAGAGATTATATATTTGAGTTTTTGAGATTATGGGTAACGTTTTCCTCCAAACATTTTCGGAATCCGGGCACGTGGGCCCGGGGTGAATTTTAAAAATTTTACCATTTTAGATAGAGTAATTTATTTAATAGTCTAATTTCGAATTATTGAACATGTATTAATTATTTTATATAACTTTTGGATAGTTTCGAATTTTTCGGCATCGAAATGAGGTTTTTACGCGACATTTTGACATGAAAGCGCACTTTGAGACAAGGTAAGTTTCTTGTCTAATCTTGTGAGGAGGAAACTACCCCATAGGTGATTAAATTAATAATTATTGCTAATTGTGGGAGTTACGTACGCACGAGGTGACGAGAGTCCGTACGTAGCTACTATCTATGCTAAAGTCCAGGTAGTTTAGGACTTAAAGCATGAATTATGTGCGTTAATTGTATCCTTTATTTAATTAAATTATTAGAAATATATTGTAAATTGTTAGGGAAAGATAGTAAAAGATTGGAATCTTATATACTTAATTTTTCTATTTAAATTTATTAAATTGTTAAAAGAAATTGTTCATCCTCTCAAATTATTCTTATAATAAATATACTCCCATTCCGAAGGTACATAAGAAAATGTCCTCCTTTCTTGTGGAGCGGGCCGAACGCCTCGGCAGTATAGATGCATCTATGGATCGCGCCGGACGTCCCTCGGCAGTGTACACGACACTCTGGATCGGGTCGTACGACCTCGGCAGAAATCGTACTTAATAATAATAATAATTGCATGATACCTTGGTATTTAAATTGCAATTTGTGAATTTAATTAATAGATTGGAAATTGTTGCGTTTGAAGGAATTTAATTATTTCTGTTGATTAAATAAAATTGTTGTTAACTCTGTGAATCATGTTGATTTAAATATTTCTATTTTTATTTTATTTATTATTATTGACCCTTAATGAGTGTCAAAGTCGACCATCTCGTCTCTACCTCTTCGATATTAGGCTTGATACTTACTAGGTACACGTTGTTTACGTACTCATGCTACGCTTGCTGCACTTTTTGTGCAGGACCTGAGATAGGTGCCATCGTTGGACCTATCGGCGCGCACCCGCATTATCTAGAGGCTTAGTGGTGAGCTGCTTTCTGAACCGCTCTCCAGCAACTAGTGCCTCTTCTGGGAATTTTATTTTGTCTATTTTATTTCAGACAGTCTTTATAATTTTTGTATAATCTACTAGATGCTCATACACGTGTGACACCAGGTTTTGGCGCACACACACACACTAGTAGAATGTTTGGATTTAAATTCTGTTCTTGGTTATTTTAATTTACTAAATCTTTTCATATTGTCTAAATTCTTGTAAGTAAGAAGAGTTTAATTACTCAGTTAATTTTTAAAGAATTGAAGATGGGTTTAAAGTACTAGTTGGCTTGCCTAGCTGTAGTGTTTGGGCGCCATCACGACCTATAGGTGAAATTGGGTCGTGACCTATTGTATAGTTAGTGTATACAAAAATATACTATCATTATACAAAAAATATACTAAATAGACTGTCACTATATAAAATAGACTGTCACAATACAAATATTATACAAAATTGACTGTCACTATACAAAATATATATAATAGATTGTCACTATACCCTCCCGATTCCCATATTTTCGTGTGCTATAGCCCACGCCTTTCGCCGGGCACCCGGGCTCCACAGACCCGGATTGCCAAGAAATTTTTCGGGACATCAAATACGACCTAAGGATCCATTGTCACCGCCCCTCCATGACCGTTCCTAGTTTTTTGGTATTTTACGGCCATAAAACTAGAATTCCGCCCGATTCCTATATTTTCGTGTGAAATAGCCACGCCTTCCGCCGTGCGCCCCGGCCCACGGACCCGGATCGCCTAAAATTTTTCTGGAACATCAAATACGACCTAAGAAACCATAGTCACCGCCCCACCATGACAGTTCTTCGTTTTGTTTTGGCATTTTACGGCCATAAAACTGGAATTCCGCCTGAGTCCCATATTTTCGTGTGATATAGCCCACGCCTTCTGTCGTGGTCCCGGGCCATCGGACCCGGATCACCTAAAAAAATTTCTGGACATCAAATATGACCTAAGGAACCATAGTCACCACCCTGCCATGATCTTTCCTTATTTTTTGGCGTTTTACCACCATAAAATAGAAATTCCGCTCGATTCCCATATTTTCGTGTGCTATAACACATGTCTTCCGTCGTGCGCCCGGGCCATCAGACCTGGATCACCTAATATTTTCTCGGGACATCAAATATGACCTAAGGAATCATAGTCACCACCTCACCATTACCGTTCCTCATTTTTTGGCGTTTCACGGTCATAAAACTGGAATTTCACTCGATTCCCATATTTTCGTGTGCTATAGCTAACGTCTTCCATCGTGCGCCCGGGCCCCCCGGACTTGGATCGCGTAAAAAATTTTCGGAACACCAAATAAGATCTATAGAACCATTTTCACCGCCCTTCCATGACCGTTTCTCATTTGTTGGCATTTTACGGCCATAAAATTAGAATTTTGCCTGATTCCCATATTTTCGTGTGTTATAGCCCACGCCTTCCATCGTGCGCCCGGGCCCCCAGGACCCGGATCGCCTAAAGATTTGTCGGGACATCAAATACGACCTAAGGAACCATTGTCTCCGTCCTGCCATGACCGTTCCTCGTGTTTTGGCATTTTACTGTCATAAACCTGGAATTCCGCTCGATTCTCATATTTTCGTGTGCTATAGCCCAAGCCTTCCGTCGTGCTCCTGGGCCCCCCGGACCCCGATCGCCTAAAAAAAATTTGGGACATCAAATACGACCTAAGGAACCATTGTCACCACCCCGCCATGACCGTTCCTCGTGTGTTAGCGTTTTACGGCCATAAAATTGAAATTCCACCCGATTCTCATATTTTCGCGTGCTATAGACCACGCCTTCCGCCATGCGCCCGGGAACCCCGGACCCGGATAGCCTAAAAAAATTTTGGGATATCAAATACGACCTAAGGAACCATTGTCACCGCCCCGCCATGACCGTTCCACTTTTTTTGCGTTTTACAGCTATAAAACTGAAATTCTGCCCGATTCCATATTTTTGTGTGCTATAGCCCACGTCTTCCGCCGTGCGCCCGGGTCCCCCCGACCCGGATCTCCTTAAAAGTTTTTGGGACATCAAATACGACCTAAGGAACCATTGTCACCGCCCCACCTTGAACGTTCCTTATTTTTTGGCGTTTTACGACCATAAAATTGGAATTCCACCCGATTTTTATATTTTCGCGTGCTATAACTCACGCCTTTCAACGTGCGTCCGGGCACCCCGGACCTGAATTGCCTAAAAAATTTTTAGGACATAAAATACGACTTAAGGAACCATTGTCACCACCCCGCCATGACCGTTCCTCATTTTTGGCGTTTTACGGCCATAAAACAGGAATTCTACCTGATTCCCATATTTTCGTGTACTATAGCACACGCCTTCCGCCGTGGTCCCGGGCCATCGAACCCGGATCGCCTAAAAAAATTTCGAGACATCAAATACGACCTAAGGAACCATTTTCCCGCCATGATCGTTCCTCTTTTTTGGCATTGTACGGTCATACAATTGGAATTACGCGTGATTCCCATATTTTCGTGTGCTATAGTCAACGCCTTCCACCGTGCGCCCGGGCCGCCCGAACCTGATCGCCTAAAAAAATTTCGGAATATAAAATATGACCTAAGGAACCATTGTCACTGCCCCGCCATGACCGTTCCTCGTTTTTTGGCGTTTTACGGCCATAAAACTTGAATTTCGCCCAATCCCTATATTTTCGTGTGCTATAGCCCATGCCTTTCGGCGTGCGCCCTTTCCCCCTGGACCCGGATTGCCTAAAAATATTCGGTACATCAAATACAACCTAAGGAATCATTGTAACTGCCCCACCATGACCGTTTCTTATTTTTTGGCGTCTTACGGCTATAAAACTGAAAATCCGCCCGATTTCCATGTTTTCATGTGCTTAGCCCACGCCTTCTGTCGTGCGCCCGGGCCCCTCAAACCTGGATCACCAAAGTAATTTTCTGGACATCAAATACGACCTAAGGAACTATCGTCACCTCTCCGCTATGACCGTTCCTCCTTTTTTGGCGGTTTACGGCCATAAAACTGAAATTTCGCCTGATTCCCATATCTTCGTGTGCTATAGCCCACGCCTTCCGCCATACGTCCGGGCCTATTTTAGTTCTTAACCGATGAGCCAAATTACAACTTAATACTTCCTCCATTTTAATTTATGTGAACCCATTTGACTGGGCACAGAGTTTAAGAAAAGAGAGAAGACTTTTGAATTTGTAGTGTAAAATGAAGCATATATATTTTGTGTGGCTATATATTATTGCATAAAGATAAATTATTTCCAAATATGGAAAAGGGTCATTCTTTTCCGCACGATCCAAAAAGGAAATAGGTTCACATAAGTTGAAACGGAGGGAGTATAATTTATGCACTTTTTAATACAAATATTAATCACGAATGAGATTTGCTTCGTTTTTTGAAATTGAAACTCGTACATTGAAATTGATATAGACATCCACAATACCGCAAATATTTCAACCTGGAACTCATTTTTTTCATGTAATTTTTCTATAAGAATGAACTAAAATGTTGCACCAATTTTGGGGAAAATGCAAGTTGAATGGGTAAAAGGCTGTTTTTCTCAAAATTGGCTCGGCCAAACCGCCTTGCGGCAGTTTGTCCGGCTAGATCTCGAAAAAATAGCCGAAATCAAAAAAATAAATCGCGTCAATCCGATAATCGAGCGCAAAGTTATGGTCGTTTAAAGTTTTGACTATTCACAATTATTTTTCTGCGCTTGTGCTCTAGTTTAGTATAAAAACGCCTACTACTTACATGGCAACGCGGTGTTACTATATCAATTTCCACCAACATCAATAATATAAAAAATATTATGATACTTCAACCTCATGTTGACCTCTAATTGTGTATCATATTTTTGTATTGTTAGATAATTATATATGATTTACTGTACACATTGTTGAAAATGTAAAATCTATATAATCCTTTGTACTGATGACAGTGCACAAAGATACCTTACAAAAACTTTCTGACACTATTCCAAATAATCAATCTTCCAACTTAGTCACGAAGCCGTATTAACCTTTATATTAACCTGAATAGAAGAGAAAATGGCGAAAGAAAAACTCAAGAATTATCTTCTACGTTCTTAATAAGGTTTTGCTTATTAGCCTTTAAATCTTCTAACATTTAGTTCTATGTTCTCATTAAGGTTTGAGCGAACGGCCCGAATCGCCTAAAATTTTATGGGCTCATCAGAAACGACCTAATGAACCATAGTCATTGCTTCTCTATAATTGTTCCTTGTTTTTTGGCATTTTAGGGCTATAAAACAGGAATTCTTTATGATTTTCGATTTTTCGTGTTCTATGTCCACGCCATCTTCATGAATTCGGGCGACCAGCTCCAAATCGCCTAAAATTTTGCGGGCCCATTAGAAACGACCTAATGAACCATAGGCATTGCTTTCCCATGTTTGTTCCTCATTTTTTTAGTGTTTTAGGGCCATAAAATAGGAATTCAACACAATTTTTGATTTTTTGGGTGCTAATGTCCACGTCATCTTCATGAATTCGGGTGACTGACACCGAAAATCACCTAAAAATTTTTGGGCCCATCAGAAACGACCTTCGCCATAACTTTTGGGTTCATTTTATGGCGTTTTGAAGTCATGCAATACGAATTTGTGATTATATCCACTTTTACATGTATATTAATAAATGCTGATTTTGTAGAATTGTTTTGACGGATTTCGATTGGCCTGGATATTCGTAGGGCCATTGAAAACGACCTAGTAACCAATAATCATTGTTTCGCCATGAATTCCGGGTTCATTTTATGGCGTTTCGCGCATGGGCAAATTTATAAGGGATATGACGGGGCACGTGAACAATATCGAGGTATGTGTGTAGATTTAGCAAAAATAAGGCCCAATGTAAACTAATTGTTAGCAATTTTATGATAATTCTTTCCTGGGATATAATATTCTCTGTGGATCTCTGTTATCTCCCTCTTTGAGTACTCAAATTCTTTTATACTGTTTCTTTAAGGAAAATTGGAGAGGGCTGCTGTTTTGAAAGCCCGTATACGTGCTGGATTTAAGGAAACAACTGAACCTTTGATATGTTTAAGTGGAGGTTTGATACCGTCCCAATTCTTCATGATCTTGATTCTTGACCATAGAACATATAGCGTAAAATAAGCTGAGTATGCTAAATTGCTGCTTATTCTCAATGGACAATAGTGCCTTGAAAGGAATGGTGGCTGCTGGCGCGATCCGAAATCTAACATAACTGCGTGCAAAGGTGTGGCCGCACCCGTGTCGGATCCTCCAAAATATGTTATGCATTTTTGGAGAATTCGAGTGACATATCTGACATGTATGTTCTTGGTATAGGAAGTTACACCTCGTCTCATGAGAATATTGCTTATTGAATTTTTCAGTCCAGAATTACATCCCCGCTTGAAATACTTTTAAGAGCTCAATCTTTCTATTTGAGTCGTACTAGCAATCCTCTTGCTAGGATTTACTAGCGGCATAGGGAATTTTAGAAGATAATCGGCTTATTGAGTTGCTAGTCCCTCTTGAACATTAGACAACTTAATTTTTTTTTCCCACCTAACTGGCTTGCTAAACAATGGAGAATGTTGGTCAGAAACCAGAAATGGAGAAACATTCTCAGCATGCTCAGTTCAGTAAAATCACTACTTTCTTGGATCTGAATTTCATGAAGTTTTAACTATTTTATGTGCTTAAATGTGCTTAAAGTTGATTCAGTACTATTAGCAAATTATTGTTCAACATTCAAGATAGCAGAACTCTGACTTGAAATGTATAATGTCCTACTTCCCTTAAGAATTCCATTTCTTGAAATTATGAAGCTTCATATCCATGATAATCTTTAATGCCATCATTAATCTATTTGGTAGGAACAAGCTTGTTCCTACCAAAAGTTGGACGGGTCCTTATATTTTCTATCCTAGCCAACTGTTGAAACCGTATGATTTTCAGTTCCTCTTGGGACCCTTTTTGACATTATGGATCTTGAAGAAGCAGGAGCACAAAGAGTCACATTTAGTAGAAAACTACAATGAGATTCCTAATCCTCCTTTGCCAATTGTTGAGTTCATAAAATTGGTTTCCCTTTTTCTTTTTCTTTTTTGGGTAACGTGCCATTTGTTGTTGTGATGATTTCCCTTATGTATATAGAGTTCTGCGCTGTAAATGGAGGATTCATCTGTGCTAAAGGATACATAGAACGACATATCCTTGCAAAAAGGAACACAAACTATTTATATCTCGTACGTAGTAATTGGAATATATATGCGGTCCCTTAAACTTGCCTGGTTTTTCCATTTAGGCATTTAAACTAAGCTTTGTTTTTATTAACGCCTCAACTTGAGTCATACTAGGGTGGGCATTGTGGGGGTTGGGGCGAGGGGTGAATTGTCTGAGGGTAGGTGTATCTGAATAGGTGGGGCGTTGGGTGATGTGGCCAAAACTGACTGGTTGATCTGGAGATCGAAACTCACGTGCTTTTAATTTTTGGCTAATGGTCAAAAAACTGAAGTATTCAATAGGAACAAGGTTTAATCAAGGTGTCAAAATGAAAAAGTCAGGCAAATTTAATGGACCGCATATGCATTCAGCCTCATATTATTGTGCCCATATGGTGTCGCTAGAAGGAACAAACTCATCCCGCAGGTGCATTCATCTTGTCCGGGGTCACAAACTCAACAATAAGTAAACACCAGCATTGTGCTCAATCACCCCAAATGAAGTACATATCACTATCTTCGACTTCTTTCTTCTTCAACATTTTTCTTTTAAACTAGTATCCGCATCGCGTCAATCAAATCTCATATAGGTGGAGAACAATAGTACGTGCGACCCCTTCTTTCTACCCCTCGTTGGTCATTCCCCTACTACATGCTTCCTCTTCTACTTTAACTCTGACCCCTCTAATCCCTTTTCACTCGATCATATAATCAAAAAGTTGGTAGCAGGAAGCACTCCATAACGAGAATAAGCAACATATACCCCTCCATAACGCATGAAGACTTAAATTTTCTAAGGATGGTGAAACCTACATAGGAAATTAACTAAGAAATGGCCATGTGGCGAACTAAGTAATTTAGTCTTAAAACTGAAAATTAAACGAGTCAACAAAGCACTCTACCCTCTCGGCGATTATCTAATTCAGGTAAAATCCAAGCAAACTCCTTGATACTTCATTGTCTCATCAAAAAAGCCACCTCATCTAGAAGTCGCATCCAATGGTTTCTGTTCATAACTTCTGCTTGCTAGGGAAAGCTGGGCAGTAAAAAGAAAACACATGGATAGAGAGCATGATTTCATAGGACGCAGCTTCTTAAAATGCCCATCACATTCCCAGCTGCCAAATCTCACTAGTACAAATATCATCAATTGGAAGTGAAATTATGATCAATAGACCCCACAAATGTGGCGCAAGCTACAAACTGCACAAAAGTATAGACATATATAACCTGATCAATCAATTCCGTTAAAAATTATAGCTAATGAACCTAAAATGGCACATTATCCGCCAAAAAATAAGGAACTTCGCACAAAAGTATAGACATTATATAACCTGATCAATCAATTCCGTTAAAAATTATAGCTAATGAACCTAAAATGGCACATTATCCGCCAAAAAATAAGGAACTTCCAATATTACAAAAGCATGTGTCAATCATTGCGACATCCTCTGAAAGCCAGGGCAAACTGCAAAAAGAAAAATGTTGAATCTTGATTTCAGCCAACAGGTTCTCACCAAACAATAAATGAACACGCCAATGAAAAGGACAATAAGACTACCTGCTTTCACTATCGAGGTCATAAAACAACCGACAAATACAGCATATATCACAGACCTTAACAGGGGTAAAGCTGTGTTGACAAAATAAACACATCAGAGAAACCATAGTCACTTTCTCCATACAGCAGACTCCATCAAAACAAACCAAAACAATGAAGGGGGCTCAAGTGCCCCAAAAAACGCACCACAAAAGAGGCAGCTGTGCTTGCGACAAGTATCTCCCACCACGACAAGCACATCTTCTACAGAAATAAGTCATAAAGTCCAGATAAGAATCAGAGATATTAAATTGCTATGTGAAGCCTCTAAAATTATAAGGAATATCTGCCAAGAATACATTAGATAATTCTAATCCAGAATGGCCTTGGACTTAGAAGATACAACAAAATAACAACTGAGCTCTAGTTAGGGTGAAGCAACTGCACATGTTTAGACAAACACAAATTAGTAACATAAACACAACACAGTCATTGCACTTATATAAACATAGAACTAATAAACTTCCTGTTGTCCTCATGGATGATCGCCAACATGCCAAAATCTGTAGTAGATACCCACAACCATCAGCTTGAAGGAGAAAGTTGATTAAATTGCAGAAAGAAAAACTAGAAGTACAAGACCAATATAATCTCCAAAATAACATGAAAGAAGTATGGAGAATTCTTTAAATTCATAACAAGGATTAGATATGCCGAACAGTTCCAAAATAAACCTTTGAAGGCCATGCCAAATAACTCCCCATTCATCTCTTTCTGCCACCACGTTCTCTCAGAGAGAGACTGAGAGTTTCTCCAGATGCAACATTATAGTATGCAAGAGACAAGTTGTCCTTGAGAAAACCAGCCTTTCCACTCAGCTTTTGTTTGTTTGCAGGAAGCTGGACCTCCCCGGAAATCTTCTCTTTTAGACTGGCAATGGTTTCAGACAGAGATTGCACTGTGATTTCCAGAACTTGTCCTTTGAGATTCCCTTCGTCAGTATTCGGCACAGATACATTGATCCTTGCAGGACCCTGCAATAAAACCCAGCAGGAAACACAATTTGCAAGGATGTAAGTAAGCATGAGGCATTAAACAAAGTTCTAAAAGAGACCCAGACAATTATGTAAAAAATTGTGGGGTGGGGTGTGTGTGTGTGTGTGTGTGTGTGGGGGGGGGGGGGGGGCAAATAAGAAAGAAAGATATCCCTACCGAGTGCTGAGCCAAAAACTGCTCTTCAGGAATGAGAACAGACTCATCAAGCTTTTGCCTCTTCGGCTCTGGCTCTTCAGGTAGAGGAGGGGCTTCTTCTGGTGGAGGAGGAGGAGGCATTCCTTGGGGAATAGGAGGAGGCGGAACCATAGACATTCCGGGCTGGGACATCGGGAGGGGAACAAAGGGTCGAGGTGCTCCCAAAGGTGTAAACTGTGATCCAGGAGGTGGTGGAATAGGATGGCCATGTGAATTCATGGCCACTGATGGAGGCATTGGTGGACGATTTACCATCAGATTTTGCTGACCTAGCATCTGTGGCATGGGAGGAGGTGGGGGCCGAACCTGAGGAATCATGTTAACCATAGGAGGTCGAGGTGGAGCAGCAACCCCAGCACTGGTGGAGGTGGAATACTGGACTGTATTAGGAGGCCTAGGAATATTCAGCGCAAGCCCAGGAGGTGGAGGTAGTGGCCTAACAGATGGAAAACCAGGCCTGGGAGGTGGAGGAGCCTGCGGACCGGGAAGGTTTCTTTCATCATTTGCAGCATCATTCTGATCATCTGCATTAGTGTTCTGAGACATTGCCTGGCTTGCAGTGCGACCAATGCTACCTGTGTGACCATCCCATATGACCTGCTTCGGCTCTTCCTTTTTTTTCTCAATCTCAGCCTTGACCGCATTTGAAACTTCTTCTTCCGTAGTACCAAATATATCCGGACGGGTTCTTGCAAGTCCAACAATGTTCCTAGAAATCTCATCATCCTGCGCAAGAGTTGTCTCCTTAATCTTCGCAAACATCCTGTCTTTCTGTTCCTTGTACTTCGGATCAATGAGAGAGATCCTCATATGTTCAGACATTTCATTAATAGGTATTAGCTCACCAGTTATAGGAGAGACAACATACTTAGTTGGGTCCCTTTCTGCGGGGATCCTCTCTTCAGGCCTCTTCCAGTTCTTCACAATCCGCATAGGTGGGTCCTGTTCCTCTGGAATTGCCATGGTTTCAACACTCTTGACATCACCATTCTCTTGAAGAGTCGCAGCTCTCATACCTTCTTCGACTAGCTGCACCTCTTCTTCATCCATCTCCATTTCCACCTCTTTTCCGGGCTCAACATACTCTTCTTCCTCCAATGTAGGCATCTTGCTCCTCCTTATAACCTCCTCAAGGGTCATAGGTGGAGGTAAATCCAGATCTTCATCATCAGCAAAATCTATAGTCTCAACGACAACAAAATCATGCCAATCAATCATAGCCATCTGCAACCTCTCCTGTTCTATCTCATCTTCAGCTTTCTGCCTAGCCTGCTCCTGTGACTTTTCCCACTCCAATCGATGCAGACATCGCTCCAGGACTGTTGTCATGTCAGCGGCACTCTTCCGCAGCTTATCCGTCAAGCCTTTAGGAGGCATCAGAACTTTCGAGTACGCATCCGCAAGTGAAGTGAAAAACATGAACATGCTGTGAGTAGGCTTTAGAAAATGAAACTGCGGATTATTAATCTCCCTGCTCGTCAACCCTGTTAAGAAAGACTTCCCATTTCTGGCCACAAATTGTGCTGTAAGCTTAATGATATCCAATTCTTCACCTGTGATCCCTTCA
The DNA here is from genome assembly GCF_000390325.3 of Nicotiana tomentosiformis. Classification (NCBI taxonomy): domain Eukaryota; kingdom Viridiplantae; phylum Streptophyta; class Magnoliopsida; order Solanales; family Solanaceae; genus Nicotiana; species Nicotiana tomentosiformis. The sequence continues at coordinate 80,014,971 of NC_090821.1, read as the reverse complement.
GGGAGTCTAACAGTATATTGCTCTGCCTCAGGTGGCTCAAGAACCCTTCTGACAGGTCTAAACTGAACTGACGGATCAGGCCTAGCAGTTGCCTCAGCACCATCAGCGGTAGGAGGAGCAGGGGCCGCTTCTTGGTCTGCTGGTTGAGTAGGCTGCTCTCCAGAAGCCTGATTCTGTGAACGAGCTTCAGCCAAACGGTGCTGATAATAGGCATGGTAAGGATCAGAAGCATTCAGGAAGTTAAATTTTGCATTGCCAGCGTTATTTAGAACAATCCTCTTCTCAAATTCTGGGCCATTCTTCGCCACAAACTGTGCAGTCTTGTCGACAATACTCCTAATATCTGGAGGCGGATAAATGATACCAATGGTTCTAGTATGTGTTGCAACAGACGTTGAAACATTATTGGCTTTATTGGTGTCCTCTTCATTTTCCTCCATGTTATCATCCTTTGGTTCCTCTACCACCTGCGCTGGAGGTGTTGGTCCCAGATTCCCATCCAACGGGGGCGCTGGAAGGGGTAATATTGGCGTGGTGCTCAACATTTCTATCCCTGCAAGTTGCAGCAAATTCTATTTAAAAAAAAGATCAAGCAGTTATGGTGTAGCATAAGCACCAATAATAGTATTAAAGAAACCCCAAAAATATGCTTCTATCTTCATTTTGCTTTCCTCAGGCAAACCCCATGAACATGCTCATCACCTCAGTTGCCATTCAAGCAATCGAAACCTAGAATAAAACCTATACCTCAAGTTATTCAAGAAAGAAACCCCAAGAATATGCTGATAGCTTCATTCATTCAAGCAACCAAAAAAAAAAAAGTAAGCTCAACGACTCATACTTCATTCAAGCAAGCAAAACTTAAATACAAACTTACACCTTACCTTTCATTTAAAAGAGAAAAAAAAAATGTGCTCATAATATCATTTCACTCAAGTAAGCAAAAGCAATACATATGCGTAAATCTTCATTTTCTTCATTCAATCAAGCAAAACTAAATCTTTTTGATAGAATTTTCCTTCAATAAATTTGTGCTAACTCCTAAGCTAGTTTTCTTACAAATGCTTAACCAAAAGAATTTAAAGTTTAACAGAAGAAAGTTCATAGATTAAAAAAATACAAGAAACTTGTAATGTGTCGAAAACCAACACCACAAAGACTGCTCTATCTCTGATTTATGTTCATATAATACACTTAATTACAGTCCCACAAAACAGCATACTATCACTTTGGCTTCTAAAGCTCTTTAATTTCGTTCAATTCTCTTCCGTGAAAGAGAAATAAAGCGACATCATCCGGATTCTATACTAATTCCGAACTCATTAAACAAAACATTCGAACAGCAAATAATGGATCTATAAACGATTTTAGGGTTTTATATACTTCGTAGGAGTTACTCAAAATTTGTTTAACACGTTTGAATAGAAACAACTTAACCTTAAAGCACCAAAAGCAAAACGTAAAAGAAAAGTAATGATGACAAAATTTAGCTGCTAATTGCATATTAAAGGACACAGAAAAGGAATTTACCTGATTAATAAAGCTGGTAATGAAAAATCAAAACACAGAGAATAGTAAAATAATTTCTCTGTTTGCCTTGGAAATGATGAAGATTGAAGAATGAAAAAGTTGAGCGTGAAGTCGCGAACCTGTTGAAGACTTGAAGAGGAGAGGAGTCGCTCGCCGAGGAGTTAGGCGGTGTACCGTAGCAACCAGCGGCTGTTTTGATTTTTGAGAGAAACCTAGCGCTAGAAACAAGGGAAAGAAACCTAGCCTAACTCCAAAGGGCATCTGAAGTCGTGACTTGGGTCGGGTTGCGCTTGGGTAGTTGGGTTGGGCTTACTGGCTTAGGGGTTGAACTTGGGTTGGGAACTTGGGCTCAGTATTTGGATTATGATTTTTACATATCTATATTATGTATGAAACTTATTTACCCTCCCTAATCAAGTTTTAACTTAATTATATAGGCATATACAATTTATCAATTATATATAAATTAGTATTAATGAGTATCCCTTTATATTATGAATTAAATAAGAAATCAATTATTTTCCCATTCATGCTCTCCCTCTCTCCTTCTCTATTCTTTCATTAATTTTCTTCCTTCGTTTTTCTCTCCTTTTTATCCTCTTTTTTATCAAAGAATTTCAATTATTTTAATATAGAGTTTTAACTTAGCAATTTTATTTCATGTTGCACAGTTGATGTTCGAATTGAAATTATCAATCAATAAATTTTGAAGGTGTTTGATTCTCCGCTATTGACAGCAAATAAAAAGCTTCAAAGTTTTGAATTTGAATTTAGATTTTCAAAAATTATTATTTGTTTTGATTGGGTGTTGTTGTAAATAATTAAAAATATTCTTTGGATTTTATATCTCAATTTTGAGGGTGTTTGGTGAAGATTAGACTTGATTTTGGCTTAATTTCTGATTTTGAAGAAGAAGAAGAAGAAGAAGACGACATGACAAACATATACTTACAAAATTGTATTAAAGTTGTATTTAAGTTGAATTCTGTTGTAATTATATATTTTTTTATTTGAATGTTGTGTGAAAGTTAAAAAATCATACTATATTATAAGTATGAAAATTTTTAGGTGAATTTAATTTACTAAAATGCCCATAAAAAGTTGAATGGCTATTTTACCCCTCATTTAAACATAATTTCTTTAATATTTTTGTACCAAAAACCTACCTTTCAATAAATGATAAATTAAGTTGTACAATAATTAATCAGGTAAATGGGCATAAGAACAGGTAGAGTAATTTTCTTGCAACAACCACTTAGCAGTCTATTCATTACCTTAGAATTGCTTTTCATCTTCCTATACCTATTCAATATTTGGAAGTTCTTTTCAACTTCCACGAGTAAATTTTTTAAACCTTACATATTGCCAAACTATTGTACCATTAACGTTCTCTTCAGGAAGTTTTGATATCCATTATTCTTCTTCATCATCATCATCATCTTCTTCTTCTTCTTCTTCTTCTTCTTCATCTTCTCATCTGCAATGTGATGCTCAGTTATGCGCCCTCTTCTTCCTCTTCGTGAACGCGAGCTCCCCCACGCGAACGCGATGCATGCTGAGCCCAGGCCTTCGCGAACACGACCCCATTATCATTTTGAGCACCCTAGTCTCGCCCCAAAAGTACATGTTATAACATTCCCAACTTGTCGATTTTTGACGAACCTTATTTTCTTCAATTCGTTTAACTTCTAAGCCTTCAAACCCTCTTGGTACTTGGTATTCATGATATTAATTATTTGTAACCTCTAAGTTAACATGATCAACTTACTTGATATACTTTCACAGATGATCTCATTTCATAGCTTACATCAGTTGACTCGTGGCGTACTTTTACGTACGAAAATATGGGGTGTAACATTCTGTTTCGTATTTATTAAATCATCTTTTGATATTCAAAAATAATAAAAGCATCAGTATATAATTATTTATAAATTTATGTGAAGATACTATTCGAATCTATGTTAGAAATTATACGCTTTTATATATGTTAAAGGAAAATATAAATTATTGTAGTGATATGATAATGATAACCTGTGCAAATGCTTAATGTGTTTAACATTTGAATAATTTTAGTTTGTATTTAATTTTATCTCTCTATATTATATAAATTTAGGTGGGTTAGTCAATACCAATTTTTGACAATCGTAATAAAGTAGTACTATTGGGTGGCTGAAGAACTAAGAGATAGATCTCTTCAATCATAGTTGTCATGCTTTGGTCGTTTTAGTTGAAAACATTAAGGTTGCAAGAATTCTAAGAACTGATCTCAATAGTTAGCTTTTTAATGACCTTGAGGTAAATGCAAATGATTCTTGAAAGAACAATTTTGTTGTCTTGATATGCATAAAGTTACTAATAATTCTCACTAAATAAAACGTGTTGCGTATGTACAAATTGTGAATTTAATATTAAATAAACTTCAAGAGTTCTGGTCATGACATACCAGTTGAAACGTGAAATGAAACATATATTAAAAATATCTTTTCAAAATAAAATATTAGGTGTAAGATACAATTGTATCACATGTTTGGACCTAATAACATCAAAATTAATTTTATTACACACTGTTACACTGTACTTATATACTTCAATGCAATCAAATTATTCTAAAAAGTTTGTATTGATTGACAAGGGATACACGTGCAACGCACGTGTCCAGAAACTAGTAATTGTATAATATATGGATCGTTGTATGAAATTTGTATTTAAGTTATAAGTACTATCTTTTTAAATAAAGTTGTTGATATGTATCAAAATTGTATTAAGAGAGGAAGTTTTGATTGGAATTTCAGGGAGGAGGAAGAATACACCACTTATAAAATATATACAAATCATATAAAAAATACATATAAAAGACATATTGTATAAAATTTGTATGAAAATTATATTTAAGTTGTATGATATTGTAGTTGTATTTAACTGGGTAGAAATGATGTATGAAAGTTGTATATAAATTGTAAATAAGTTGTATACTATATAATTAGTTGTATAAAATTTATTTTTAGTATATATATTATTGTAGATATTCAAATTTGCATTAAATTTGTACGAAATATATTTTTAATTTGTATGATATTGTACCATACATTATTCTTTTCTTAGGTAAAAGAAGTATGCATCTTTTCAAGAACCCAATGTTAGAACCCATCCTCAAAAGACCAAAATTGGGTTCGACGCTTATTCAGCACTAAAATCTACAATCCAATTTCCACAACAATAGCTTTTATTGGGTTGATGAGAAAATTCTAACAACGAGATTATTAATTACCCCTACTAATGAGAGAGAGAGGGAGAGAGAGAGAGAGAGATTTCTTTGGCGTAAAGAGAAAGTGTGAGATTCGACTGAATTATGCTATTTAGAAGCAGAAAAAAAAAAGATAAAGGTTAATTTACATATTTTGGAATAGAATTTTGATAATTTAATCCAGATCTATTTTTTCTATCAGTTATTGTGTCTATAGTCCAGAACAAATAGTATGAGAGCAGGTGCCAGATGATCTTGGAAGTAATTTCTTACGTAGAATTCTTTTTAATTTATATTGCACTAGGAGTAACTCTTAAAGACGTTTGGTAGTATCTAATATCTCCAATAACTGGGGGAAACTGGAGAGGAGTTGTGTCCTCCTTATTGAAAGAGGATTGGAGAGAAAATAGAAAATAAATTATTACTAAATCCTCTAATTTAAGGCAATAATAATGGATTGTATATAATTTGAAAGTAATCATTGTTTTAGGGCGGGTAATATACAAAATCAGGACAATTTTGATAAATAAGTTTTAAATATTATATAGTAAGGAAAAAATTCCTTTCGATTGACTGAAATATCGAAAGTTCAATACTAAGAACTGAATTGAAGTACCGAACTTGTAAAAAATTCATATCATATTAGTACCAAAGAATCGAAGAATCAATACCGAAATACCAAATTAATTCGATCCGGTCCCTTTTTTAATTGTTCGAATTTTATGCTCACACTTAATTTTTGTTGCTTCGGGTAAAGAACAAGAGAAAAGACGAGGTGTTGATTTGGACGGATATTAGCCGGCAACGAGGGGGGATATAAAAGAACAGAACAATCAAAAAGAAAAATATGAAAGAACAAATCCAAGAGATGAAATTGAAAAGACAAAGATTTTTAGTAGGCGTTTGGCCATGAGTTTTGGATGTTTTTTTCCAAAAAAAAAAACATTAATTATGTGTTTGTTTATAGAATTAATCTAGTTTTTAGGAGATTTTGAAAATCAAATTTTCAAATCCCAAATATAGCTCAAGACCTATTTTTGGGCCAAATTACGACCATTTGAGACTTTTTAGCTGAAAAAAAGACTTTTTAACATGTCAAAATTTGCCCCAAATTTCATATCTAAACACATTTTCAATTTCACATCAAACTTCACCCAAATCAACTTTTTTTAAAAATATTTTGGAATCTATGTCCAAACGTTTAAAAGAAGGAGCATTTGTAAAGGTGAGGAGAACTGGTGCCTAAATGCAAAAATATCTCGCAACTCTCTTTTGTGTTATTTTCTCTTTGCCCCTTTATTTTTTGGGGTTATAGAAATATGAACCTATTTGGTTTCTAAGCATCTTTTTCTTGGGTACTAGTTTCTGAATACGAGTGTTGCACATGTATCTCATGTTAATTAGTACAAATAATGTATATCTCATGTTAATCAGTACAAATATTTTAAAATAATATATATAATATTAAAACACGAGTGCAATGAGTTACACAAAATTTGAAGAAAAAAATACAAGATCAAAATTATTTTCATGAAAGAATATCTTCATTTTCTGGTGGCGATCAAAGTTGCCTTGATGGTGATCAAAGTTGCCTGGGGAGAAATAAACATTTCTTTAGTATGTGTTATTTTATTTAAATTGTAATATTGTTTTAATGATAAAATTTAATGTAACAGGTAATGTGCAGTTCTTGCATATTCTTTAATTAATTTCATGAGACAATCCGTATAAGCACTATGACGATCCGGTTGGTCGTCTTGAGAGTTATGGCCCTGATCCCCTATTAATTGTTTCTCCCGTATCTATTTCTGCTATTGTGTCTTACCGGGAGGGCTTATTTTGGTTTTCGGAATGAATTGAGACACTTAGTCTCTTAATTGGAAGCTTAAGTTGAAAAAGTCAACAGGATGTCGACTTGTATGTAAACAACCTTGGATTTAAATTTTGATGGTTCCGTTAGCTCCGTTAGGTGATTTTGGACTTAGGGGCGCGTCTGAAATGTGATTTGGAGGTTCTTAGTAGAATTAGGCTTGAATTGGCGAAAGTTGGAATTTTGGCGATTTTGGCCGACATTGAAAATTTTGATATCGGGTTCGGATTGATTTTTCGGAAGTTGGAGTAGGTTCGTGGTATCATTTTTGACTTGTGTGTAAAATTTGAGGTCATTGGGACGTGATTTAATATGTTTCGACGTCGTTTGTAGAATTTAGAAATTTTAAAGTTCATTAGACTTGAATCCGTATGTAATTCGAGTTTTTGATGTTGTTTGAGGTAATTTTTGAATTCTATTAAGTTCGTATGATATTTTAGGACTTGTTGGTAGGTTTGGTTGAGGTCCCGAGGGCCTCGGGTGAGTTTCGGGTGGTTAACGGATCATTTTTGGCCTGTGGAAGATAGCAGATTCTGGTGTTCTTCAGTTGCTGGTTTCCTTCTTCGCGTTCGCGAGGGGTGTTCCGCGATCGCGAAGAGGATCTGAGGCAGGTAGGAATTTTATGCTTCGCGTTCGCGATGTCAGTCTCGCGTTCGCAAAGTCTGAAATCATAAGCCTACGCGTTTGTCACACCTCCTTTTTTCCGGGGGAATAGGAAAGAAAGGAGTTTTTCCAATTTAAGTGACATTAATCGAAATGGGATTATTTATTAGATTCAGAGTCGCCACTTGGGATAAAAGCTGGTGTCCCAAGTCACCGGTTTATTTTAAATCCCAAATCGAGGAAATTTGACTCTGTTTTACGGTCCGCAAACACAGAAGACCGGGTAAGGAATTCTGTTAACCCGAGAGAAGGTGTGAGGCACTCTCGAATTTCGTGGTTTTAGCACGGTCGCTTTAATCATACCTGGCTTAATTAAATGGTTTAATTACTCATTTTAGAACCTATGTACATTTACCTTTTTACCGCTTTTAATTGCTTGATTATTAGTAATTATGGAATTATCTTAAAACGAGTCATGCGTACGTGTACTCATTTTATTTGGCGCGTCAAGAATCATGTCACGCGTACGTGTACACAACTAATAACACCTTATTTTATTAAGATTATTTTGCCCAAAATCGCGCGAACGCATACTTCGTTTTCAATTTTGGAAATCAAAATTATGTCACGCGAACGTATACATAGTTAATCAAAAGTGTGCCTAAAGCACACTATGTTTATTATTCATTTCCTAAGTTCGAGATTACTGCAGTGTCACGGATTATGGAGGGATTGTAGGAAAAATTAAACTAATTTAGATTCCCTTAGCTAGTCCATTAGATCATTAAGATGTTGGAGAAATTCTGTTATTTACTAAATTTATTAACACTAGGCTTTGCAGAAATTCAGACTTATTGGGACTCAAAGTTATTTAAAAGGGCTAGAACCAATCCTTATTGTTGAAAAATTAAATTCCATAAGCTCATTAAACATTCTAACACGAACCACTGATTTGCCAACTTAATCCATCTAACAATTTAATGCATTCATTCAAGAACACAAGCCACATACATCACCAAAATAGATAAACTAATTAAAGTAACTAAGAGAGATACTACGAACTAAGGCAGTAGAACTGAACTCATGAATTTCAGATAATCATGTAACAATATTCAAATATAAAACGCCATAGCAATATTTAAGTAAAATTAGATAAGAGGATAAAAGATGAACCTTTGAATAAGCTTTCCAATATATTAACAAGAGAAGTTCAAATGTACAGCAACAAATTATTTGGAAATTGTGAACCGCGTACGAAGACCTCAACGAACTTCGAACCTCGACTCGACTGTTTTTACCCCGGACTAAACTACCAAAAGAATTAATTTTTCTGCAGTTTTTTTTAATGTTTTTTGCAGCTGATTTTGCTGTGTTTCAGTAGTGTTTCGGGGCTATTTTGGTTGTATTTTGACGTGAATAGTAGCTGATTTTGGGTGGCTCTAATGGCTGGGTTTGGGACTGTTTTGAGGCTGATTTCAACAGGTTTTTGTGGTGGGGGAGAGCTGGTTCTAATGGTGAGATGATGATAAAAAAAAAAAGAAGCTAAAACGATGGAGTTAGCAGCGAAACAAAGAAGATGATGGAGCTCCCACAGTGTATATGAGAAGAGGAGACAAACTTTTATTTTTTATTTGTGAAGATGAAAGAGCTGCCGTGCTGCTAGCTCCTCTTCTTTTCTTCCCTTTTTTTTTTTTTATTAGGTCTCCTCCTTAAAATATTGGACTCCCCTCCCCCCTTTTTCCCAGTATCCCTTTTTCTCTTTATAGGGAAGAATATTAGTAGTTTTTTGTTCCTTGAATTTAGAGTAAGGAACGTGGGTTTTTGAAGTAAAGTTGAGGAGTTGAGTTTGTGTGCTAGTGTGGAGATGGAGATGTGAGGGAGTGGGGGTGAGACGTGTGTGAAGTGGTGTGTGTGTAGGTAGTGATTAGTTAGATTAGATATAAGTTAATCTTTTAGTTTTATTTTAGTTTTTGTTTTCTTCTTCTTCTTTTCCTTTTTGTTTTTCTTTAAAAGATAAAATATAAAGATAAGAAAAATTAACTACCTAATTTTTAGACTAAAATAATATAGGCAAACTAAATATTTACACTATAATTTAAATGACACCCAAAATATACTAAAGCTAAGCTAACTTATTTATTATAAATTTGGTTTAAAGAAATCATATATTTTTGTAATTTTTCTTTTTCTCTTTATAAATAGGAATAAGATTTATACTATAAGTATGTGAATATTTTTTTTTTTTGTAATTTTTAACTTTTCGCAAATAAAACTTATTAAAAAGAAGACAAAAGTTTAAAATATCAGGATTAGACCTAGAAACAATATTTACACTAAAATAGTATAGAATTCGAGTGTGGTCAAAAATTAGGTGTTCACAGCGTTCGCGAAGAATATCCCGCGTTCGCGTAGAAGGGATTGGTTGCTGGGTCCCCAGGCCCTTATGCCTATGCATTCGCGTAGGGTTGAGTTGTGAGGCCTTCGCGTTCGCGATTAGGACACCGCATTCGCGATGTAGAATTTCTGGGCAAGAATAATTTGCTCTTCGCGAATGCGAGGGATATTCCGCGTTCGCGAAGAAGGGAGCACTGGGTAGATTTAAAGGTTCAAATCGAGGGTTTTGAGTTCATATCACAAAATTGAATTGGGAGCTAGGTAGAAGGCGATTTTTGGAGAGATTCTTGTGTGGGTATTTGTGGTAAGTGATTCTTACCTAATTTTGGTTAATTCCCATGATTATGTCTTTAATTTCATCATTAAATTAATGATTTGGAGTGAAAAATTGGGGAAAATTTGGGGAAAATCCTTAGGCCGAATTTTGGGGTTTTGATCGGTATTTTGGTATCGGATTTGAGCAAATTTAATATGGTTAGACTCGTGAGTAAATGGGTGTTCATAATTTATGACTTTTACTCGATTCCGAGACGTGGGCCCGGGGAGGCTTTTTGGGCGAATTTCTAATTTCTTGCTTTAACTTTGATTCCGTTCGCTAGATTAGTTTCTTGTGGTTATATTTATGTTATGTAATTGGTTTTGACTAGAATTGGGCCATTCAGAGTCGGATATTCGTGAAAGGAGCATTATTTTGGATTAATTTGAGCTTGGTTCGAGGTAAGTGTCTTGCCTAACCTTGTGTGGGGGAACTCCCCTTAGGATTGGTACTGTTGTTGATATATGAGTGTCATGTACGTGAGGTGATAAGTACGTACACGAACTAATTGTTGTAAAACCTGATTTTCACTAAATAGTAACATGTTTTCCCTCTTAATTGAACCTTACTAGCATGTGTAGTATCGTGTTAGACAGTTAGACTAAGATAGCATGCCTACTTGCCTTAGCTGTTTACCTGAACTACGTGCAACATGTTTAGTGAATTTACATGTCTTTCCTTAACTTGTACTTAGGTTGAATTGTAAAAATTTTGTGCTGTAACTATTGAATTCTATTGTTTGGTTGCATATTTACTTTGGGACTACGGAACAGGAGATTCCCGTATACCGCATATTTACTTTGGGACTACGGAACGGTATTCTAGGAGATCCCCATATCTTGCATATTTACTTTGGGACTACGAGACGGTATTTTGGGAGACCCCCCTGCACATTTAAGTTTGGGACTACGAGACGGTATCTCGGGAGATCCCCTGTTGTATTGCTGTGTACTGAGCTGTTATTTTCTATGATTTATTCTTTGTTAAATTTCAGTCTTTGTTTACTGCGGTATTTTATTTTGCATTGCATTATTACACACACACACACACACACACACACACACACACATATATATATATATATATATATATACACACACACACACACACACACACACACACACCAGTAGGGTCCTGACCTGACCTCGTCACTACTCGACCGAGGTTAGGCTTGGCACTTACTGGTATCATTGTGGTGTATTCACGCCCTTTCCTGCACATGTTTTTCGTGTGCATATCCAGGTTCATCTTACCAGCCTCATAACTAGTCACTGCTACTTATTGAAGACTTCAAGATACATCTGCCCGTGCCCGCAGATCCTTGGAGTCCCCCTCTATCCCCTTACGTTTATTTTTCCTTCTTTCTGTAGAAATGATGTATAGAACAATTAAGACTCCTTAGTAGCTTGTGACTTATGGTGTTCCGGGTTTTGGGAATTGTTTTATACATTTCAGAAGTGATAGTTGTATATGTTGAGTGGCATTCAGTTACTTATTAGATATTTGTTACTGTTAGTAGTTAATGTTCATGTTTTTCTTTCATTTCCATAAAGTGTTAGGCTTACCTAGTCGTAGAGACTAGGTGCTATCACGACAACTCTCGGAGAGGGAAATTGGGTCGTGACAAGCACAAAAAAAAATGTAAAATGAGAGTGACAACTCTCGGAGAGGGAAATTGGGTCGTGACAAGCACAAAAAAAAAATATAAAATGAAAGTATACAGTTTGTCTCACAAATTTGTGGACCCCGATCTTACACTTTTGGGTCTTCAAAATTTGGGTCCACAAAATTGTGAGACAAAAAAAGGTCTCATACAACTAGTGTCAGTTGTATGAGACACAAAATAAAACTTTTCCAGCTGATATAACAAAACTTTGCCATAAAAGTTATTCAAATCCCATTAAGCTGGAACATACATCATTTACGTGTGATGACCCAAAAGGTCATCTTTAAATCTAATAATTAATTCTGTATTTTAAGACCTCAAAAAGTACTATTTATTATTTCTCGACTTGTGTGCGCAGTCCGTATAAATTTTCGGAAGGCTTTTATGTGAAAAATGGATTAAAATGTGAAATAGAGCTTTAAAACCTAATTGAGTTAACTTTGGTCAACATTATGAGCAAACGGACTCGGATCAGTATTCTGATAGTTCTGGTAGGTCCGTATCGTGATTTGGGACTTGGGCGTATGCCCATAATTTAATTTGGAGGTCCGTAGATTGAATTATCGCCAGTTGGCGAAAACTAGAAGCCTAAAGGCTTAAAGATTTTAAAGTTTAACCACAAATTGACTTTTATTGATATCAGGGTCGGATTCAAGTTCTAAAAAAATTTCATATGTCTGTTATGTCATTTATGACTTGTCTGTCAAATTTGGTGAGAAACAGAGTTGATTTGATGTGATTCGGATGTTCGGTTGTGAAAATAGAAGTTTTAAAGTTTTCTTAAAATTTTCATTTGATTTGGTGTCCGATTCATAATTCTAGGTGTTAAATTGGTATTTTGATCATGCGAGCGAGTTTGTATGATATTTTTGGACTTGTGTGCATATACGGTTTAGAGCCCCGAGGGCTCGGGTGAGTTTCGGATAGCCTACAAACCATTTGAACTTTGGAAAATCTGGTTTTTGAGCTTCTGTTGTCATCTAGTGCATGGTGCTTCGCGATCGCGAAGAGGAAATTTTGAGCCGTGAGTTTTACCTTTCGCGTTCGCGAAGATAGGCAGGCAATCGCGGAAGGTTAGCTCCCAGTGCATTGCGAACGCGTAGAGAGGATCGCGTCCGCGTAGAAGGAATGAAGGTAGAAGCTGGGCACGCCATTTGTGCTACGCGATCGCGTAAGGTTGAGAAAATGTTCTCTGCGATCGCATGACCATTTACGCGATCGCGTAGAGTTAAAATTCTAGGCAACCAAAATATGATTCGCGATCGCAAAGAATTATCCGCGATCGCGAAGAGTAAAATAGACCTAGGCAAAAATTATTCTACGTGATCGCGAACGAATTCCTGCGATCGCGATGAATTAAAATCTGGGCAAACAGAACTTAAGTTCTGAAATCCACCATTTTCGATTTTGAGCTCGGGTAAGAAGCTTTTTGGGCGATTTTTACGGGGGAACATTGGGGTAAGTGTTCCATATCATATATTGATTATATTTTATGATTTCATAATCATTTATATCACTAATTCGTGAATTTATTGAAGAAAAATCAGATTTTTATAAAATCTTCCAAAAATATAAAATGAAGATTTGAAAGCCAATCCGATGTCGGAATTTGATAGTTTTTGTATGGTTGAACTCGTATCGGAACGGGTGTTCGGATTTCGTGAGTTTTTTCGGGATTCGAGACGTGAGCCCCAATGTCGATTTTTTAGATGAATTTCGGATTTTAATCCAAAAAATTAGTAAATTCATATGGAATTAATTCCTATGATTTGTATTGAGTATATTGAATTGTTTATGATTAGATTTGAGAATTTCAGACACGAATTCGCGAGACAAAGGTTTATTGGATTCTTGAATTTAGTTGCAGAGCGAGGTAAGTGTCGTGGTTAACCTTGACTTGAATTTGGTTGCCCCTTTTTTTTCATTTCAGTGTTTTGTGAGAGTAAAGAATGCACTTGAGATTTTCTTTGTATTTCACTTTTACTTATATAAATTTTGGGATTATTTTATAGGTGATAACAGTAGCGTGAAATTCAACCAAAAGTTAGAAGTTAGAACTATGGAAAAGCACTCTATGGTAAAAGTTTTAGAATAAGTAGAAGAAGATTATATGCAATTGCAAGCTTAGCCTCCTTAAGTAGAAGGAAGGTAAGGGTAAAAGTTTTAGAATAAGTAGAAGAAGATTATATGCAATTGCAAGCTTAGCCTCCTTAAGTAGAAGGAAGGTAAGGAGATTGGATGGGATTGTGGTGACTAAATGTATAACAATTTTGATCTAGACTCAGTTGTCAAGGAGAATAGCATGAAAGGTGAAATACAACACATAGTGGATGGTTAAAACGGAGGAGTATCATGGGAGTGCCGGAAGATACCTAACAAAGTGAAAACGCAAAATTATGTGGAATGATTGTAAGACCAACAATGTTATATGAGAATAATGTTGGGTCTTTAAGACACAACATATCCACAAAATGAGCGTGTTCAAATCACAAATAGCAAAATGGATGTGCGGTCATACAAGATCGTACCAGATTGGAAATGATCACATCAGAGAGAGGGTGCTAGTGACACACGTGACGAATAAAATGGGAAGTGGCATAAGATGGTTTTCATAATGTCCTACACAGATCTCTGAATGTACAGTTGATAAGTGTGCCATTAAGATGATTAAGGATACTAAGATGGGACTAGGTGAGGTAGATCATCAGGATAGTGTTATCACTTTAAACTTTTGCCTATTCTTATCCTTTTAGTTAAAGATAAGAATATTAGTAGTTTCCAGAGTCTAAATTCCAAACCTCCCTTTCTATATGGACCAATATTTTGTATGTCTATGTTCTTTTAATCTTTTACTGGGGACCATATAGCCATATCAGGGCTAATTTCCTTTCTTTGACAGTAAGAACCAGGCGCAAAGGAAGAAATTACGTTGCAAGGGAGCCTCATTCCAACTCGTCTTTGTAGGCGAAACCTTTGATAAATTTTCCTCTTACCCTACTTGCTGTCGGGAGAATATTCCTTTTTCCTTCTAGGGGTTTAGTCTATTTCTGTTCATGTGCTTTGTTTTGATGGACTTGTATAATATCGAAATTAGTTTATTGTTACAAATCTCCCTAACCTTTCTTTCTTTCTCTCTCTCTCTTTTTCTTTCTATCTGTCTTTCCCTCTTTCTCTCTCTTGCATCTCTATTCGTCTCTCATTCTTCTCTTTCTCATTTCTACCCCTTACCTTCCTCCCTTCTGGCGCTACATCAAATTGGTACCTAAGCACAAGTTTAGATTCGCTATGTAGTTGCACTCTTTGCTACAAATAAGTATTATGCAGGCTACTCATTGCCAAAGAAGTTTGTCCAATCGATTGGTGGTATTATTGTCACGATCCAAAATTTCCACCTTCGGGACCGTGATGATGCCTAACATTTCACTTGCTAGGCAAGCCAACGTTAGAATATAATTAGCCATTTTAACAAAATTTTTAAATTAATTAATAACAAGAAAACAAATGCGGAAATAAAGTTTGAAATAAAGTGAATAATCCATAATAATCGCGATATCTAAATACAATCCCAGAACTGGAGTCACAAGTGCACAAGCTTCTAGAATAATACAAATAAAGGTCTAAATAAAATTCAAGTTGTTTGAAATATAATACACAGCTGAGATAATATAGAAGGGGACTTCAGAACTGCGAACGCTGTGCAATTATACCTCAAGTCTTCACTGGTAGCTGTATCCGGGCAAATCTACAGTATGCCACTGGGACCAACTCCAAAATCTGCACAAGAAGTACAGAGTGTAGTATCAGTACAACCGACCCCATGTACTGGTAAGTGTCGAGCCTAACCTTGACAAAGTAGTGACGAGGCTAATGCAGGTCACATACATTAACCTGTACGCAATAATAATAATAACAACAATAATAGAAATAAAAAAGGTGTCTCTTAAGCCAACTCGGCAGTCATAACCAATTATTATTTCAATCAGTTTTCATTGCGGCGTGCAACCCGATCACACAATATATTCATATTCAATTCTGTTGCGGCGTGCAACCCGATCCTCCAATATATTCATTTCAATCAATTCTGTTGCGGCGTGCAACCCGCTCCTCCAATATATTCAATTCTGTTGCGGCGTGTAACCCCTCCTCCAATATATTCATTTACCAATTCTTATAAAAGAAATTACTCCAATAAATGCAACAATTAATATGAAATTATAAGACAACAAACATACAATAATTATGATTTATTAGAAATATGTGATGACAAGTAGAAATTAATTGTAAAAATTAATGATGTAATAGGTATTTTAATAATTAGTATGCTAAACGTCAAGTGAAAATTAAGTCACATAAATCAAATAAGTATGTAGCAATTATAGCATGGATTCAGGGCATGATATTGAGCAAAGAACATGAGAGAAATAATTAATATAATAATTAATTCATGATTTAAAATGATTTATGATTTTTTAAATAATTATGCAAACAATTAATTTGACGACGTATAGACACTCGTCACCTCGCCTATACGTCGTTCACATGCATTTCACATAACAAATAATTTAAGGGTTGTATTCCCTCAAGTCAAGGTTAACCACAATACTTACCTCGCTCTGCAACCAAATTCAAGAATCCAATAAACCTTTGCCTTGCGAATCAGTGTCCGAAATCCTCAATCTAGTCATAAAAAATTCAATATACTCAATACAATTCGTAGAAATTCATTTCATATGAATTTACTAATTTTTCGGGTTAAAATCCGAAATTTATTTTAAAAATTGACAGTGGGGCCCACGTCTCGAATCTCGGAAAAACTTACGAAATCCGATGTCAAATAGACCATCAAATCTTAAATTTTTGTTTTTGGAAAGTTTTACAAAAATTTCAATTTCTTCCATCTATATCCGAAATAAACGATGAATATAATCATAGATTCACGAAATATAAACACTTTAGGATATAGAACACTTACCCCAATCCATATGGTGAAAATCGTCTCAAAAATCGCTTCAATCCGAGCTTTATAGCTCCAAATATGTTAAAAATGGTTGAAACCTCGAAATATAGCTACTGCTCAGGTATTTACTCTTCGCGATCGCCAAGCACAACATTTCTCAGCCCAAAATTTGCCTTTCGCGATCACGAAAAACAAGTGTCGAGCTCTTCTAGACAGCCTCTAGTATAATGGTCATAACCTTTTGTACAAAACTCCAAATTGCAAATGGTTTAACTTTCTGAAAACTAAACACCAATGGCTATAACTTTCATTTGTTGTTCATCTCCCAGTTCTTTATAGATTGCGTGATATAAACTTCCAAAATCAGTCCTGTGCAACAGAGATTTCCAAACTCTTCCCAGATAGCCTATAGTTTATCTACCATAACGTATTATACATAACTCCAAATGACAAATGGTTTATCTTTCTGAAAACTAGACACAAAGGGCTACAACTTTCATTTTTGGATCATCTTCAAATTCCTTATAGATTGAGAGATATAAGTTTCCAAAATCGGGTATGTGCAGCAGGATTTCCCTCTACGCGATCGCGAAAAGGCTTCCGCGATCGCGATTTACAGTGTCCAAACAACAAAATTGCTCTTCGCGATCGCGATGTACACCTCTGTGGCCAAAAACCAACAACTAAAAATGGCCTAGAAATGGTCCGAAACCACGGACCCCGTCCGAACATATCAACAAGTCTAAAAACATATTACGGAAACCTCAAATCACATCAAACAATGCTAAAACCACGAATCATACCCCAATTCAAGTTTAGTGAAACTAAGAAATTTCAACTTCTACATTCGACGCCGAAACCTATCAAATCAAGTCCGATTTACCTCAAATTTTGCACACTAGTCATAAATGACATAACGGACCTACTCCAACTTCTGGTATCGGAATCCGACCCCGATATCAAAAAGTCGAATCCGTGGTCAAACCTTGAAAATCCTTAGCATTCAAATTTCTAGTTTCCGTCAAATGGCCATAACTTAAGCTAGGGACCTCCAATTTTAAATTTCGGGCATGCGCTCAAGTCTCAAATTACGATACGGACCTACCGAAATTGTCAAAACACTGATATGGGTTCGGTTGCTCAAAATGTTGACCGAAGTCAACTCAGTTGAATTTTAAATTTCTATTTCACATTTTAATTAATTTTTCACATAAAAACTTTTCAAAAAATTATACGGATTGCGCACGCAAGTCGAGGGATGATAATTAGTGCTTTTCGTGGTCTTAGAACACCGAATTAACTATAAAATTTAAAGATGACCTTTTGGGTCATCACATTCTCCACCTCTAAAACAAACGTTCGTTCTCGAACGAAATTAGAAAAGTACCTGAGCTGGTGAAAAGGTGTGGATATTTTACTCCACATGTCTGACTCGGACTCCCAGGTAGCTGCTTCTACCGGCTGACCCCTCCATTGCACCCGAACTGAAGGATAACTCTTAGACTTCAACTGTCGTACTTGCCAGGCTAGAATAGCTATCGGCTCCTCTTCGTAAGTCAAATCCTTGTCTAATTGGACTGAGCTGAAATCTAACACATGGGACGGGTCACCATGATATTTTCGGAGCATAGATACATGGAACACCGGATGAGCAGCTGCTAAATTATGTGGTAATGCAAGCTTGTAGGCTACTTCGCCCATCCTTTCAAGAATTTCGAAGGGGCCTATATACCTAGGGCTCAACTTGCCCCTCTTTCCAAACCTCATTACATCTTTCATAGGTGAAACCCGGAGCAATACTCTTTTTCCTACCATGAATGCAATATCACGAACCGTACGATCGACATAACTCTTTTGCCTAGACGGAGCTGTACGAAGTCGATCCCGAATAACTTTGACCTTATCCAAGGCATCCTGTACCAAATCGGTACCCAACAACCGAGCCTCTCCCGGTTCAAACCATCCAACTGGCGAACGACACCGTCTCCCATATAATGCTTCATATAGAGCCATCTGAATGCTCGACTGGTAGTTGTTATTATAGGCAAACTCCGCAAGTGGCAAGAACTAATCCCAAGGACCTCCAAAGTCTATAACACAAGCGCGAAGCATATCTTCCAATATCTAAATAGTGCGCTCTGACTGTCCGTCTGTGGATGAAATATTGTACTCAACTCAGCCCGCATGCCTAACTCACGATATACAACCCTCCAGAAGTGTGAGGTAAACTGCGTACCTCGATCTGAAATAATAGACACAGGCGCACCGTGAAGGCGGACAATCTCAAGAATGTAAATTTTAGCTAACCGCTCTGAAGAATAGGTAACTGACACTGGAATGAAATGTGCTGACTTAGTCAGCCTGTCCACAATGAACCAAACTGCGTCAAATTTTCTCTGAGTCCGTGGGAGCCCAACAACAAAATCCATAGTGATACGTTCCCACTTCCACTCGGGAATTTCTAACTTCTGAAGCAAACCACCAGGTATCTGATGCTCGTACTTGACTTGTTGACAATTTAGACACCGAGTTACATATACAACTATATCCTTCTTCATTCTCCTTCACCAATAATGTTGTCGTAAATCTTGATACATTTCGGCAACACCTGGATGAATAGAATACCTGAAACTGTGGGCCTCTTCTAGAATTAATTCACGAAGCCCATCCACGAAACACACAAAATACGACCCTGCATTCGCAGAACTCCATCTTCCCCCACAGCAAATTGTTTGGCATCATCGTGCCGCACCGTGTCCTTAAGGACAAGTAAATGAGGATCATCATATTGTCGCTCTCTGATGTGCTCATATAAAG
This sequence comes from Nicotiana tomentosiformis, assembly GCF_000390325.3. Classification (NCBI taxonomy): domain Eukaryota; kingdom Viridiplantae; phylum Streptophyta; class Magnoliopsida; order Solanales; family Solanaceae; genus Nicotiana; species Nicotiana tomentosiformis. Next base: position 79,995,574 of record NC_090821.1, on the reverse strand, counting down.
AAGACCGAGCGACTGTGCAAGCTAGAACCCGATTGGGTTCTAAAACATCTAACCTCACGAACTGATTAGCCAAAGTCTGAACATCTGCAGCTAACGACCTCTCACCAACCGGAATATACGCAAGACTGCCCGTGCTCTCAGCCTTTCTACTCAAAGCATCGGCCACCACATTGGCCTTTCCGGGGTGATACAAAATAATGATATCATAGTCCTTCAACATCTCCAACCATCTTATCTGCCTCCAATTGAGATCCTTTTGTTTGAACAGATATTGTAAGCTACGATGATCAGTAAATACCTCACACGAGACACCGTAAAGGTAATGCCTCAAAATCTTCAACGCATGAACAATGGCTGCCAATTCTAAGTCATGAACAGGATAATTCTTCTCGTGAACTTTAAACTGCCGTGGCGCATATGCAATCACCCTGCTATCTTGCATCAATACTGCACTAAGCCCATGCATCACAATACATCCTGAACCTGTGGGTAATACCAACACTGGCGATATAGTCAAAGCGGTCATGAGCTTCTGAAAGCTCAACTCACACTCGTCTGACCATCTAAATGGGGCACCCTTCTAGGTCAATCTGGTCTTAATAGTTGTTCATAATCAATTACAGAATTTTCAATTAACCTCATGTTAACAAAATCTCGTTGCAAACCTTCACAATACTGATGACGAGATGCGAGGCATGAATACCTCATAATTATTTACCCGAATTAACGAATAACATTTAACGCCACCTGGGCGAGCACCTACCTCATAGGTTAAAACTCAATAATTACAAACACGAATTTGGCAAATATGCATAGAGAATTTCATACAAAAATTTTCAAATAAGCCTAACAGGCATGACTCCCTATTAGTACTATAGTACAAATTTAATTTCACAAGTGAGAGCTTAAACACAAGAATTTTCATCACAAGGATCTCGTCCTTATATAACTTCCACTGCAGCTCGTAGCCCGGTTTAAACATATCAATTAATAGTAAAATGGGAGGATCTCGTCCTCAGTTCTGAATCACAAGTAATATGCACATCGTGCCAATCGAAACTCTCCATTTTCTCCTTTAAAATAATTTCTGTTAAACAAAATCACAACACATAATGAACCCCACACTGGCAGGGCATATAATTCACAATTTGTAATTAGTTATCCGAAAATTACATCAAAACTTACCGAAATGAGTAACAGAAAGCTACCTTTAGCCTCGCAGATCTTATTAGTGGCCAACACGGAATGATAGGCATAGTTATCTCCATAAAATCTCCCAACAGGAGTAAACACATAAGTAATTTATAGAATTACGAAGCTCACTCATAAATTGTAGCACAATAGGAGGACTCATCTTGATACTCAGAACCGAATCAAGTTAAGGAATTTTTTTTTTATTTTAAATCGCGGTCGTACCTGTAATGACACCATCTGATGTAGCGACCTCAGCCATACCATAAAAAAAAATATCAACGATTGGGCCTCCACCTCTAGGACGCCTTCTACCCGCCTGTCCTCAACACTTAACTGGTCGTGTGGGTGGTGTAGTAACTGCAATGGGGCACGTAGCCTGAGTGCTTTGATGAAATATGTCTCTCCCAAGTCTGGGACAATTTTCTCATGATGTGCCTAGTATCACCGCATTCATAACAATCCCTTTGCGGGTTTGGTTGCTCATACTGAGTCTGTGCCAGATAACTGGAATGACTATTGTAGGAAACTCATGTTAGTGGTGCATTAAAAGAACTTACTGGAGCACCCCGAGTAATCCGATGTGCGAACTGGGCTGATCGACTGCCCGAGCCCCCATCATAATGATTTATACTCACAGAGTAGAATCCACTGAATCCTCCAGAACCTCGAGACGTCTTGGTCTCCTTAGTTTCCTTTTTCCTCACCCCGAACACGTTCTAATATCTTGGCAATTTCTATCACTAGCGAAAATGAAGTATCAGCCTGTAGCTCCCAAGTCGTACAAAATTTAATGATCATAATTGAGTCCTTTATTGTTCCTGTGGACTCGCTCTCTGACTGTAGGAAGCAAAGTAGGAATATGACGGACTAACTTATTGAACTTGATGGCATATTCTGACACCGTCAAGGTGACCTTACGCAACCGTTCAAACCCTATGCGCCACGCATTACGGAGAGTCCGGGAAACAAACTCTTTCAAAAGCATTTCTGAGAACTGAGCCAAGTGGGCAGTGTTGCATTGGCTGGTCTGCCTTCTCCATAGGCTTGCCATGAACACCGATGGAGGATTATCTCTCCCAAGGCCGATTTCTTCTTTTGTTATACTGACTCAACACTGCTGAGCTGACCCATTTCCTAACATACACTTCGATTCTTCTTTGGGGTAACCCTTACCCCTATTTATACACAACGATCACAAAAGTAGAGCTCCATACAAACAAATCTTGGCACGAACCATATTTCCAGAATCTCGTCAACCACTATACTTCCTCTGAAGCACCCCAAAATCCGCAATCATGACGTCCACGCTGAGAAGACCTTCTGTAAATTTAAAGTTGTTTCTCTAACTCCTTTGGTACTGAAGTATAGGATTATTAAGGAGGCGGACATACCCCAAGTCCCAACCTTATCCTCTACAAAATCTCAAGCCCTAAGCATGTGTAAATATTTTTGGGGAACTTTTCAGTACCACATATCAGGCCAAAACTGATATAACACATGACCCTGAAATCTATCCATTGATAGTGGAATCCCCCGCTCGACGCGAAGTCATAGTTCGCCACGTCCGATGATCTACAATATTTACCTTCACAGCTCATATAAATCAACCAGATGCCAAGGTCCGTTGCACCCCCCACATGATTTACTGGGTGATCTCTCAATACGTCTGCATCTTCAGTCGGAACCACACGTTGAGGCAATGTTTGAGCATCTCTGGCTCCCTCGTAGTCCATCAGCGATATCACGAACCGTCGACGCACAACTGATACCGAGTGCACAATGTCATACACGAGTGGATACAAAGAAATATGAGATATATGTTTCAAGCTAAATCAATGCCGCACGATAAAGAATGAAAGAAGTGGAATTATTCCTAAACTCTGTAGCCTCTGTAAGATAAGTACATACGTCTCCGTACCGATTCGTCAGACTCTACTAAGCTTGCTCGTGACTCGTGAGAACTATGTAACCAAGTGCTCTGATACCAACTGTCACGACCCGAAATTCTCACCTTCGGGACCGTGATGGCGTCTAACATTTCACTTGCTAGGCAAGCCAACGTTAGAATATAATTAGCCATTTTAACAAAAAATTTAAATTAATTAATAACAAGAAAACAAATGCGGAAATAAAGTTTGAAATAAAGTGAATAATCCATAAAAATCGCGATATCTAAATACCATCCCAGAACTGGAGTCACAAGTGCACGAGCTTATACAATAATACAAATAAAGGTCTGAATAAAATTCAAGGTGTTTGAAATATAATACACAACTAAGATAATATAGAAGGGGACTTCAGAACTGCGAACGTTGTGCAGTTATACCTCAAGTCTCCACTGGTAGCAGTATCCAGGCAAATCTACAGTATGCTGCTGGGACCAACTCCGAAATCTGCACAAGAAGTGCAGAGTGTAGTATCAGTACAACCGATCCCATGTAGTGGTAAGGGTCGAGCCTAACCTCGACGAAGTAGTGACGAGGCTAATGCATATCACATACATTAACCTGTACGCAATAATAATAATAACAACAACAATAATAGAAATAAAACATGTGTCTCTTTTCAACAATTAATATGAAATTACTCCAATAAATGCAATAATTAATATGAAATTATAAGACAACAAGCATACAATAATTATAATTTATTAGAAATAAGTGATGACAAGTAGCAATTAATTGTGAAAATTAAGGATGTAATACGCATTTTAATAATTAGTATGCTAAACGTCAAGTGGAAATTAAGTCACATAAATCAAATAAGCATGTAGCCGTTATAGCATGGATTCAGGGCATGATATTGAGCAAAGAACACGAGAGAAATAATTAATATAATAATTAATTCATGATTTAAAATGATTTATGATTTTTCAAGTAATTATGCAAACAATTAATTTGACGACGTATAGACACTCGTCACCTCGCCTATACGTCGTTCACATGCATTTCACATAACAAATAATTTAAGGGTTCTATTCGCTCAAGTCAAGGTTAACCACGACACTTACCTCGCTCTGCAACCAAATTCAAGAATCCAATAAACCTTTGCCTCGCGAATCAGTGTCCAAAATCCTCAAATCTAATCATAAACAATTCAATATACTCAATACAATTCGTAGGAATTAATTTCATATGAATTTACTAATTTTTCGAATTAAAATTCGAAATTTATTTTAAAAATCGACAGTGGAGCCCACGTCTCGAATCTCGAAAAAACTTACGAAATCCGAACACCCATTCCGATACGAATTCAACCATATAAAAATTATCAAATTCCGATGTCAAATGGACCTTCAAATCTTAAATTTTCGTTTTTGGAAAGTTTTACAAAAATTCCAATTTCTTCCATCTATATCAGAAATAAACGATGAATATAATCATAGATTCATGAAATATAAACACTTTAGGATATAGAACACTTACCCCAATCCATATGGTAAAAATCGCCTCAAATATCACTTTAATCCGAGCTCCATAGCTCCAAATATGTTTAAAATAGCTGAAACCTCAAAATATAGCTACTGCCCAGGTATTTACTCTTCGCGATCGCGGAAAATCCTTTGCGATCACCAAGCACAACTTTTCTCAGCCCAAAATTTGCCTTTCGTGATCGCGGAAAATGCTTCGCGATCGCGAAGAACAAGTGCCCAACTCTTTCAGACAACCTCTAGTATAATGGTCATAACGTTTTGTATAAAACTCCAAATTGCAAATGGTTTAATTTTCTGAAAACTAGACACCAATGGCTATAACTTTCATTTGTTGTTCATCTCCCAATTCCTTATAGATTGTGAGATATAAATTTTCAAAATCAGCCCTGTGCAACAGAGATTTCCAAACTCTTCCCAAACAGCCTATAGTGTATCTACCATAACTTATTGTACATAACTCCAAATGATAAATGGTTTACCTTTCTAAAAACTAGACACAAAGGGCTACAACTTTCATTTTTGGATAATCTCCAAATTCCTTATAGATTGAAAGATATAAGCTTCCTAAGTCGAGTCTGTGCAGCAGGATTTCCCTCTACACGATCGCGAAAAGGCTTCCGCGATCGCGATTCACAGTGTCCAAACAACAAAATTGCTCTTCGCGATCGCGATCGTTTGTCCGCGATCGTGATGTATACCTCTGTGGCTAAAAACCAACAACTAAAAATGGCCTAGAAATGGTCCGAAACCACCCCGAAACTCACCCGAGCCATTCGAGACCTCGTCTGAACATATCAACAAGTCTCAAAACATATTACGGACTTAGTCGAAACCTCAAATCACATCAAACAACGCTAAAACCACGAATCATACCCCAATTCTAGCTTAATGAAACTAAGAAATTTCAACTTCTACCTTCGACGCCGAAACCTATCAAATCAAGTGCGATTGACCTTAAATTTTGCACACTAGTCATAAATGACATAACAGACCTACTTCAACTTCCGGAATCGAAATCCGACCCCGATATCAAAAAGTTAAATCTGTGGTCAAACTTTGAAAATCCTTAGCCTTTAAATTTCTAGTTTCCGTCAAATGGCCATAACTTGAGCTAGGGACCTCCAATTTAAATTCCGAGCATATGCCCACGTCCCAAATTATGATACAGACCTACCGAAACTGTCAAAACACTTATCCAGGTTCGTTTGCTCAAAATGTTGACCGAAGTCAACTTAGTTGAGTTTTAAAGCTCTATTTCACATTTTAATCCATTTTTCACATAAAAACTTTTCAGAAAATTATACGGATTGCGCATGCAAGTTGAGGGATGATAATTAGTGTTTTTCGAAGTCTTAGAACACCGAATTAACTATTAAATTTAAAGATGATATTTTGGGTCATTACAATTATGTTGGCTACTCATTGCCAAAGAAGTTTGTCCAATCGATTGGTGGTTTCCCAAGTACTTACATAGAACGATGAACTACCTCACCATATCAGGCTCACTTGTCAGAGTCAACTGTCGAGTTTTCTCCACCGCGAACACAAAAGAATTCAATCATGAGGATATCATTATCATTCCATATTATTTATCTTGATCTATTACGTGGAACTAAAATAACGGTAACCATATTTTATTTTAGAGATAAGATTTTATCTAATTTTATCATTTTAGTTAGAGATTGGAATGTCGTAGTATCAAGAGTTCTAATTCAACCAAAACTTCCTGTCTTATAAATAAGATCTTAATGTACTTTCTTTGACAGAATCAAATCATTTTGTTGCATTTATTTGACATTAATATCCCCCTCCCTAATCTCTCTATTTCTGTCTCCCTCTCTTTGTCTCTCTGTAATTCATTCTCTCTATGTTTCTCTCTCTTTCCTCTTCTCTTCCTTCCTATTCTCTCCTCTCTCGATTATTCTCTCCATAGTCACCTCCCCCCACCCCCCACCCACCCCCACAACTCCCACCTTCCTTCCTTCTAGTGTTACATCACTAGGTAGACCTAAAATCAATAGAGGGTTGTCTCACAAGACCTGCAATCTCTCGAAATTAATTCAGACTTAGCTAAAAACATAACAGAATAGAAACAACGGATCATATTAGGCAATACCAAAGAGTTGAGATAAAGGCTTAGATGTAGCTACACATACATTATGTCCGACGATTACAACAGAACACATGTTCCATTGATCTAAACAGAGTAGACATATTAATCTGGGTGAATAGCAAGAATAAACTTTTTTAAGTAAACAGCTGTTATAAAATGCTAGAACAACAGAACAGCCAGAAGATTCCTAATTGGCCCAGGAAGATGATATGGAAGACCAAAGCACCTGTGAAAGTAGCTTGCTTTGGATGGTTAGCAGCTAGGGATGCCTGTCTAACTCAGCATAAATTACAAAGAAGAGGTTTCTCTTAGTGCAGCTGCTATATTTCTACACTGCACATTATCAAGACAATGTTGGGAGCTTTTTCTTACTATTATGGGAGTGTCTCTGGTGATTCCCGAGAATATTAGTAGTCTCTTGGAAATCTGGCAAGCTCAAAAAGTGAAGAAAAACTTGAAGAAGATATGGAGGAACATTCCCATCTATCTTTTATGGCTGTATGGCTGGAAAAGGAACAAGGCATGCTCTGAAGGGAAGAGGTTGCAGATTGCTAGATCAAGAACAAATGTATCAAGAATCTATTTCTCTGATGTGCTTGTATACTCTATATAGGATGGATCAGTATTTGGATTTCTTCTATTTTTTAGGGGGGGCCATGTAGTATGTTTGGTGGGTGTAGTGGAATTTGACTTGTACTTTTTAATACCATCTTGGTACCAGTTCTAACAAATCTTGACTTATATAAAAAAAAAAAAGGAAAACATTGTGCCCGATTATTTCCAGAAGTCATTCTAGTCTAGTTAAAGGCTTGTATGCCAGTGTACGCAAGAAGTGTGAGATAATGAAATCCTTTAACTTTAGAGAACCCTTAATTTAACCTAAAAGACAAACTGTTATTAGTATTCGAATGAAATTGACCCAAAAGAGTGGAATGTATATAGGGATTTGTATAGTCAGCCCAACCATTTGAGATTGAAGCAAAGTTGATTGCTTGATTGTCTTATTCGCCATAATATGTCATGAATTATTAATTTATAATACCAGGAATTCAACAAGGTTCCGCAATTAGCAAGCTCGAGGCAAAAATTCTGTTCCAGTATAACTTGGCTCCAGCTGTTGTATACCACTATGTATCATTTCTTTATTCATTAATTTCTTGGAGGGGAGTGCTTCTGACAGAGTGGTAAAGCCGATGCTGAAGAACAAAAGCACTTCCTCACTTTCTAAGTCAAATAAGCAACAAGGCGAACTCATGTACGAGAAGAGTTAGACGGCATAATTATTCAACTAAAGTATATCCAGCCTCGCGAACCCCAGAATACTTTTCTAGGCTGAATCATTATTCTCGCACTCAATATAAATTCTGAAAGCTTGACAAAGTACAAACATATTACCTCTTGAGATCTTTTACATTGTTCCTCAGCAACTCTTAGGCCAAGTCTAAGTTGATCGATCTCTAGTAATTTCTCTTCACTGTAAAACAATGTATGTTTATCATCAGGCAGATTGATCTAAAGGTTTAAATGAATACAAAACTCATGGCACCTAGATTACACCCAGCTTTATTGATGAGGGTAGTAGCAGCTGTAGAATCAAAGTTTATATTTGATCAACTAGGCACCTCAAGAAAATTTAGGAAATAGATGAACAAGCTATTATATACTCCATTGTCCTAGCACCCAAGTGTGAGGAGTAGCATTCAATGAAGTTGGTGAAACCCCGGATAGACCAGGTTCAAATCTCAGCAGAAGCAAAATGTTAGGTGATTTCTTTCCATCAGTGCCGGTGGGAGGAGCAGGTCCACGGTGGAGTAGTGTAGGTACATACAAGCTAGCCCGAACACCACTGCTATAAAAGTACACTGACACATAAAGAGACACACACCATTTTCCCAATTTACCAGTCACTTTTTACTTATCGAGTACCAATTTTACTAGAGCTAAATAGGACAAGATTAAACTCAATCTTGAAATTAATTTAGATTTCAGAAAGCATAAGTGTAGTACATGTTGTGATCTTGCATCAAAATACATTTTAAAAAAGACAACAGAATACACTTGAAAATATTAGTCAATAGTTACTTCACTTGACGATTGAAAACCTTTTGGACAAAGGGAGTAGCAACATATCAGAGTGATAGGGGAGAAAAGGACAGACAAACCTGAAACTTCTCTCCAACCGCACATTATTTTCTGAGACGACCAATCTCTCCTCAAGGAGCTTGCACTGCATTCTACAACTTTCAAGTTCATTCTTCACCTGTAGTTTAAAGTCAGGATCATAAATCAAGATTCAATAAGTAAATCATGTGCAACTGACATGTACAGAAATGTGCAACATGTTTTGCCAAGTTCATCACCTCAATGGATGTCTTTGATTTCTTTAATTTAGCTATGTACTTTTCTAAAGCTCTCACAAGATAAGATGTTCAAAGCAAATAGAAAGGATACATTTTACAATATGGTACTCAGACCTCACAAACAATTCTCTTAATTAATTTTTAAGAAAGAAGTTCAAATGTGAACTAGCTTTGAATTAACTATGCTTTAAACTCGGCAATAAATTTTCCATAAATATCATGTTCCCTCTAGACAGTGTACCAAAGAGAATAGCATGCAAGCACTGAGTCCTTGAAGAGATCCTCAATATCATCAGTAAGAGCCACTGCAGTGTTTCTAGAATATGCTTAAATTGTTCAACTACATCATGTGTAAATCTGAAGGTTACCTCTGTCATTTTCTGTGATAAGAGTGGCGATTTCAGCACTATAAGATTTTGCTTTTTCATTGATTGCTTCAACTGTAGCTTTCTCCCTTGCAAACCATATGGCCTTTTCCTCCTCCATTTCCATAAGGGCATCAGTTAGTTGCTGCAAAGGAAAGAAGGCACTCATAAATGACGTAATTGAAACAGTTAAATGGAGTCTCATAATACATGTTCCCCAAAGCAACTTCAATTGGTACCATAGCTAAATCTTCTTTTTCTTCTACCAAAAAGTTGACAGAAGTTTCCAATCTCTGACATCGTGATTCAGATTCTTCCGAACATAATCTCTGCAATGCCATAGAAAAAATAAAATAGAAATAAGTTAATGTTTTATTTTCCTGAAGAAAGAACAGTAGAGTTTAAGCTAACAAAACATGCTCAAAAGGCATGGAATCTCAGAGGAAAAGTTAACAAACATAAACTTACAAGGGATGGCACCTCTTCCTTCAGCATATTTAGTTCTGTATTTGACATATTCAACTCGTCAGATAAAGCCTGCAATTCACATGCCAAATTTTCTGCTCTAGAAATGGCTTCTTCTTTTTCCGCATGAGAAATTGTTTATTCCTCTTCCAAAGAAGCAATAGTTGTCTCCATCTCAAATGCCAGCACTTCCCGCTTCCTGTACTCCTCCTTCACAGCAGAAAAGGAAAAGTAGCTTAAGACTAAGCAATAAAGACAACTAACTTCCTCTCGAGTAGAATGCAGGCAATCAATTACTTATCTTCTTTGAGATACTCCCTCTGTTTCAATTTATGCGAGACATTTTGACTCGGCACGGAGTTTAAGAAAAAAAAGATTTTTGAAACTTATGATCTTAAAAGCTTAAGGGGTAAAAGCTTGTGGGGCTATGACATTTATGTGGCTATAAAAACTTATCTTAAGGGTAAAATGGATAAATGAAAAGTTTTGTTAGATTAGTTATGTGAATATATGTAATTAGTCCCTTATATAATAGGAGTAGATTATATATACATATAAATAGGGCTCATTGTAACATAGAATATCAATTAATAATATTTTGCTCCCGTGCATTCTCACATGGTATCAGAGCATTGGTGAGATAATTATCATTGTGCGTCATTCCAACGACATCCGGGAAGAAATAAGTCGTCACCGTGCAATTTTTCGGTGACTTGAGAAGTTGTTCGCGTCAAAATCATTTTTTACCAGTGTTGTGCATAAATCAACACCACCACAGTGTTCTCTTTCCTCCGGCGACCAAACCCCACGAAACCCCACCGGAAAACACCACTCACGCGCCGTCACGCGCCGACCAGAGTGAAATTTTTCCGGCGAGATTTGTCCACGTGCCGGCAAGTGGACCACCTTCCGGTCAGTTTCTGACGAACCTCCTTTTGGACAGCTTTCTCAGGACGTTATTCCGAGTCGGTCTATTCAAGTTTCATCAAATTCCGGCAATCTTTTTTATTTTCCGGTGAGTGAACAGTGTTTTCCAAAAAAAATAAGGTTTTCTGATTTGGCATTCCAAGGTTAACCACAAAAGTTGTAATCAAGAATTTGAGAAATTGGTTGTAGCAAAATGAAATTTAATATTACAAAGAGTTGGATGGTTTCTTTACCGGATTATATTGAGTTCCTGCGATAATGTAAACAGACACCTTCAGGAATAGCCTCCGTTGTTCAAACAGATAGTAACGTGACTTGTGTATCCCAATCTTCAACCTCTGAGTCTTGGGTTATTGATTCAGGTGCATCTGATCATATTTATGATAACAAATCTCATTTCACTAATATTTCATATTCTCAATCTCTTCCAACAGTCACAATGGCCAATGAGCCACAAACCATGGCAATTGCAATAGGTCAAGCAAGTCAACGTCCTTCCTTACCTTTAGATTCATTTCTTTAGGTTCCCGGTGGTCTTAGAAAGAAACAAAATGAGTAGATGATGAGAAAAAAGGGGAAAACCTAGAGAGAGAGTACCAAAATCAAACTTGGCGGGCTGGTTGGGAATGAAGATAGAGTTGCCGGAGATTCGCCAGGGGTTGCACTTTGCATCTTCCGGCGACAGAGGCCTCGCTCTCACGGACACGTGGATTCTCTCCATCCTGATTCCTTAGGGTGAACTCCTCCCGAGAAGGAGTCTCAGATTTGCTGATTTTCCCGCCCGGGAACTCTTCCGCCAATATTCAATTGGGGTTCTTTTTTATGGAAGGCTTAAAAAAAGTTGTTCATTAAGCACAAATTAGAAAAATCAACTAACAATAAAAGATGAAAATAACACTATAAAATTGAAAGACTAAAATACCCTTAAATAATTGAAGACACAAATTAGTACATTAATCAAGTGACTATTTGGTTAATCTAAAAAAATGAAGAATTCGAGAAGTTGTTCAAAAAATTAACCAGATTCATTTAGAATTTAGAAAGGTATTTCCCCCTCCTATTTAGGAACCTAATATTGGCAATTTATTCTCAAAACAAGTTATCATCTCCTGCATATCTATACTACGAATTCCTTTAGCAAAATACCGTTCGTCTTTTTTACCCTTTAGAAATAAATTTTACAAAGGGTTAAATTGTAATTTAAATTAACTTCCTGATATTTAAGATTTTCAAATCAACTTCAATTAATCTAATATTTAGGACTTCAGTGTATAATAAATTCCTCAACTTAGATTTTGTCTCTTCGTTAGGCAATATAACAAAGCCACAAAAAAACTAACGCCACAAAACCTTGCCATCATCAACGCGAAGTAATACTACAAAAATTTACTTGTTTAAATATTATTATTATTATTATTATTATTATTATTATTATTATTATTATTATTATTATTATTATTATTTAAATATCATTGATGATTCTTTTAGGAGCATGCTCCAAAAATTAGACACAAAGTAACAATATACAAAGCAATCTAGTTGCTCATTCAAAATATTATTGATATGAAGTAATCTCACAATTGATATATAGCTTTATTTTTCGTGCGCGTGCTCAAAAATTTAGAAAATTGTATAAATATACTTATTTACCAATTTTCTCCAAAACAATGAGCCAAGAATATTCAAAGCATGCATGATCATACAATGAATAATTAAATTTTTTTTTTACTGCATGCAATTTTTTTTTAAAACAAAATTGTTAGAAGTTAGAATATACTATGAACCAAATCATAAAATACATGGCTACATGACTGCTTGCGCCAGAATGATCTCAATTCCAATCGACAAAAGAAATATTCCTTTTTAATGATAAAAGAAATAAGCTTACTATGACCGAACTAAAAAACCAAAAAAATTTATTTTACATGAAAAAATTGTTTTAACTTCTTAAATAGGTTCACGCGATGGTCATTATCTTCAATACATCTTTCGAATAATTAAAAGTTTTATCTCATTTATACATGATACACGCGCAACGTGCGTAATTATATTAAAAGCACGAAAGCCTTTACTGAAATATCGTTTATCTTTTTTACTCTTTAAAAATAGTATTCACACTAGACAAAATAGTTATTTGAATATTTTTTTAATATTTAGAAATAATTATTTAATTAATTTTCTACTATTTAGGAATATTTATTTAATTAATTTTCTACTTTTTAGGAATAGTCATTAAACTATTCTCCTAAAATAAATTCAAATTTGACCTTATATAAATTAGTTTTTATTTAAACGATGTAACTTAACAATTATTATGAAAGAGGGACCCACGAAATTTTTTTAAACTGTAACGACCCGGTCGGTCGTTTTGAGAGTAATAACCATGATCGCCTATTTACTGCTTCTCCCATATATATTCCTGTTATTGTAACTTGTCGGGAGGTTTCGGTTTGGTTTTTTTGGAGTGTTTTGGGACACTTAGTCCCTAAATGAAGGTTTAAGCCTTAGAATTTGGACCGTATTCGAAACTATGTGAAGACGACTCCGGAATGAAGTTTCGTCGATTTCGTTAATTCCGTTAGGTGATTTTGGGCTTATGGGCGTGTCCGGATTGTATTTTGGAGGTTTGTAGCTCATTTAGGCTTGAAATGGTGAAAGTCGAATTTTTGGAGATTTGGACCGGTAGTAAAAATTTTGATATCAGGGTCGGATTCCGATTTTAAAAGTTGGAGTAGGTCATTAATATTGATTTTGACTTGTGTGCAAAATTTGGGGTCAATCGGATGTGGTTTGGTTGGTTTCGGCATCGGTTGTCGAATTTGGAAGTTTCAAGTTCTTTAAGTTTGAATCAGAGGATGATTCATGATTTTAGCATTGTTTGATGTGATTTGAGGGCTCGAATAAGTTCGTATGGTATTTAAGGATTGGTTGGTATGTTTGGTTGAGGTTCCGGGGGCCTCGGGTGAGTTTTAGGGTGAGTTTTGAGCGAATACGGGCTTTTCGGCACTCTAATATTGTTCTGGAGGGCTTAGGAAGTGCGGACCGCACATTTTGGGAGTGCTAAGGCAAAAGGGAAGTGCGGGCCTTAGGGGAATATTGCGGACCTCACAATTTTGTGTGCGGCCGCACTTCAGGCCGCAGAGGAGTGTGCGGGCCGCACAATTTTGTGTGTGGCCGCACTCAAGAACTCTCAGATTCGCTGGTTCGACTTCAGAACCTTATATCTTTTGATCTATGAAGAATTGTGAGATAATTCAAAAACAAAAGGTGTAGTCCTTCGTGTTTAATTTTCATAAAGGTAAAGAAGTCATTATTTGGACATCTCTAGAGAAAGTTATGGCTAAACTACTAAAGCCTGACATTGTAGTCACCAAGAGAGTGCGGCCGCACAATTTTTGTGCGACCGCAGGAGCTGGGATGTGCGGCCGCACTTAGAATTGTGCGAACCGCACATGGTGAGTTTAGAGAATATACTATATAATCGAGGCTTAGGTTATTATTTTATTTTTTGACCTTGGAAGCTCGGTTTGAGATGATGTTTCGTGGGTTTTTCGAGAAATTCATCGGGGTAAGTGATTCTAACTCGGATTTGGTCAATATACATGAATATATCACTGATTTTATCATTTAATTAGTACTTTGAGATGAAAATTTGGTAAAAATTGTATAAACTTCATAGACCACAAATTGAGGATTTGAAGGTCGAGTTGTGATCGGAATTGGCTAATTTTGGTATGATTGGACTCGCGAGTGAATGGGTGTTCATATTTTGTGACTTTTACCCGATTTCAAGACGTGGTCCCGGAGAGGCTTTTTGGGCATTTTTCTAATTTCTTGTTTTCGCTTTGATTTCATTAGCTAGATTAGTTTTTCGTAGCTATATTTACGTTATGTAATTGATTTGGCTAGATTTGGGCCACTCGGAGTCAGATATTCGTGGGAAAGTCATTGTGACTGATTGATTGAGCTTGGTTCGAGGTAAGTGGCTTGCCTAACTTTGTGTGGGGGAACTCCCCGTAGGATTTGTACCGTTTGTGATATATGAGCGCTGTGTATGTGATGTGACGAGTACGTACACATGCTAATTGTGTAAAAACCTGATTTTCAACTAAGTAATAACCTGATTTCCTTCTTATTTGAGTTCCATCAGCATGTGTGGTATCCGGCTAGACTAAAATAGCATGCCTATTTACCTTAACTGTTTACTTGAACTACGTGCAACATGTTTAGTGAATTTACCTGTCTTTCCTTAATTGGTACTTGGGTTGAACTGTAGAATTTCGTGTCGTAACTATTGAATTCTATTGTTTGGCTGCATATTTACTTTGGGACTACGGAACGGTATTCTGGGAGATCCCTCTGTACTGTATATTTACTTTGGGACTACGAAACAGTATTCTGGGAGATCCTTATGTACTGTATATTTACTTTGGGACTACGAAACGGTATTTCGGGAGATACTCATGTACTGCATATTTATTTTGGGACTACAGAACAGTATTCCGGGAGATTTTTTGTACTGCATATTTACTTTGGGAGTACGAAACGGTATTCCGGGAGATCCCCATGTTCTGCACATTTACGTTGGGACTACGAGACAGTATCTCGGGAAATCCCCTGTTGTTATCTCTGTGTACTAAGCTGTTGTCTTCTATGATTTCATTCTTGTTAAATTTCCGTCTTTATTTTACTGCGGTATTTCATTTTATCTTGTGTTATTATATATATACCAGTAGGGCCCTGACCTGACCTCGACACTACTCGACCGAGGTTGGGCTTGGCACTTACTGGGTACCGATTGTGGTGTACTCATGCTACTCTTCTGCACATATTTTTCGTGTGCAAATCCAGGTACTCCTTATCAGCCGCACTATCAGTGAGCCGAGACAACTTTGGAGACTTCAAGGTATATCTGTCGCGTCCGCATACCTCGGAGTCCCCTTCTACTCTTTCCCATGTCCATTATCTTATGTATTTTCTTTTGGTAGACTCTGATGTATACAGACACTTGATTTTCCTTCTGTAGTTTGTGTTTCACAATATTCCAGATTTTGAGAATGCTGTGTAGCATATTGAGGAGTTGGTTATTGTACATGCCAAGTGGTATGGTACTCAGTTATAGTGTTATTGCTACAGTTAGTTGTTAAATTTATGCTTTCATTTCATTTATTCCGCAAAATCTTAGGCTTACCTAGTCATAGAGACTAGGTGTTGTCACGACGTCATACGGAGGGGAAATTGGGTCGTGATAAGTTGGTATCAGAGCTTTAGGTTCGTAGGTGTCGTGAGTCACAAGCCGATTTATTAGAGTCTCGTGGATTGGTACGGAGACATTTTGTACTTATCTTCGGGAGGCTATGGAACTCTTAGGAAAATTTCACTACTTTGATTCCTTGTCGTGCAAAAATTGTTGACTTCAAAAAAGAAAAAAATCTAAATTTCTGTATTCTATTCTCTCACAGATGGTGAGGACACGTACGAGCGGATCTGATAACTAGGCACCGCGCCCACTGCTAGAGCCGCGAGAGGCCGGGGCCGGGGCCGGGGTAGAGGCCGAGGACATCCACGTGGTGCAGCCAGAGCACCTACACGAGCTGTTACAGAGGAGCCCCCAGTAGCTCTAACTGGAGGGCAGACACCTGAGGCACATGTTTCTGCACCAGCCCTCCAGGAGACTCTAGCCTAGTTTATGAGCATGTTCAGCACCTTAGCTCAGGCTGAATTGATTCCACTTGCTCCTGCCATATCTCAGACCAGGGGAGGAGCACAGACTCCCATCGCTGGTACTCCAGAGCAGCAGGTTCAGGTCGACTAGGTTCTAGAGATTGTACCAATGCAGTCGGTAGCTCCAGCTCAACCCGAAGTTAGGGCAGCAACTTCTGAGGTAGAGCAGCTCAGACTTGAGAGGTACAAGAAGTATGTTAGGATCAGAAACCCGGATAGTGCAGAATTTAGCCAAACAACGGTATAATGACAATAACAAAGACAATGCAAGTTGATAATAACGGCAATTAAAGAAGATAAAGAAGACACAAATTTCACGATACCAACAAGAGTACAAAAGAGAGTACAAAATTAGAGTAAACACTCTAATTAATCCCAAATACCCTAAGAGAATAATCTCACAAGATCACTCTAAAGAAAGGGTTCACACAAGTGCTTCCCAACACTAACTCTCATGCAAAACACTCTTAATAAAGGAGGAAAGGAAGAAACAAGAAATGAAGACTCAAGAGTCTTGTTGGTGTGTATAAAATAAACTAATGACCTTCCCTTTTATAGGCAAAAAAGTCTTGGCCTCTTAGGTGTAAAAGAAGATATACAACTTGTGCAAATGATGTCTAATCACATAATGCAATATTTTTGGGTCCTAAAGAATATTTACAACAAAGTCTACACTTTGCAAAAATGCTTATGCTTATGTGAGATGGAATCCATCAGCCAAAATATTGGCCAAATTACAAATCTCCACCTTGGCCTAATTTTGGCTGATATAATAAATTTGCTCCATCCTCTCCACAAAAGCCCCAATGGGCATATGTCAAAATTTAATGCCATCAAAATCAGACAAGTTATCTGATACCGAAACTGTAGTAGGGCCTATAACAGTGGATCCCAATAAAGTATACAACAAACCAGTTCTGTGTGCTTTCATGATCACAAGAGCACCATGAGAAACTTTCAGAACTCCACTTTCACCTAGGTACTTGCACCCAAGAGATTCTAGAGTGCCCAAAGAGATGAGATTTTTCTTCAAGTCAGGAACATGTCTAACATCATTTTGATTCGGATTGTACCTTTTCCAAAAACTTTGCCGGCAGCATTGTTGGCCATCAAGATAACTCCACCTTCAATAGATCCATATGTGGTAAATAAATCCCGATTGGGACACATATGATAAGAACAACCCGAATCTAAAATCCACTCATTGTTAGAGTTGAAACTATTATTAGTTGCTAAAAAAATAGTTCCCGTGTAAGTATTTTTGTGCTCATTTTTCCTTTCCTTATGCTTTTCTTTATTTTTTGACTTATAACATTCATAGATAATGTGACCTTTCTTATGACAATAACGACACTCTAAATTATTGTATCTAGATATGGAATCAGATTTTCCCCTAACAAACAAGCCAACTTCCGCTTGAGTTCCACTAGCTTCCCCAGTAATATCACTATCTATCTGTTCTTTTGATTTTAAGATAGATTTAATATCCTTATAAGAGATATTATCCTTTGCGTAACGCATAATATCTCTTATACGCTTAAAAGATAGGGGTAGAGAACAAAGCAGTAACACATCTTGATCCTCATCTTTAATTTCAGCATCTATATTACTCAAATCCATAAGAATAGAATCAAAGGTGTCAAGATGAGAGAGAATAGAGGTATCTTCACCCATACGAATTGTATAAAGCTTCTGCTTTATGTAAAGTCTATTTTCCACCGTCCTCTTCATATATAAGGTTTTCAATTTTTCCCACATGCCTTTGGTTGTGGTTTCTACAGAAACTTCACGTAAAACCTCATTTGAGAGATTTAAAATGAGACCTGCTTTTGTCCTTTTGTCTATGAAGACAAACTCCTCATCCGTCATTTTATCCGGCTTCTTCTTCTTTCCTTGCAACGCCAAGTCTAAGCCATCCTGAATTAGGACAACTTCCATCTTTAATTGACACATTCCGAAGTTTACACTTCGGTCAAATTTCTCAACATAGGTCTTTGTTAGAGTCATTTTGGCTATTGAAACTAACCCGGTTAGATCAGGCTCTGATACCAATTTGTTAGGATCGGGAACTCGGGTAGTGCAGAATATAGCCAAACAACGGTATAATGGCAATAATAAAGATAATGGAAGTTAATAAAAATGACAATTAAACTAGATAAAGAAGACACAAATTTAACGTGGTTTGGTCAAAGTGACCTACGTCCACAAGCGGATAGGAGCAATTTACTATAATAATAAGAGTATAAAAGAGAGTACAAAATTAGAGTAACCACTCTAATTAATCCCAAATACCCTAAGAGAATAACCTCATAAGATCACTCCAAAGAAAGGGTTCACACAAGTGCTTCCCAACACTAACTCTCATACAAAACACTCTAATAAATGAGGAAAGGAAGAAACAAGAAATGAAGACTCAAGTCTTGTTGGTGTGTGTAAAATGAACTAATGACCTTCCCTTTTATAGGCAAAAAAGTCTTGGCCTCTTAGGTGTAAAAGAAGATATATAACTTGTGCAAATGATGTCCACCACATAATGCAATATTTTTGGGTCCCAAAGAATATTGCCAACAAAGTCTACACTTTGCAAAGATGCTTATGCTTGTGTGAGATGGGCTCCATTAGCCAAAATATTTGCCATATTACAAAGTACCACCCACCTACCTTCAGCGGATTGGCTACAGATGATGCTCAAGGTTTTCTGGAGGAGTGTCATTGTATTCTCCGTACTATGGGCATAGCGGAGACGAGTGGGGTTTCTTTTACCACCCTCCATCTTAGAGGAGCAACCTATCAGTAGTGACATGCTTATGAGCTGAGTAGTCCGGATGATGCAGTTTGTTCTGGTCTGTCATAGAGGTGCATCATAACTATTCGATCCAGGCTCCACTTATTCCTATGTGTCCTCTTATTTTGCCCTGCATTTGGGCATATCTCGGGATTCTTTGAGTTTCCATGTTTATGTGTCTACTCCTATGGGAGATTCTCTTGTTGTGGACTGCATTTATCGGTCATGTTTGATTACTCTTAGTGGTTTTGAGACTAGAGCCGATTTATTATTGCTCAGCATGGTAGATTTTGATGTTATCTTGGGCATGGACTGGTTGTCGCCCCATTATGCTATTCTTGATTGTCACGCCAAGACCGTGACGCTGGTTATGCCAGGTTTACCGCGATTAGAGTGGAGGGGTACCTTAGATTACATTCCCAGTAGAGTTATTTCATTTCTTAAAGCTTAGTGAATGGTTGATAAGGGGTGTGACGCGTATCTAGCATGTGTGAGAGATGTTAGTATTGATACCCCTACAGTTGAGTCAGTACCAGTAGTGAGGGATTTCCTTGATGCGTTTCCAGTTGATCTTTCGGGCATGCCGCCCGACATAGATATTGATTTTGGCATTGATTTGTTGCCGGACACTTAGCCCATCTTTATTCCTCCTTACCGTATGGCCCCTCCCAAGTTGAAGGAGTTGAAGGAACAGTTACAGGAATTGCTTGATAAGGGCTTCATTCGGCCCAGTGTGTCACCTTTGGGTGCTCCTGTCTTATTTGTAAAGAAGAAGGATGGTTTTATGCGGATGTGTATTGATTACCGTCAGTTGAACAAAGTCACAGTGCAGAACCGATATCCTTTGCCTCGTATTGATGACCTATTTGATCAGTTACATGGTGCTAGAGTATTTTCCAAGATTGACTTACGTTCAAGATATCATTAGTTGAAGATTCGGGAGCCAGATATCCCAAAGACTGCTTTCAGGACCAGATATGGTCACTATGAGTTTCTTGTTATGTTTTTTGGGCTGACTAATGCCCCGACAACTTTTATGCACTTGATGCACAATGTTTCCGGCCTTATCTTGACTCATTCGTCATTGTGTTTATTGATGGCATTCTGGTGTACTCCCAGAATCGGGAGGATCATGAGCAGCACCTGAGGATTGCGCTTCAGACTTTAAGGAAAAAGAAGTTATATGCAAAATTTTTAAAGTGTGAGTTTTGTATAGACTCAATGGTATTCTTGGGTTATATAGTATCGAGTGAGGGGATCAAGGTAGACCCGAAGAAGATTGAAGTAGTGCAGAGTTGGCCCAGACCGTCCTCAACTACAGAGATCCAGAGTTTTCTTGGTTTGGCGGGGTATTACCGTCGATTTTTAGAGGGTTTCTCATCTATTGCAACACCTATAACCAGGCTGACCCAGAAGGGTGCTCCGTTCAGGTGGACAGAGGAATGTGAGGAGAGCTTTTAGAAACTCAAGACATCTTTGACTACAGTCCCAGTATTGGTATTGCCTATGGGTTCAGGGTCTTATATTGTATATTATGATGCATCGCGGATTGGTCTCGGTGCGGTGTTGATGCAGGACAGTAGGGTGATTGCCTACGCGTCTAGACAACTGAAGGTGTATGAAAAGAACTATCCTGTCCACGACCTAGAGTTAGCAACTATTGTTCATGCCTTGAAGATTTGGCGACATTATTTGTATGGTGTTCCTTGTGAGATCTACACTGATCACCGGAGTTTGCAGCATTTGTTCAAGTAGAAGGATCTTAATTTGCGTCATGGGAGGTGGTTAGAGCTGCTTAAGGATTATGATATCACTATTTGTACCATCCCGGGAAGGCCAATGTGGTGGCCGATGCCTTGAGTCGCCGGGAGGAGAGTTTGGGGAGCTTAGCATATTTACCAGAAGCAGAGAGGCCATTGGCACTGGATGTTCGGGCCCGAGCCAACCAGTTTGTTAGATTGGATATTTCTGAGCCGAGTCGGGTTTTGGCTTGTGTGGTCTCCCAGTCTTCTCTTTATGATCGTATCAGGGCGCGTCAGTATGATGACCCCATCTGCTTGTCCTTAAGGACACGGTTCAGCACGGTGATGCTAAGGAGGTCACTATTGGTGATGATAGTGCATTGAGGATGCAAGGCAGGTTATGTGTGCCCAATGTGGATGGATTGCGGGAGTTGATTCTTCAGGAGGCTCACAACTCGCGGTACTCTATTTATCCGGGTGCCGCGAAGATGTACCAGGACTTGAGGCAGCATTACTGGTAGAGGAGGATGAACAAAGACATAGTGGAGTATGTTGTCCGGTGCCTAAATTGTCAGCAGGTGAAGTATGAGCATTAAAGGCCGGGTGGATTGCTTCAGAAGTTAGAGATTCCGGAGTGGAAGTGGGAGCGGATCACTATGGATTTCGTTGTTGGATTCCCACGGACTCAGTGGAAGTTTGATGCAGTTTGGGTGATTATGGATAGACTGACCAAGTCAGCTCATTTCGTTCTTGTGATGACTACTTATTCCTCCGAGCAGTTGGCTCGAGTTTATATCCGCGAGATTGTCAGGCTTCGTGGTGTGCCAATATCTATCATCTCTGACCGGGGTAGGCAATTTACATCACAGTTCTGGAGGGCCGTACAATGTGAGTTGGGTACTCGAGTGGAGTTGAGCACAACATTTCACCCTCAGATGGACGGACAGTCCGAACGCACTATTCGGATTCTTGAGGATATGCTTCGTGCGTGTGTGATGGAGTTTGGAGTTTCTTGGGATTAGTTCTTGACCCTTGCGGAGTTTGCCTATAATAAAAGTTATCAGTCCAGCATTTAGATGGCGCCGTATGAGGCTCTGTATGGTAGGCAGTGTCGGTCCCCAGTGGGAAGGTTTGAGCCGGGCGAGGATAGATTATTGGGTACAAACTTGGTTCAGGATGCCTTGGAGAAGGTTAAGGTGATTCAGGATCGACTACGCACAGCCCAGTCCAGACAGAAGAGTTATGCGGACTGGAAGGTTTGCAAAATTGCATTAATGGTTGGAGAGCGTGTCTTGCTCCGAATTTTGCCCATGAAGGGCGTTATGAGGTTCGGAAAGAAGGGAAGATGAGCCCAAGGTTCATTGGTCCTTTTGAGGTGTTGCGGCGTGTTGGAGAGATTGCTTATGAGCTTGCCTTACCTCTCAGTCTAGTAGGAGTTCATCCGGTATTTCATGTTTCGATGCTCCAAAAGTATCACGACGATCCGTTTCATGTGTTGGATTTCAACTCAGTCCAATTGGACAAGGATCTATCTTATGTTGAGGAGCCAATGACTATTTTAGATAGGCAGGTCAGAAAGCTAAGGTCAAAGAACATTGCTTACATGAAGATTCAGTGGAGGGGACAGCCGGTCGAGGAGGCGACTTGGGAGACCGAGCAGGATATGCGTAGACATTATCCTCATCTTTTCACCACTTCGGATATGTCTCTATGCTCATTCGAGGATGAATGATTGTTTTAAGAGAGCGAGGATGTAATGACCCGGCCGGTCATTTTGAGAGTAATAGCCCCAATCCCTTATTTACTGCTTCTCTCATATCTATTCCTTTTATTGTGACTTGTCGGGAGGTTTTGTTTCGGTTTTTGGAGTATTTCGGGACACTTAGTCCCTAAATAGAGGTTTAAGGCTTAGGATTTGGACTGTAGTCGGAACTATGTGAAGACGACTCCGGAATGGAGTTCTTTCGGTTCCGTTAGAGGATTTTGGGCTTAAGGGTGTGTCCGGATTGTATTTTGGAGGTCTGTAGCTCATTTAGACTTGAAATGGCGAAAGTCGAATTTTTGGAGAATTGAACCGGTAGTGAAAATATTTGATATCGCAGTCGGATTCTGATTCCGAAAGTTGGAGTAGGTCTGTAATGTTAATTTTGACTTGTGTGCAAAATTTGGGGTCAATCAGATGTGGTTTGGTTGGTTTCGGCATCGATTGTCAAATTTGGAAGTTTCAAGTTCTTTATGTTTGAATCGGAGGATGATTTGTAATTTTAGCATTGTTTGATGTGATTTGAGGGCTCAACTAAGTTTTTATGGTGTTTTAGGATTGGTTGGTATGATTGTTTGAGGTCCCGGGAGTCTCAGGTGAGTTTCCGGGTGAGTTTTGAGCGAGTACGGGCTTTTCGGCACTCTAATGTTGTTCTGGGGGTCTTAGGAAGTGTGGGCCGCATATTTTGGGAGTGCTGGGGAAAAAGGAAAGTGCCGGACCTTCGGGAAATTGTGCGGACCGCACAATTTTGTGTACGACCGCACTTCAGGCCGCAGAGGAGTGTGCGGGCCGCACAATTTTATGTGCGGCCGCACTCAGAATCTCTCAGATTCGCTGGTCCAACTTCAGAAACTTATATCCTTTGATCTACGAGGAATTTTGAGATAATTAAAAAATAAAAGTTATAGCCCTTCGTGTCTAGTTTCCATAAAGGTAAAGAAGTCATTATTTGGACATCTCTAGAGAAAGTTATGGCTAAGCTACTAAAGCCTGACATTGTAGTCACCAAGAGAGTGCGGTTGCATAATTTTTGTGCGACCGCAGGAGCTGGGATGTGCGGCCGCACTTGGAATTGTGCAGACCGCACATGGTGAGTTTCGAGACGTGGGCCCGGGGAAGCGTTTTGGACATATTTCTAATTTCTTGCTTTAGCTTTGATTTCATTAGCTAGATTAGTTTTTATAGCTATATTTACGTTATGTAATTGATTTGGCTAGATTTGGGCCACTCGGAGCCGGATATTCGGGGGAAAGGCATTGTGACTGATTGATTGAGCTTGGTTTGAGGTAAGTGGCTTGCCTAAATTTGTGGGGGGAACTCCCCATAGGATTTGTACCATTTTTGATATATGAGCGTCGTGTACGTGAGGTGACGAGTACGTACACGGGCTAATTGTGTAAATACCCGATTTTTCTACTAAGTAATAACCTGTTTTCTTTCTTATTTGACTTCCATAAGCATGTGTGGTATCCGGCTAGACTAGAATAGCATGCCTACTTGCCTTAACTGTTTATTTGAACTACGTGCAATATGTTTAATGAATTTACTTGTCTTTCCTTAATTGGTACTTAGGTTGAACTGTAGAATTTCGTGCCGTAACTCTTGAATTCTATTGTTTGGCTGCATATATACTTTGGGACTATGGAACGGTATTTCGGGAGATCCCCTGTACTGCATATTTACTTTGGGACTACAGAACGGTATTCCGGGAGATTCTTCTGTACTGCATATTTATTTTGGGACTACATAACGGTATTTCGGGAGATCCCGCTGTACTGTATATTTACTTTGGGACTACGGAATGGTATTCTGGGAGATCCTATGTACTATATATTTACTTTGGGACTACAGAACGGTATTCGAGGAGATCCCCATGTACTGCATATTTACTTTGGAGAATGGTATTTCGGGAGATCCCCATGTACTGCATATTTACTTTGGAGAACGGTATTCCGGGAGATCCCCATGTTCTGCACATTTACGTTGGGAGTACGAGACGGTATCTCGAGAAATTCCGTGTTGTTATCTCTGTGTACTGAGATGTTGTCTTCTATGATTTTATTCTTGTTAAATTTCAGTCTTTATTTTATTGCGGTATTTTATTTTATCTTGTGTTATTATATATATACCAGTAGGGCCCTGACCTGACCTCGTCACTACTTGATCGAGGTTAGGCTTGGCACTTACTGGGTACCGATTGTGGTGTACTCGTGCTACTTTTCTACACATGTTTTTCTTGTGCAGATCCAGGTACTCCTTATCAGCCGCACTATCAGTGAGCCGAGATAACTTTGGAGACTTCAAGGTATATCTGCCGCGTCCGCAGATCTCAGACTCCCCTTCTACTCTTCCCCATGTCCATTATCTTATGTATTTTCTTTTGGTAGACTCTGATGTATAGAGACACTAGATTTTTCTTTTGTAATTTGTGATTCGCGATGTTTCGATTTTTGGGAATGTTGTGTAGTATATTGAGGAGTTGGTTATTGTACTTGACAAGTGGCATGGTCCTCAGTTATAGTGTTATTGCTACAGTTAGTTGTTAAATTTATGCTTTTATTTCATTTATTCCGCAAAATCTTAGGCTTACCTAGTTATAAAGACTAGGTGTCGTCACGACGCCATACGAAAGGGAAATTGGGTCGTGACATAAACGAAATCTGAGAATTTAATTTCAATCTACCGTCATTGAGATTTGTTGCTCTAGGTTTCGGAGTTTCTGTGTTATGGTACTATAACCAATTAAGCATTCATAATTTAATTATTTTATTAAAAAAATAGTAAGCAACTACAAATAAAATCGGTTATTGAATTAGAGCACACAAAATAAAACTACAAATAATGTTGGCTACTTCTTTTTTTTATTTTCTATATTTGAGCTATACTTGATTTAAATGGTTAAATTCTTTTTTTATTTGTATTATATAAAGCCAAATACTCCTATAAAAGAAGTCATTATTTCACATTCTTCATCATTAAACTTTTACCGAGTATTGATTTTTGGTCAAACGAAAAAGTTATATTTAAACATATGTACAACTAGCTTTTTTACCCTTTAAAAATAGAGTTCACACTAGACAAAATAGTCATTTGATTATATTTCTAATATTTAGGAATAGTCATTTAATTAATTCTCTACTATTTTGGAATATCCATATAACTAATTTTCTACTTTTTAGGAATAGTCATTCAATTATTTCCCTAAAATAAATTCAAATTTGACCTTATATAAATTATAGTTTTTTTTTAAGTATGTAACTTAATAATTATTATGAAAGAGAGACGAAAATTCTCTAAACGAAATCTAAGAAACTAATTTCAATTTACCGTCATTGAGATTTGTTGCTCTAGGTTTAGGAGTTTCTGTGTTATGGTACTATAACCAATTAAGCATTCATAATTTAATTATTTTATTTAAAAAAAATAGTAAGCAACAACAAATAATGTCAGTTACTGAATTAGAGCACAAAAAATAAAACTACAAATAATGTTGGTTACTTCTTTTCTTTTTTCTATATTTGAGTTATACACGATTTTATTGGTTAAAGTCTTTTTTAATTTGTATTATATAAAGCCAAATACTCCTATAAAAGAAGTCATTAATGACCTTAATAATTTGCATTACTTAATGTTAGCTTTGTATTTTCGCCTTGGTTGTCATATTGCTTTGCTTGTTATTGCCGCTTCGCCTTTTCCTTCCTAAGTCGAGGCGTCCACCGGAAACATCCCCTATGCCCTTTTAAGGGTAGGGGTAAGGTCTGTGTATACTCTACCATCACCAGACTCCACTTGTCGGACTATATTGGGTTTGTTGTTGTTGTTTATAATGTTTTCTTTATTGTTCGTAAACGTACGCCATGTACATGCATATATGAATTTGATAAAGCAATTTTTAACTTTATTCAACATATATATTTTTCCCAAATTAGATATATAAACTATTGTATATGCATCAATTTTCTATAATTATTTTTCCTGTAAATTATTCTTTGTCATTAAAAGTGTAGTCCATATTTTGACTTATTTTTTTAAATTATTTTCTCATTGACTCGGGGAATAGGCGCAAAGCACATACCGTTTAGTATTAGGTAACAAAAATAACAACAAATTTCATAAGATATTCCTAGAATTCTTTAAAAATCGTAAAAAGGCATATGAGGATTTATGATAGCTAAATGGGATCAACATTTACTAATTTCAAGAACTTACACTTAGAAAATTATATATTCATTGATATGATTTATACGCGTGAAAGGCGTACCCTAAGACTAGTCTATTTAAATATTGTTTAGATGGTTGTTACTTATTGTATTGTATTACTTTAAATATAATATTTATTTTGGTTATTACTTAAATTTTAATTTATCGTATTATTGTTAAATCTATCGTTATATAACGATAAAAAGTGTCACTTTATGTAATGACCAATTTGGTGTGATCGCGTTGTTACCTTATTTTTTTCCATCTTATTGCCCTTCCTTAGTATTAAATAATTCTATTTATCCTTTATCCTATATTTTTATATAATAAGTCTGTTATATATCCTATTTTCTCTTTGTAATGTTATAAGTTTATTCTTCATATTGTTGGTGCATGACATTATAAATGGACAACAAGCAATACACTCTATCCAAATGTTAGTATTTATCAAAACACTTCAATACATTACAATACGATACAATATATTATGAAACGATATGTAACAACCATCCAAACAAGATCTTAATGTAGGAAATAGTGCAAGAGTTCTACGACGAACATAAACAAAATGCATATTGGCTAAAATAAGACATACAATATATACGTATATTTCATTTGTAAAAATTTTAAAAATTTCAGGTAAAATTCTTCGAAATATACATCTTGTAATTGTCATGAACTGCATTTGTATCTCTCTTCCAACAGGAAAAGTCAGTTAAATGATGTAACGAAATAGAATTAGTAAGAAATTGATGTTAAAATTCCAACCATGCAATCTAAAGGAATAATATGAGACGTCTCCATTTTCCCTTTCTCTTGCCCTAGTCTCCAAAAAGAAAAACATTCAATGAAAATGGAGAGTGCAAAATTTTTCCTAATTAACTAGCCATCTTCTCTTTAATTGCAAATGGCATTTTTACTAATCCAACCCACAAATTCCCATTTATTTCATTTACTTTTGTCACGATTCAAAACCTAACCCGTCGTGATGGCGCCTATCGTGGCACTAGGTAAGCCGACATTTCCAAAACACTTTTAAAATTTAACAAAAGTGAATTAAGACATTTAAAATAACCGGAGTTTCTCATAAATACAGAATAAAACCCAAATAAAACATAAGTGCGGAAAAATAGCCCGACATCGGGGTGTCACTAAGTCATGAGCATCTAGATAAGCAAACTAATACAACTAGTGTCTAAGTATCAATACAAGACAGAAAGAAATATAGAAGGAGAGACAAGGTCCTGCGGACGTCGGCAACTACCTCGTAGTCTCCGGTACTCGATCGCGCCCGTACTCAACGACCTCAGTGATCAAACACATCTGGATCTACACATGTAGTGCAGGGTGTAGCATGAGTACAACCAACTCAGCAAGTAACAGAAATAAATAAGGAACTGAGAAGCAGTGACGAGCTATACAATACAATTCATTTAAAAAGTTTTCAGTAAAGAGTGAACATGCTTTCAAATCCTGTGGTATAAGTCAAATCAGTTCGCGCTCATGTAAAACAGATATGAATCTTCCAGAAATTTCACAACAACAACAGATAACAACTAAGTGAAACAATAAATAAAAGCAAGTATAACCTCTAAAGGCAGCAGTCACTCAACCCATCTCAACATCTCACACTCACGGCCCTCAATACACACTCTCAATAGGTACCTGCGCTCACTGGGGGTGTTCAGACTCATGAGGGGCTCCTACAGTCCAAGCGCTAATCCGCACGAATAACTCACGTGCTGCACGGATAACTCGCATGCTATAGTATCATATCTGGATTCGCACGGACAACTCACGTGCTGCACGGACAACTCACATGCTATAATATCATATATGGATCCGCACGGACAACCCACTTGCTGCACGGACAACTCACGTGCCATAGTATAAACATAAGGATCCACACGGACGACTCACGTGCCATATAACGATACCTCATAACTAGGCCCTCGGCCTTACTCAGTCATGAACCTCTATAGTCTTGTAGCTCTCAATAAAGAAAGGAAAAACAACACAAATCAAAGTGTTACAGTATATCATAAAGGAAAATTAATAACAGAGAGTGAGATAAATATGTACAAGAATCACTATGACTGAGTATAACTACCATGAGCAGGAATATAGCCTAAGCATGATTTCTAACATGAAAGGCAGTCAAGTTCTAGTAGACAGGAATGCATATAAACACAAATAAAGGCTATTAGACTCCACAGTCTCCCGGGACGGACCAAGTCTCAATCCCTCACGGCGTACATCCACAGGCTCATCACCTAGCATGGGTGCCACCTCCAAACAATCATATCATACCAAACTTCGGGTTTCATACCCTCAAAACCAGATTTAAAACTATTACTTACCTCAAACCGATCAAATCCCTACTCCGC
Organism: Nicotiana tomentosiformis; assembly: GCF_000390325.3. Lineage (NCBI taxonomy): Eukaryota > Viridiplantae > Streptophyta > Magnoliopsida > Solanales > Solanaceae > Nicotiana > Nicotiana tomentosiformis. Next base: position 79,966,117 of record NC_090821.1, on the reverse strand, counting down.
GATGCTCTTGCCCCTCGATTCGGCCTTCAAATGCTCCGAATCTATTCACAATAAGTACAATACCATCAATTTATGCTAAAGGAATGAATTCCACAAGAAAATTACCAATTTAGACCAAAAATCCAAAATTGGCTCAAACCCGCCCCCCAGAGCCCACGTCTCGAAATCCAACAAAAATTACAAAATTGAAAGCCCATTCATTCACGAGTCCATACATACGAAATTTATCAAAATCCGACATCATTTTGTCCCTTAAATCCTTAAATTAAACTCTCCAAAATCCCAAGCCCTAACCCCTCATTTTCACCCATAGTTTCTACTAATTAAATGATTAAACAACGAAAAATCGCCATAGATAGGAGTATTAGAGCTCAAGCAACTTACCTCAATGAAAACCCCTGGAATCTCTCTTCAAAATCACTCCAAAAGCTCTAAAAACGACTTGAAAATGGTGGAAATGAACCAAATTCATGAAGTGTTCTTTTTATACTTTCTGTCCAGGGCTTTCGCACCTGCAGCCAAATATGCGCACCAGTGGTGCCGCATCTGCACAAGAAACTCCGTACCTGCAGAAAATTATTAATTCTCCCAACTTCACACCTGCTCTCCGTATCCGCATCTGCGACCACGCAGGTGCGGAAAAGACCTCGCACCTGCGAACGCTGACTGGCATCCTCACTTCTGCTTCTGCGGGCACCTATCCGCATCTGCGGACCCGCAGATGCGACCTCCCCTACGCACCTGCGGACCCAACCTACTTTAACTTCGTCCGCACCTGCAAACTCCCGCACGCGCTTGTGACCTCGCACATGCGAATCCCCCTCCGCAGGTGCGGAAATACCAGTAGCAGCAGCTTCAGTTGTATTTTCCAACTTCAAACAAACTGTTAACCACCCGGAATCACCCCGAGCCCCTCGGGACCTGAACCAAACATACCAAAAAGTCATATATCAACATACGAACTTAGTTGAACCTTCGAAACACTCAAAACAACATCAAAACACTAAATTACCCTCGGATTCAAGCCAGAGAACTTCTAAACTTCCAAATTCGACAATTGATGCCGAAACCAACCAAACCTCGTCCGAATGACCTCAAATTTTACATACACGTCACAAATGACACCACGAACCTACTCCAACTTGTATAAATCCATTCCAACCCCGATATCAAATTTTCCATTACCGACCGAAATCGCCAAATTTTCAACTTTTGCCAATTCAACCCTAATTCCACTACGGACCTCCAAATCATATTTCGGACGCACTCCTAAGTCCGAAATCATCTAACGGAGCTAACAGAACTATAGAAATTCAAATCTGAGATCGTTTACATATAAGTCAATATCCGGTTGACTTTTCCAACTTAAGCTTTTACTTTAGAGACTAAGTGTCTCAATCCACTCCGAAACCACTCCGGACCCGAACTAACTAACTAGGTATATCATAATATAGCTGAAAAGCACAAAAGGAAGCAGAAATGGGAGAAATGGGGCTATAACTCTCAAAACGACCGGCCGGGTCGTTACATCCTCCCCCTATTAAACAACTGTTCGTCCTCAAACGGGTCTAGAAACATACCTGGCGTCTCAAATAGTTGTGGATATCTGCTCTGCATCTCCCACTCGGTCTCCCAGGTGGACTCCTCCACAAGTTGACCTCTCCACTACACCTTCACCGAAGCTATGTCCTTTGACCTCAACTTCCGCGTCTGCCGATCCAAAATGGCCACCGACTCCACATCATAAGTCATATCACCCTCCAACTGAACCGTGCTAAAGTCTAAAATATAGGACGGATCGCCAACATACTTCTGGAGCACGAAAGCATGAAACACTGGATGCACACTCGACAAGCTGGGTGGCAAGGCAAGCTTATAAGCCACCTCCCCTATCCTCTGAAGCACCTCAAAAGGCCCAATGAACTGGGGGCTCAACTTGCCCCTCTTTCCAAACCTCATAACACCCTTCATGGGTGATACCATCAGCAAAACCTTCTCCCCAACCAGAAAAGACACATCGCTGACCTTCCTATCTGCGTAGCTCTTCTACCTAGGCTGCATCGTGCGAAGCCGCTCTTGAATTAATTTCACCTTATCTAATGCATCCTGGACCAAGTCTGTACACAAGAGTCTAGCCTCACCCGGCTCAAACTATCCTACCGGAGATCTATACCTCCTACCGTATACAGCCTCATATGGAGCCATCTGAATACTCGACTGATAACTGCTGTTATATGCAAACTCCGCGAGCGGCAAGAACTGGTCCCATGAACCCCCAAAGTCAATGACACAAGCGCGCAACATGTCCTCCAATATCTGAATAGTGCGCTCGGACTGCCCGTCCGTCCGAGGGTAAAAAGTTATGCTCAACTCACCTGAGTACCCAACTCTCGTTGCACGGTCCTCCAAAACTACTATGTAAACTGAGTGCCCCTATCTGAAATGATGGAAACTGGGACACCATGCAGGCGAACAACCTCTCGGATATAAATCTCAGCCAACCGCTCCGAAGTGTAAGTAGTTCCAACTGGAATGAAGTGAGCGGACTTGGTCAGCCGATCCACAATCAGCCAAATAACATCCAACTTCCTCGAAGTCCGTGGGAGCCCAACTACGAAGTCCATGGTGATCTGTTCCCACTTCCACTCTTGGATCTCTAACCTCTAAAGCAAGCCACCCGGTCTCTGATGTTCATACTTAACCTGCTGACAGTTGAGACACCGAGCCACAAACCCAACTATATCATTCTTCATCCGCCTCCACCAATAGTGCTATCTCAAATCCTGGTACATCTTCACGGCACCTGGATAGATGGAATGCCGTGACCTGTGGGCCTCCTCAAGAATCAACTCCCTGAGCCTATCTACATTAGGCACACATATCCGGCCCTGCATCCTCAACACGCCATCATCACCAATGGTCACATCTCTAGCATCCCCTCTCCAAACCCTGTCCTGAAGAACGAGCAAGTAGGGGTTATCATACTGACGTTCCCTGATACGGTCATAAAAAAAAGACTTGGAGACCACACAAGCCAACACCCCTCCAAAATATCCAATCTCACAAGCTGGCCCGCTAAGTCCTGAACATCCCATGCCAAAGGTCTCTCTACTGCCGGAAGATATGCTAAACTCTCTGCCCGACGACTCAAAGCATCGGCTACCACATTGGCCTTCCCCGGATGGTACAAAATAGTGATATGGTAGTCCTTAAGAAGCGCTAACCATCTACGCTGACGCAAGTTAAGATCCTTCTGCTTCAACAAATACTACAAACTCCGGTGATCAGTATAGATCTCACAATGAACCCCATACAAATAATGACGCCAAATATTCAAGGCGTGAACAATGGCTGCTAACTGAAGATCATGGACAGGATAGTTCTTCTCATGGGTCTTCAACTGGCACGAGGCATAGGCAATCACCCTACCTTCCTGCATCAGTATACATCCAATACCTACCCTCGAGGCATCACAATACATGGTGTAAGAACCTGAAGCTGATGGCAGAACTAACACTGGAGTTGTGATCAAAGTAGTCTTGAGCTTCTGAAAGCTCTCCTTACACTCATCCGACCACCTAAATGGAGCACCCTTTTGGGTCAATTTGGTCAAGGGCGATGCAATAGATGAAAATCCCTCCATAAAGCGACGATAATAGCCCGCCAAACCAAGAAAGCTCCTAATCTCCGTGGATGAGGACGGTCTAGGCCAACTCTGCACCGCATCTATCTTCTTCGAATCCACTTGAATACCCTCACTGGAGAACTTTTCATAAAGATTCTCCTCCCTCAATCTCTGCAATACAACCCTCAAATGCTGAGCATGATCCTCCTGGCTACGAGAGTACACCAAGATGTCATCAATGAATACAATAATGAATGAGTCCAAATAGGGCCGGAATACATTGTTCATCAAATGCATGAACGTTGTTGGGGCATTGGTCAGCTCAAAAGACATCACTAAGAACTCATAATGGTCATAACGGGTCCCGAAAGCTGTCTTCAGAATATCCGAATCCCGAATCTTCAGCTGGTGATAATCGGACCTCAAATCAATCTTGGAGAACACCCTCTCTCCCTGAAGCTGGTCAAATAAATCATCAATATGAGGCAAAGGATACCTGTTCTTGACTGTGACCTTGTTCAACTACTTATAATTAATGCACATCCTCATGGAACCATCTTTCTTATTTACAAATAGAACTGGTGAACCCCAAGGTGACATACTAGGCCGAATAAACCCCTTATCAAGGAGTTCCTGAAGCTGTTCCTTCAACTCCGCCGGTGCCATACGATACGGTGGAATAGAAATAGGTTGAGTGCCCGGCACCAAATCAATACCGAAGTCAATATCCATGTAAGGCGGCATGCCCGGCAGGTCTGCAGGAAACACATCCGAAATATTGCGTACCACCGGAACAGAATCAACGGCAAGAGTCTCTGCACTAACATCCCTCACAAATGACAAATAAGATAGGCAACCCTTCTCAACCATAAGCTAAGCCTTCAAATATGAAATCACCCTACTAGGTACATAATCTAGAGAACCGCTCCACTCAATCCTCGAAAATCCCGGCATCGCCAATATCACGGTCTTAGCATGACAATATAGAACATCATGACATGGAGATAACCAATCCATACCCAATATCACATCAAAGTCAACCATACTGAGCAGCAAAAGGTCCACTCGGGTCTCTAGACCCCCAATAGTCACCACACATGACCGATATACGCGGTCCACAATAATAGTATCGCCCACAGGAGTAGATACATGAATATATGAAACTAAAGACGCATGGGGCATATCTAGAAAATGGGCAAAATACGAGAAAATATATGAATACGTGGAACCAGAGTCAAATAATACATAGGCATCTCTGTGACAAACTGAGACAATACCTATAATCACAGCATCTGAAGCAATAGCATCTGGTATGGCAGGGAGGGCATAGAAACGGGCATGGTCACCCCATGATCTGCCTCCCCCTCTCGGCCAACCCCTAGCTATATGAGCTCCATCACTGGCTGACTGAGTGGGTGGTGGAGGAACTGGTGCTGGTGCCATCGATCGAGTACTCTGCTGTGGAGTCCCACCCAATACCCTAAGGCAATCTCTCATAATGTGACCAAAATATCTGTACTCGAAACAACCCCTCCTCTGACTAAACTGCTGCTCCTGATGCCCAAAAGAACTACCCGAGGATACCTGAGCGGGCGGCGCATGATGAGAACTCTGCGCTGGTAGTACACTGAATGATGACTGACCCTGCTGATGAGTGTGAGAACCATGGCCAGATGATGCACCACAGTGAAATGGCCAAGATGATTGAGTCTGTCTGAAATGACGACCTCTATCGTGCTGGAACTGACACCCAAAAGGAGCACCGCTAAATCCACCCTGACTACGAGGCCTCCTGGCCTCCCTCTCAACCTTCTCCTAACCGCAAACTATCTCAATCTGCCGAGCAATGTCGATAACCTCATCAAAGGTAGCACCAGACACCCTCTCTATGGTCATAAGCAACCGTAGCTGAAAAGTGAGACCATCTATAAACCTCATGATACTCTCCCTGTCTGTGGGAACCAACCAGATAGCATGACGGGCCAACTCCAAGAATCGCATATCATACTACATCACAGACATATCACCCTGGCGAAGCTGATCAAACTGTCTGCGCAGCTCCTCTCTGCGGGACTGAGGTACGAACTTCTCCAAAAAGACCACGGAGAACTGCTGCTAAGTAAGGGGTGCTGCGCCAACAGGCCTACGCCTCTCGTAAGTCTCCCACCATCTGAGTGCATCCCCAGAAAACTGAAAAGTAGTGAATGAGACCCCACAAGTCTCCAGAATACCAGCTATACAGAGTATCATCTGACACCTGTCCAAGAAGTCCTGGGCATCCTCTCTCTCTGTGTCACAGAAAGGTGGAGGCTGGAGTCTCCCAAACCTCTCCAACCTACGCTGATCATCCTCAGGCATAGTAGGAATCACATAATCCTGAGTAGCTGCAACCGGCTGGACTGGTGGTGCCTCCGGTGTCTGGAGTCCCTAAACAGCCTGCTCGGGTGTGCGAGCGGTAGGAGTCTAAGTGCCTCCCCCTGCCTGAGAAGTGGTTGCGGCTGTCGAGATAGAGACCGCCTGAGCAAGGCCGGTACACGCAGTCAGAATCTGAGCTAGGGCCTCCTGGAGGCCTGGAATCACAATAGGAATAGGTGGTGCCTGGAGTGGTGCATCAATAACTGGAATCTGGTCCTGATTTGAGACAACTGGTGGATCTGCAGGTACTACCCCAGATGTTGTACGGGCTGTACCTATGCCCCTACCATGGCCTCTACCGCGGACTCGGCCTCTCGCAGCCCTGGCTGGTGGTACTGGTGGCTGGCCCTCCTGACCGGTAGCACGAGTCCTCACCATCCGTGAGAGAATGAAACAACAAGTGTTTAATTACTAGGATAAACAGATTCGCACGACAAGAATCCAAGAATGTGAAATTTTCCTATTCTACAACCTCTCGAAGATAAGTACAGACGTCTCCGTACCGATCTGCAAGACTCTAATAAACCCGCCCATGACTCGTGAGACCTATGCAACCTAGGCTCGGATACCAACTTGTCACGACCCAAAACCTAACCCGTCATGATGGCGCCTATCGTGGTACTATGCAAGCCGACCTTTCCAAAATACTTTCAAAATTTAACAGAAGTGAATTAAGACATTTAAAATAACCGGAGTTTCTCATAAATACGGGGTAAAACCCAAATAAAATATAAGTGCGGAAAAATAGCCCGACATCGGGGGGTCACTAAGTCATGAACATCTAGATAACCAAACTAATACAACAAGTGTCTAAGCATCAATACAAGACAGAAAGAAATATAGAAGGAGAGGCAAGGTTCTGTAGACGCCGACAACTACGTCGTAGTCTCCGGTACTCGATCGCGTCCATACTCAACGACCCCCGTGATCAAACACACCTGGATCTACACATGAAGTGCAGGGTATAGCATGAGTACAACCAACTCAGCCAGTAACATAAGTAAATAAGGAGCTGAGAAGCAGTGACGAGCTATACAGTATAGTTCAGTTTAAAAGTTTTTAGTAAAGAGTGAACATGCTTTCAAATCCTATGGTATAAGTCAAATTAGTTCGCGCTCATGTAAAACAGATATGAATCTTCCAGAAATTTCACAACAACAATAGATAACAACTAAGTGCAACAATAAATAAGAGCAAGTACAACCTCTCAAGGCAGCAATCACTCAACCTTTATCAACAACTCACACTCTCAGCTCTCAGCCATCAATAGACACTCTCAATAGGTACCTGCGCTCACTGGGGGTGTTCAAATTCATGAGGGGATCCTACAGCCCAAGTGCTAATCCGCACGGATAACTCACGTGCTGCACGGACAACTCACATGCTATAATATCATATATGGATCCGCACGGACAACCCACTTACTGCACGGACAACTCACGTGCCATAGTATAAACATAAGGATCCGCACGGACGACTCACATGCCATATAACGATACCTCATAACTAGGCCCTCGGCCTTACTCAGTCATGAACCTCTATAGTCTTGTAGCTCTCAATAAACAAAGGAAAAACAACACAAATCAAAGTGTTACAGTATATCATAAAGGAAAATTAATAATAGAGACTGAGATAAATATGTACAAGAATCACTATGACTGAGTATAACTACCATGAGCAGGAATATAGCCTAAGCATGATTTCTAACATGAAAGGCAGTCAAGTTCTAGTAGACAGGAATGCATATAAACACAAATAAAGGCTATTAGACTCCACAGTCTTCCGGGACGGACCAAGTCTCAATCCCTCACGGTGTACATCCACAGGCTCATCACCTAGCATGGGTGCCACCTCCAAACAATTATATCATACCAAACTTCGGGTTTCATACCCTCAAAACCAGATTTAAAACTATTACTTACCTCAAACCGATCAAATCCCTACTCCGCGATGCTCTTGCCCCTCGATTCGGCCTTCAAATGCTCCGAATCTATTCACAATCAGTACAATACCTCAATATATGCTAAAAGAATGAATTCCACAAGAAAACTACCAATTTAGACCAAAAATCCGATATTGGCTCAAACTCGACCCCCGGGCCCATATCTCAAAATCCAACAAAAATTATAAAACTTGAAAGCCCATTCACTCACGAGTCCATACATATAAAATTTATCAAAATCCGACATCATTTGGTCCCTCAAATCCTTAAATTAAACTCTCTAAAATCCCAAGCCCTAACACCTCATTTTCATCCCTAATTTCCACTAATTAAATGATTAAACAATGAAAAATCGCCATAGATAGGAGTATTAGATCTCAAGCAACTTACCTCAATGAAAACCCCCTGAATCTCTCTTCAAAATCACTCCAAAAGCTCCAAAAACCGACTTGAAAATGGTGGAAATGAACCAAAATTCGCGAAGTGTTCTTTTTATACTTTCTACCCAGGGCTTTCGCACCTGCGGTGCCGCATCTGCGGAAAATCATTAATTCTTCCAACTTCGCACCTGCGCTCCATATCCGCATCTATGACCACGCAGGTGCGGAAAAGACCTCGCACATGCGGACGCTGACTGACCTCCTCACTTCCGCTTCTGCGGGCACCTATCCGCATCTGCGGACCCGCAGATGTGACCTCCCCTACGCACCTGCGGACCCAGCCTACTTCAACTCCGTCCGCACCTGCGAACTCTCGCACGCGCCTGCGACCTCGCACATGCAGCTCCCCCTCCGCAGGTGCGAAAATACCAATAGCAGCAACTTCAGCTGCATTTTCCAACTTCAAACAATCCGTTAACCACCCAGAATCACCCCGAGCCCCTCGATACCTCAACCAAACATACCAACAAGTCATATATCAATATACGAACTTAGTCGAACCTTCAAAATACTCAAAACAATATCAAAATACCAAAGTACCCTCAGATTCAAGCCTAAGAACTTTTAAACTTCTAAATTCGACAACTGATGCCGAAACCAACAAACCACGTCCGAATGACCTCAAATGTTACACACACGTCACAAATTACACTACGAACCTACTCCAACTTGCGTCCATTACCGACCCAAATTTCCAACTTTTGCCAATTCAAACCTAATTCCCCTGCGGACCTCCAAATCACATTCCGGACGCACTCCTTAGTCCGAAATCACCTAAGCTTACACATAAGTCAATATCCGGTTGACTTTTCCAACTTAAGCTTCTACTTTAGAGACTAAGTGTCTCAATCCACTTTGAAACCATTCCGGACCCTAACCAACTAACCCGGTATATCATAATATAGCTGAAAAGCCCAAAAAAAAGCAAAAATGGGGAAAATAGTGCTATAACTCTAGAAACGACCGGTCGGGTCGTTATAACTTCACTGACAAATTTCCATCTTTTGCCCTTTGAGTCCTCTAAAATATCCACTATAGGGCTATCTTCACCAAGTCTAACTGCTAAACCACCCCCACCAAGACCATGACTTACCAAGTAGGAATGTGCTTTAGTAATATCAAAAGGGATTATAGCCAAATAATTTCTAATCCAAGTTTTGGAGAGAAACCAATCTAAGAATTTGCTGCTTCTTGAGTTAACTCCCACCCAAAACTCTCCTTTTTTGTTCCGTTTAATGTTGTCTGGAAAACCTGGTAGCTCTGAGACAACCTCAACACTGCCAGCTTGTGATGTTTTGATCCAAAACATAAAGGTTTTGCAAGTGGTTGTCTCTGCAAAAAGGAGAAAATCACCATGTTTGCTTATGGCTACTCCATTTGGGAACTTGAGATTATTGAGTAGAACTGAGACTGGTTTGCTTTACATGTCATATTTCATTAGCCTTCCAGTGTTTTCACCACTAACTATGACTAACACATAACTCCTGAACATTCAAAAACATGAATCGTCATGTTAGCAATATGGTCCACGGACAAAGGCGGATCCAACATTTAAATTTAATGAGTTCAACATTTATATTCTCACAACTAAATTCGTTACACTTTTGAAAATAATGAATTCAAAATTTAATATTTAATAAAATATTAGTTATTTTTTAAAGAAAAATAATACTTTATAGATGCTCTCAAAATATGTAACACCTCGGAAAATTTCGAAAAGTTTTAAGACCATTAAGGAGATTGGCGGATGCTAATTATATTAATTCGGGTTTGAACAAGACTGATAATTTGAATGATATCAATTGATAATGATAATATATGTATGAGGTGCCTTAAGAATGGTTTATGGTCTAAAAAGAGCCCTAAGACTAAGTCAAGTTGAAAATTATATGATGGGATAAAGTTTCAAATGAGTTTGCACAAGACCTAATTTCAAACGAGTATAACTCTCAAGATATGAAGAGTTGTATGGTATATAACATATCAAAAGAAATTTCTATGTGTATAGTTTCTAATGCTTCAAACGGTTTGTCATTCGAAAGTTCCTACAAGAAGTTATGACCTTTTTACTAAAGGGTGGCAGAACAGCTACGCGAGTCTTATATAGCCTACGCAGCATAGCAACGTAGCCTACACAGCATAGCAGCGTAGCCTGCGCACCATTGCGTAGGCAAATCCAGTAGCTTCAAGTGTCATTTTAAGGAGCTGAAAACGTGGGTTTAGAGAGAGAATGAGTTAGTTCTTCATCTTGGAATAGATTTTTAGAGAAAAGGAGGAGCTCTTCCACCATGGATACACTTCAAGGTAAGTTATTTTGGTACAAGGATGATTATATAACATCATTTAGTGATAACACTAACATTATTATGGATCAAATCCATATGAAATGGGTTGAATCTTCAAGAACACCAAAAAAAGAAAAAGTTAGATTCTTCCACCAAGAGGTAATCCCTTCACTTGAGCTTCATATATATGTCATATTGGAGTATGGGTAGCATGTTTATGTATTTTATTTGAAGTTGTAATGTGATATTGTATGGACCCTGGGGGGGGGGGTCTTGAAAATGATATTTTGGGACAAATAAGAAGATGAATAGTGATAAATTGATATAAAAGGAATTGTTTTGAGTTTCTAATGATTCCAATAGACTTGATAACTTAATTGATGAACGAACTGAATAGGGAATCACCATTTTGACAAGATACAACACTAGTTCTTGAAATGAGTGTTCTTGAACATAGGATTTTGTTGGAGAAGACAATGAATAGTGACTTAATGATGTTGGGTAATTAACATAGTATTATTAATGACTCCAAATGAGTATTAAATGATAAGAATAGAATTGAATAGACTAATAGATGAGCCTATTGGATAATTTGGGATGGTTGAAGGCTTGTTACCGAATTATGAAGCCTAAATGGATATTTATGAATCTTTTCTTATTTAATTTGATGTAGTTGGGATATCTAATGGTAGGTATTGAATTGTGGGTAATATTTGGACATTTTAATCAATTGGAGTATTGTAGTATTTTTGGAGCTTGAAGATTTGAGGGTCGAGTTGAGGTCGATTTTATGGCTAGACCCGTGGTTGAATGGGCTATCAGATTTTATAACTTTTGTCAGGTTCTGAGACGTGGGCCCACGGGTATTTTTGGGGTATAATTTCAGATTTTGTGGAAAGTATTAGTATTTTGATATGAAATTAATTTCTATAATTTTGTGGACTAAATTAAATTAATTGTGGCTAGATTCGAGCCGTTCAGAAGTTGATACGCGCAGAATGGAATTTCTGGAGCATTATTTAGCTTGCTCGATATTGGATTCGTCTTATTCGAGGTAAGTAACTCTTCTAATCTTGGAGATGAAGGTATGAACTCTAAATATACGTATTATGTGAATTGTTTGGAGGTGACGCACATGCTAGGTGACGGGCGTGTGGGCATGCACTACAGAAATTATGACGTAATTGGTTCCGTAAAATTTTGTAGTCAAACAATCTTGACATTTTCTATGTAGTTTTATGTGTTGAAGAAATTGAGTTGAGAATCATATTAAAAATCATGTTGAGGCTATGTGCCAGTATTATTGGGACTCACAGAGGTCGTATTGCTGTGAATTATTTGTTTTAAATTGAAAATTCATACTCAGTCATATTCATGTCATTACATATCATATCTCACTCTCTGTTGTTATTTATTGATACATCATATCATCATTTTCGGGCTATTTTCATGACATTGTGAGCCCATAAGAGAAAGGCTGGAGAGATTGATGACTGAGTGAGGCCGATGGCCTGATTGTGAGGATAATTATGGGATCGGACTGCACGCCGGAGCATGCCATATTGGCTTTATATACTTTATTATTATGGTATCGGGTTGCACATCGCAATAGGCCAGATTGGCTTATTATAGCATGTGAGTTGTCCGCGGAGATCCAGATATTATATCATAGCACGTGAGTTGTCCGTGCGGATCCAGATATTATACGATATATAATAATACTATAGCACGTAAGTTGTCCGTGCGGATTATAGCGCTTGGGATGAAGGAGCCCCTCCGAAGTCTGTACACACCCCAGTGAGCACATGTACCTACTGAGTGCGAGTGCCGAGTGAGAGTGTCGAGCGATTGGGAGGATTGAGTGACTATGAGGACTGAGTGATGGGGAGGGCTGGGTGAATCGATACTCTGAGATTATGCATATGAGTTCATCTTTGAGATACATTGCATTGACATGCACATATGACATACAGATAAAGAGATGCATTTTTTCTGATGTTGTACGATATTACATCATTCATGATTTTTCACACATGTTGGAAGATGGGCATAGTGATGCATTTATTTTACACTGGTTATCTGGAAAGAAAATTGAAACATCTTATTTATTATTGAAAGGATTTTGGAAAAATTATTGTTTTCAAACTTATTCATATTTTTGGCAACTCCGGTAAACGATTTGGATTTTCATTGATGTACTTGAAAGGCAAAACTATTTTCAAAAATCATATTTTTGCTGAGCATTCGATTGTGGAGTTACTTCTGCTATTACTTGTTTATGTTATTATGAACTATTGTTGGTTATTGAAGTTGGGACCCGACCTTGGTACAAACTCGTCACTACTTTCAACATAAGGTTAGGTTTGTTACTAGTTGAGTACATGGGGTTGGTTGTACTCATACTACACTTCTGCACCTTGCGTGCAGATATTGGATACTGATGTTGTTGTGATCGACGAGAGCTGGATTTGAAGATGTACCTATGTTCCGATCGTAGCTGCCTCTTGTTTATGGTAGCCTTAGATTTATAAAAATCTGTTTATGTATATTTCAAGCAGATGATGTATTTATTTCAAACCAGCTTTGTAAATTCTAATCTTAGAAGCTCATGATTTGTACTACCAGTCCTTGGGGAGTGTATTAGAGTCATTTAAATATTAATTGAATCGGATTATTGTTATTTGGCTTACCTAACGGGTGATGTTAGGTGCCATCACAGCTAGTTAGATTTTGGGTCGTGACAAAATAATAACCGAAAAATATATATTTTTGTATATATATATATTCTGTATGTTATATACAAAAATAATAATACTTTTTTTGGCTAACAAATATAAAGAGTTTCTGGCACGAACTAAAAGTGAAAAAAGCACATTTTTTTCCATGCAAGTGTTACCTTCTCGAGAATGTAGTACTGCTATCTGTAAAATAGAGGACTCTATGAGTTTGATCAAGGGAATTTTTATTCCTATACAGTATTTGAAACATTATTATGAAAAATATTCATGTATTGGTATTTACCCGACCTAAACGCATTTTAGTTACAAAATATATACAATCCACCTTAAAAGGCTCCCAATCCATTATTTGCGCCTTCAATCAAAGGATTTAGTTACACATTTTTCCTTTTTTCTCTCCTGTCTCTCTCCTCTTCTCTCCGGATTGAACTTATATTTAGGGATTTAGAGATTCTATTAGTACGTATGTCTTTTTCTGAACTAGACATCCCCATTGCTACCAGTTTTAGCAAATCTTGAAGTGAAGGCCCACAATTGGGATAATCAGCTGTTATTTCATTCTTATATTCTTTTTTAGCAATTACATTTTTGTCACTCTCGTGAGAATTATGTACGGTTATAGTCGAAGGCTGTTAATATTACGTATAGTAAGTCACTAGTCCTTGTGATAGGACTTAAAGCGAGTAATGTAAGAACTTTAATAGATTGTGTTTCAGAAACATATTCTTCTGTTTTCTGAATTATGATGCTGAATCAGTGTACATATATGTGTTTAACTTCTAAGACATGCTAGTTAATTTCTTTTGTATATTTTATATTTGATTTGTACATAATAATTATATATTATACAACTTATTTATAATTTTCATACATTATTTCTATCCAGTTAAATACAACTACAATATCATACAACTTAAATATTATTTTTATACAAATTTTATACAATATGTCTTTTCTATATTTTGTATATGATTTATACACAATAAAAATAAATTTCATACAACTAATTATATGTCACGACCCTAAATTCCCTCCGTAGGATGTCGTGATGACACCTAATCTCTAAGACTAGGTAAATCTATCAATGAGGAATAATAATAAATATCTGAAATAAATAAACTACAATTCAAACAATTTCAACTCCCAAAATCCGGTCGAAATAAGTCGCAAGCTTCTAAAAATTTTATCCTCAATATTATCAAGGTCTAAAGAAAAATAAGGAAGCAACATAATAATGATAGAAGGGGACTCCGGAGTCTGCGGACGCTGGCAGATATACCTCGAAGTCTCTGTGCACAGGTAACTCACTGAAGTCGGGGCTGGTAAGGAGTACCTGGATCTGCACAAAAAGATGTGCAGAGCATAGTATGAGTACACCACAGCGGTACCCAATAAGTGTCAAGCCTAACCTCGATAGATTAGTGACGAGGTCAGGCCAGGCCCTACTGAAAAATAATAATTGACATGGTAAAATATTTCACAATATAATAAAATAAAATGACAATGGAAATGAGTCAAGTAGTAGGTCACCATTTAATTACACAAATAATGGCAAATAATACCTCGTGGAACAAAATAAAATTTCTTTTCAACTTTGAAAAATCACCACAAAAATCAAAGGCAACTACAACCATAAATCAATATCAACAAGGGCACTCCCGAGGTACCGCCTCGTAGTCCCAAATCATAAATAAATTCACAATATCTCATTTCCTTATATCACCACGGGAGCCTTCACAATTTATTTTAAAGAAAACATATTTCCCGAAATAGCATCCCGCGTTTTAGCCATCCTTATCATACCTCATGACTTCTAGTAGTTTCCCCTACTAGCCACGCGTATCAAGACATCCTTATCTCACCGCATGTATTTTAACACCTAAACCTTATACCACCGCATGCGTATCAGTATCACAATATATCACAATTTGCACCTCAAGTGTCCAAATAATTCAACTTGCCAAAATAATTCAACAACAATATTTTTCACAATAAAGGGCTCACGGCTCATGCCAAATAAATCAACAATAACATTTATTTTCCCCAATTAAGAGCTCACGGCTCCATCACAATGAGTACGAAAATTTTACAAAAATATTCAGAACTAAATAATTCAATAAAATAATATTTCAAAATCGTTAATATGTTGCTTAAATACCAAATTTAAAATGTCAAATACTTCATATTAATAATATTTAATTTAAAGAAAATCAACCTTCAAATAATGCACAGAATGAAAGAAACCAAGTTCCAACTAAACAGGTAACAATTAGTAGAAAAAGGTCAAGCAATTTAAATTATAAACATTTAAATAAATGATGAAGAATATAATAAGGTAAAATTATTTTATTAATATGCAACAATGATCTACACAATTTTAAGACAAAATCTTTCATATTTAGCCCGTGTACACACTCGTCACCTCGTGTACATGACTTTCAACGCATTTCAATTTATCACTTCAATACCAAATCCTAGGAAAAATTTTCCCCACACAAGGTTAAACAAGTCACTTACCTCGACTTGCTCCAATTTAACCAAGAACTATGCCTTTTCCTCGACTTTCCGACTCCGATCGACTCGAATCTAGTCATAATTAATTTGATACACTCAACAAAAATTATAGGAATCAATTTCATAAGAAAATACTATATTTTTCAATAAAATCCGAAATTAGTTCAAAAATCGCTCGTGGGACCCACGTCTTGGAATCCGGCGAAACTTATAAAATCTGACAACCCATTCAATTACGAGTCCAACCATACCAGTTTCACTCTAATCCGACTCCGAATCGACATCAAAATCTCAAAAATTTATTTTTATGAGATTTCTAAAAAATTTCCAAATTTTCATCTTAATACACTAATTAAATAGTGAAAACAATGATATATTCGTGTATATTGACCAAATCCGAGTTAGAATCACTTACCCAAATATTTTTCCTTGAAAATCTGTCAAAAATCGCTTCTGCTCAAGCTCAAGTTCGTCAAAAATGGCAAATGAGACGAAATCCCCAGTTTTATAAACTACCGAGGTAGCCATCGATCCTGGGTATCGATCATGGCTTCGATCTTTATGGCCCTCGATCTTGGGCCTCAATCCTGGGCCTTGGATCACTGGCCTTCGATCATGGCCCTCGAGTCTTGGCCTTCGATCATGGCCCTCGAGCCTGCCTTTGATCATGGCCCTCGAGCCTGAGCCTCGATCATGGCTTCGATCCTGAGCCTCGTCCCTGGATTCGACCCTGGTCGTCGATATCTGGGCTCGATTTCTAGACTCAATTTCTGGGCTCGATTTCTGGGCTTCGATTTCTGCATTTCCAGCAGAAGAAAATTGCAGCAACTTTTGCAGCAGCTGTTTAAGTCCAACTTTTGATCCGTTAACCATCCGAAACTCACCCGAGCCCCTCGGGACCTCAACCAATTATACCAACAAGTTCTAATACATCATACAAACTTAGTCGAGTCCTCAAATCACATCCAACAACACTAAAAACATGAATCACACATAGATTTAAGCCTAAAGAACTTTTAAACTTTTAATTTCTACAAACGACGCCGGAACCTATCAAATCAAGTTCGATTGACCTCAAATTTTGGATACAAGTCATAAATGACATAATGGAGCTATAAAAATTTTCGAAACTGGATTCCGACCCCGATATCAAAAAGTCAATTTCTCGGTCAAACTTCTAAACTTAAATTCTTATTTTAGCCATTTCAAGCCTAATTTCACTACGGACTTCCAAATAAAATTTTGATCACGCTCCTAACTCCGAAATCACCACACGGAGCTGTTGGAATCATCAAAATTCTATTCCCGGGTCAGTTGCACATAATTTGACATTCGGTCACTATTTGAACTTAAGCTTTTAAAACTTTTAATTTTTCATCAAAATTTCATATCTCGGGCTAGGGATCTCGAAATTTGATTCCGAGCATACGCCCAAGTCCCAAATCACGATACGGACCTACCGAAATTGTCAAAATACTTATCCGAATCTGTTTGCTCAAAATATTGACCAAACTCAACTCAGTTGAGTTTTAAAGTTCTTATTCACATTATAATCCATTTTTTTTCACAAAAATACTTTTCGAAAAATTTTACGGACAGCGCACGCAAGTTGAGGAATGATAAATAGTGCTTTTCGAGGTCTTAGAACACAGAATTAATTATTAAATTTAAAGATGACATTTTGGGTCATCACATTATATATTATACAACTTATATACAACTTTCATACATTATTTCTACCAAGTTATATACAACTACAATATCATACAACTTAAATATAATTTTTATACAATATTGTTCAACTTTCATACAATATTTAAATAATATATATATATATATATATATATATATATAAACAACAGAATACAATCTTTCTACAATTTTACTACAACTTTACTACAATTTTGTATGTATAATGTATGTCATGTCTTCTGAAACTCGGTCAAAATCAAGTCTAATCTTCTCCAAAATACCCTCAAAATTGAGATATAAACTCCAAATAATATTCTCAATTGTTTGCAACAACACTCAATCCAAACAAATAATGGGTTTTGAAAATCCAAATTCGAATTCAAAGCTTCAAAGCTTTTTAATGGCTGTCAATGGTAGAATTGCTGTTCTCTTTTCCTTTGCTCTACATTACTGGAATTAGGGATTGAGAGATAGAGAGAGACGGAGAGAGAGAGAGAGAGAGAGAGAGAGCGCTAGAGGGAGAGAGAATAAGGATGAGAAATAATTAATTCCTAATATAAAAGGATACTCATTTAATTCTTAAAGTGTATATAATTAATAAATTTGTATATAGAATGTAATTAAATTGAAACTTGAGTAGGGAAGGTAATAAAGTTACAAATAGTGTGTATACGAATATAAAAATTTCTTTGATCAACGCAGAGTGAATTGGTGAATCCAAAAGGAACACCTTCTACCATTTTAGCAACTTTGGTAGATCACCACTATTTTCATCAAAGTCCATACCCAATGGGCGCCCACATCTGTGCTCAGTACCAGTATGGTCATGAAAACCTTCACATCCATTCTGTTATTGCAGTCCAACTCAAAAACATTACATAAAAGAAACTTTACATGAGCGTGACACACGTTGATTTATTGCATTTTTTGTTTTTAAGAAGATATCATCCCGCAATATTAGTATTTCCATCAAAATTGTATTCGCTGACACAATTATTATGTGCGAACGAATGCAATTGATATAGACTACTGGAAGCAGAACTTTTACTACGAACAGTAATTCGGCAAACTATACTTATGTATGATAATTAGGCTCTAATTAAACTATGTATAGTACTTTATGAAAGTTTCTCCTAAAATAAATTTGAGTAAACATGGTTAAACATCCTATCGTATTTTTATCACTAAAGAGATATATCAACGAACTCTTTTCACAACTTCAATTTGATTTGATTTTTGAAGCCTAGATTTGCCTTAGATATTTGACAAGAAAGAAAGAGCATCACAAAAATAATCTGCTGGGGGATCAGACCTTGTAAAACGCTCCAAAAAAGGAATACTTAATACCGTTTGGGCGGCCTTAAGGACGCCTACGATGATAGACGTCGGCAGTAGCTGTAGGATGTTCTGCTAGTAGTAGCCCAAAACGTGCAATCACAAAATAGATCGATTTGCTTAAAGAATGAATGAGGTTCATTTAATTATAAATTACACTTGATAATCATGGATATATATACTATCAAAATTATAAAGCAAAAAAATATCTTTTTTATTTTGCTTTCTCGGTTTATTTATTGGTGTGTTTATATACGGAGAAAGAAAGAGGGAGAGAATTCATATAAATTCCTGCATGTTTACCATTTTGTTTTTCTCATTCACGTTTACCACATTAATTCATAATTAAGCAATTAGGACTAGCTAGTAGCTAGGAAGCGGGAGGAAGGATTAATTTAATTTCATGAGGCGAGGGGTTGAGCTAGTTATTAGGTCATCCTCGTCTCTCTAAAGGGTCGTTTGGTACGATGTATAAGAATAGTGCGAAATAAGCTATATTAATAATACATGAGTTAGTAATGGAAGCATTAATTATGCAGATATTATTCCTTATCTACTGTTTGGTATGGTATATTAAAATTATAATGTATTGCATAATTTTTAAGAAAAATAATTGTTTGCAAAAATGCCCTCCATATTCTCAAGCTTTAAGGGACTTTAAGGATAATTTTGTCTTTAACCAACCTAATGCATGCATTAGTAGCCTTGGTATTACTAATGCCATGGTTTTCTATGTATTACTTATACATAGGATAATACCAAGTATGATGTATAACTAATACAAGTATTAGTTATACACAAGTTGAAAAAATATACCAAATAAGGTATTAGTAATGTATAGAGCTAATGCTTGCATTATTTTTTCTAATACATCCTACCAAACTACCTTAAGAATAGACTCTTGCGGTCCAACTCTTCCCCAGACCCCGCGCATAGCGGGAGCTTAGTGCACCGGGCAGCTCTTTTTTTATTTGAACGCCAAGAGGAGTAGTTTGTTTCTCAAAACTCAACATGTATTTTTCGCTTAAATAGAAATTATTTACACCACAATATTAATCTTTAATCTCATATGTCACGACCTCAAATTTCCATCCGTAGGATGTTGTGATGGCACCTAGTCTTCAAGATTAGGTAAGCCTATCAATGCGGAATAACAATAGAAATATGAAATAAATAAATTTGCAAACTCCCATAATTATAAGTCCCAAAACCCAGTAGAAATAATTCACAAGCTTTTAAAAATTTATCCTCAATGTCTCTATTTATCAGAGTCTAAAGAAAATAAGGAAATACCATAACAAGGATAGAAGGGGACTCCGGGGTTTACGGACGCTGGCAGATATACCTCGAATTCTCCGTACACGGGTAGCTCACCGATGTCTGGACTGGTAGGATGTACCTGGATCTACACAAAAAGATGTGCAGAAGCGTAATATGAGTACATCACAATGGTACCCAATAAGTGCCAAGCCTAACCTTCGTAGAGTAGTGACGAGGTCAGGTCAGGCCCTACTAGAATAATAAAAGACATGGTGACATGTTTAACAATATAATAATAATAAATGACAATGGAAGTGAATTAAGTAAGTAGTATGTCACCATTTAATTGCACAAAATAAGTGCAAATAATACCTCGTGAAAAGAAAACAGAAATTTACAACTTTAAGAAAAATCACGACAATAATCAAAGGCAAATACGACCATAAATAAATATCAACAAGGTAACTCCCGAGTTATCGCCTCGTAGTCCCAAATCATAAATAAATTCATAATAACTCATTTCCTTATATCACCGCGGGAGCCTTCACATTTAATTTTAAAGAAAATATTTTTTCCGAAATAGCATCCCGCGTTTTAGCCACCCTTATCACCCCACATGATTTCTAGTAGTTCTCCTACTAGCCACGCGTATCAAGTCACCCCTTATCTCAACTCATGTATTTCAACACCCAGCCCTTATACCACTGCATGCGTATCAATATCACAATATATCACAATCTGTACCTCAAGTGCTTAAATATTTTAATTTGCCAAAAATAAACAATATCAACAATATTTTTCCACAACAGGGATCTCACGGCTCAATCACAATGAGTACAAAAAGCTCACAAAATATTCGGGAATAAATAACTCAACAAAAATAATATTTCAAAATTCTTAATACATTACCTCTGTACCAAATTTAGAATATCAAATACATAATATTAATAATATTTGAATTTAATAAATTCAACCTTCAAATAATACACAGAATCAAAGAAACCAACTTTCAACTAAACAGGTAAAACAATTAGCAGGAAAAGGTCAAGCAAGTTTAAAGTATAAAAATTAGATTAATGATGAAGAATATACAAGATAAAATAATTTAATTAATTTGAAACAATGATCAACAAAAGTTTAAAGACATAATCATCCACATTTAGCCTGTGTACACACTCGTCACCTCGTGTACACGACTTTCATCACATTACAATTATCACATCAATACCAATTCTAGGAAAACTTTCCCCCACACAAGGTTAGACATGTCACTTACCTCGACTTGCTCCAATTTAATCCACTACTAGGCTTTTTCCTCGATTATCCAACTCTGAATGGCTCGAATCTAGCCAAAATAATTCGATATAGTCAACAAAAATTATAGGAATCAATTTCATAAGAAAATACTATATTTTTTAATAAAAATTCGAAATTAACTCAAAAATTGCTTGTGGGGACCACGTCTCGAAAATCGATGAAACTCACAAAATCTAACAGCCCATTCAATTACGAGTCCAACCATACCAGTTTCACTCAAATCCGACTCTGAATCGACACCGAAATCTCAAAAATTCGTTTGTATGAGATTTCTAATTTTTTTTTTCTCCAAATTTCAATCTCAAAACACTAATTAAATGGTGAAAATAATGATATATTCGTGTATATTGACCAAATCCGAGTTAGAATCACTTACCACAATATTTTTCCTTGAAAAGCTCTCAAAAATCGCCTCTCTCCGAGCTCCAATTTGTCAAAAATAGAAAATGGGACGAAATTCCCTACTTTATAACTTAAAGTTCTGTCCAGGCTGCCCTCGATATTGGCCCTCGATCCTGGCCCTTGATCCTGGGCTCGATCCTGGCCCTCGATCCTAGGCTCGATCATGGCTTCGATTTTTGCCCCCGAATTTCCAGCAGAAAAATTGCAGCAGCTGTTTAAGTCCAACTTTTGATCCGTTAACCATCCGAAACTCACCTGAGGCCCTCAAAACCTCAACCAAATACACCAACAAGTCCTAAAACATTATATGAACTTATTTGAAACCTCAAATCACATAAAACGATGCTAAAACTATGAATCATACCCCAATTCAAGCTTAAGGAAACTTAAAAATTTCCAACTTCTACATTCGATGCCGAAACCTATCAAACCAAGTCCGATTGACCTCAAATTTTGCACACAAGTCATAAATGATAAAAAAAGAGCTATAAAAATTTTCGGAACTGGAATCCGACCCCGATATAAAAAGAATTCAACTCCCCGGTCAAACTTCCAAACTTAAATTTATATTTTAGCCATTTCAAGCCTAACTTAACTACGGACTTCCAAAAAAATTCCGAACATGCTCCTAAGTTCAAAATCACCATACGGAGCTGTTGGAATCGTTAAAATTCTATTCCTGGGTCGTTTACACATAGGTCGACATCCCGCCAACCTTTTCAACTTCAGTTTTAAACTTTGGAACTAAGTGTTCCAATTCATTCTAAATTCTTTCCGGACCTGAATCGACTACCCCCGCAAGTTATATAACAGTTATAAAGCACAGAATGAGCAGTAAATAGGGGAATGGGGCTACAACTTTTAAAACGACTGGCCGGGTCGTTACATCCCCCCTTTTAAAATAATCGTTCATCATCGAACGAGCATAGAGACATACCTAAAGTTGTGAAAAGATGAGGATAATGGCTACGCATATCCTGCTCGGTCTCCCAAGTCGCCTCCTCGACCGGATGACCCCTCCACTAAACCTTCACGCAAGCAATGTTCTTTGACCTCAGCTTTCGAACCTGCTTGTCCAAAATAGCCACTGGTTCCTCAACATAAGATAGATCTTTGTCCAACTGAACTGAACTGAAGTCTAACACATGAGACAGATTGCCATGATACTTCCAAAGCATGGAAACATGGAACATTGGATGAACTGTAGAGAGACTAGGAGGTAGTGCAAGTCTGTAGGCCACCTCTCCGACTCTCTCAAGAATCTCAAAAGGCCCAATATACCTATGGCTCAACTTGACCTTCTTCCCGAACCTCATAACACCCTTCATAGGCGAAACCCGGAGCAAGACCCGCTCACCAACTATGAATGCAACATCACGAACCTTTCGATCCGCATAACTCTTTTGTCTAGATTGGGATGTACGGAGTCGATCCTGAATCAAGTTAACCTTTTCCAAGGCATCCTGAACCAAGTCTGTGCCAAATAGCCTAGCCTCGCTCGGGTCGAACCAAACCACTGGAGACCGGCACCGCCTACCAAACAAGGCCTCATACGGAGCCATCTGAATGCTCGACTGGTAATTGTTGTTGTAAGCAAACTCCACAAGTGGTAAGAAGTGATCCCAAGCACCCCCAAAATATATCACACACGCAAAAAGCATATCTTCCAGTATCTGAATAGTGCGTTCGGACTGCCTGCCCGTCTGAGGGTGAAATGCTGTACTCAACTCTACCCGAGTACCCAACTCACGCTGTACTGCCCTCCAAAACCATGATGTAAACTGCGTACCCCAGTTAGAGATGATAGATACCGGTACACCATGAAGTCTGACAATCTTGAAAATACAGACTTTAGCCAGCTATTCCAAAGAGTAAGTAGTAACTACGGGAATGAAATGAGCTGACTTGGTCAGCTTATCCACAATCACCCAGACTACAACAAAATCCATAGTGATTCGCTCCCATTTCCACTCCGAAATCTCTAACTTCTGAAGTAACCCACCTGGTCGCTGATGCTCATACTTCACCTGCTGGCAATTTAGGCACCGAGCTACATATTCCACTATATTTTTCTTCATCCGCCTCCACCAATAGTGTTGTCTCAAATCCTGATACATCT
The DNA here is from genome assembly GCF_000390325.3 of Nicotiana tomentosiformis. Classification (NCBI taxonomy): domain Eukaryota; kingdom Viridiplantae; phylum Streptophyta; class Magnoliopsida; order Solanales; family Solanaceae; genus Nicotiana; species Nicotiana tomentosiformis. The sequence goes on along the minus strand of NC_090821.1, from coordinate 79,942,033 downwards.
TTGTAGCACCCGGATAAATGTAGTACCATGAACTGTGAGCCTCCTGGAGAATCAACTCACGCAAACCATCTACGTTAGACACACATAGTATGCCCTGCATTCGTAATTCACTATCATCTCCAATAGTGACTTCTTTGGCATCACCGTGCTGAATTGTGTCCTTAAGGACAAGCAGATAGGGGTCATCATACTGACGCTCCCTGATACAATCGTAAAGAGAAGACTGAGAAACCGCACAAGCCAAAACTCGACTCGGCTCGGAAACATCCAATCTAACAAACTGATTGGCCAAGGCCTGAACATCCAAGGCTAAAGGCCTCTCTGCTACCGGTAAATATGATAAGCTGCCCAAACTCTCCGCCTTACGACTCAAGGCGTCGGCCACTACATTGGCCTTCCCGGGATGATAGAGAATAGTGATATCATAATCCTTAAGTAACTTCAACCACCTCTGTTACCGCAAATTAAGATCCTTCTGCTTAAACAAATGTTGTAAACTCCGGTGATCGGTATAAACCTCACAATGGACACCGTACAAATAACGCCGCCAAATCTTCAAGGCATGAACAACAGCTGCTAACTCAAGGTCGTGGACAAGATAATTCTTCTCATGTACCTTTAACTGTCTGAACGCATAGGCAATCGCCCTACCGTCTTGCATCAATACTGTTTGAGGCCAATACGTGACGTATCACAATACACAATATAAGACCTTGAACCTATAGGCAATACCAATACTGGGACTGTAGTCAAAATTGTCTTGAGTTTTTGGAAGCTTTCCTCACATTCCTCGGTCCACCTGAACGGAGCACCCTTCTGGGTCAATTTGGTCATAGGTGTAGCAATAGAAGAGAAACCCTCTACAAATCGGTGATAATACCCTGCCAAATCAAGAAAACTCCAGATCTCCGTAGTTGAGGACAGTCTGGACCAACTCTGCATTGCTTAAATCTTCTTCGGATCCACCTTGATCCCTTCGCATGATACTATATGACCCAAAAATCCCACTGAATCAAGCCAGAATTTACACTTTGAAAATTTTGCATATAAATTCTTTTCTCTCAAAGTATGAATCACAGTTCTCAAGGGCTGCTCATGATCCTCTTGACTCCGGGAATACAACAGAATGTTGTTAATAAATACAATGACAAAGGAGTCAAGATAAGGCTGAAATACACTATTCATCAAATGCATAAATACTGTTGGGGCATTTGTTATCCCAAATGACATTACAAGAAACTCATAATGACCATATCGGGTCCTAAAAATAGTCTTCGGGATATCTGGCTCTCGAATCTTCAACTGATGATAGCCTGAACGCAAGTTGATCTTAGAGAACACTCTGGTACCCTGAAGCTGATCAAATAGGTCATCAATACATGGCAATGTATACATGTTCTTCACTGTAAGTCTGTAACCTTGTTCAGCTGACGATAATCAATACACATTCGCATAGAACCATCCTTCGTCTTCACAAATAAGATAGGAGCACCCCAAGGCGATACAATGGGCCGAATGAAACCCTTATCAAGTAACTTTTGTAACTGTTCTTTTAATTCTTTCAACTCTGCTGGGGCCATATGATATAGTTGAATAGAAATGGGCTGAGTTCCCGGCAATAAATCAATGCCGAAGTCAATATCTCTGTCGGGTGGCATACCCGGAAGATCCGCTGGAAATACATCAGGAAATCCCTTACTATAGGAACTGACTCCATGGTAGGAGTATCAACACTAACATCTCTCACATAGGCCAGATACGCATCACACCCCTTCTCAACCATCCGTTGAGCCTTAAGAAATGAAACAACCATGCTAGGAACATAATTCGCGGTACCTCTCCACTCTAGCCGCGGTAGACCTGGCATAGCCAACGTCACCGTCTTGGCGTAACAATTAAGAATAAAGTGATAGGGCGACAACCAGTCCATGCCCAAAATAATATCGAAATCCACCATACTAAGCAATAATAAATCAGCCTTGGTCTCAAAACCACTGATAACAATTAAACATGACCGATACACGTGGTCAACAATAATAAATTCACCCACGAGTGTAGATACATAAACAGAAGAACTCAAGGAATCACGGGATACACACAAATACGGGGAAAAATAAGATGACACATAAGAATAAGTGGAGCTTGGATCAAATAAAATTGATGCATCTCTATGACAGACCGGAATAATACATGTGGTAACAGAATCGGATGCATCGGCCTCTGTCCTAGCAGGAAGGGCATAATATCTGGCCTGACCTCCCCCTCTCGGGCAACCTCTACCTATCCGACCTCCATCTCTAGCTGGCTGTGCAGGTGGAGTGGCAACTGGTTCAGTAATCATGGCCTCAGAAGCTTGAGGGCCCTGTGGAATAGGTGGGGCCTGAGAAATATATGGAGGTGCACCCCTCTTAAGTCTGGGGCAATACTTCATGATATGACGAGTGTCACCACACTCAAAATAATCCCTCGGAGGACGTGGCTGCTGGGACTGGCTCGGGCCTGATCGACTAGACTGCCCACTGAAGGCACCCCGTACAGGAGGTACGGAAGAAACTGGCGGTGCATAATATGGAACCTGAGGTCTGGGAGTAGCCGGAATACCACTAGAAGCTGGAAGTGCTGAATGAATAGGACGACTCTCATAACCTCTACCATGACGGGCTACAGTCGGGGCACGAGAATTATTATATCTGCCAGAATCTCGGGGTCTCTTAGTTTCCCTCTCTTCTCTCTCCCGAGTCCGCAAACCCTCCAATCTCCTAGCAGTTGACACCACCTGTTGGTATGTGATGTCCATCTCCAGTTCTCGAGCCATACTGAATCTGATACTAGGGTGGAGCCCCTTAATAAATCGGTGGACCTGCTCTCGAACAGTAGCAACCAAGGCTAGTGCATGTCTAGCCAAATCACTGAATCAGACCGCATATTCTGACACAGTCATAGAATCCTGGCGCAACTGCTCAAACTCTGCACGCCATGCATCTCTAAGACTCTGAGGAACATACTCCCTCAAGAACATATCTGAGAATTGAGTCCAAGTGAATGAAGCCGCCTCAGCCGGACTATCCAACTCATATGCTCGCCACCACTGGCAGGACGCTCCTCTAAGCTGGAATGTCGTGAAAGAAACCCCATCGGAATCCACAATACCCATGGTACGGAGGATACAATGACATTCCTCAAGAAAACCCTGAGCATCCTTTGAAGCTGAACCGCTGAATGTTGGAGGGTGGTACTTTTTGTACCTCTCGAGCCTGAGCTGCTCCCCCTCTGAAACTGCTACCCTAACCTCGGGCCGAACTGGGACAACTTGTTGCACTGGTATAATCTTTGGGGCATGGTCAACTTAGGCCCATGTCTCTAAGGTACGGGCGGCGGGAGTCTGTGCTCCTCCCCTAGCCTGAGATGTGGCAGGAGCAAGTGGAATTAGCCTTGCCTAAGCTAGAGTTCCAAACATGCTCAAAAACTGGCCAAGAGTGTCCTGAAGTGCAAGAGTGGTAACAAGCGTCTCAGGTGCATGTTCTCCAACAAGAGCTACTTGTGGTTCCTTTACAGCAGCTCGTGCGGGTGCTCTGGCTGCACCACGTGGTCTTCCTCGATCTCTGGCTCGGCCTCTGCCCCGGGCCCGGGCCCGGCCTCTTGCGGCTCCAATAGGGGACACAAGTGTTTGATCATCGGATCCAGTTATGCGTGTCCTCACTATCTGTGAGAGAATAGAAATACAATGGTTTAAATTTTTGAAGTCAATAAAAGCGCACGATAAAGAATCAAAGAAGTGAATATTTTCCTAACAGTTCCATAGCCTCCGAAGATAAGTACAGACGTCTCCGTACCGATCCGTGAGACTCTACTAAACCTTCTTGTGACTCATAATACTTATGAATCTAGAGATCTGATACCAACTTATCACAACCCCAAATTTCCCTCCGTAGAATGTCGTGATGGCACCTAGTCTCCAAGACTAGGTAAGCCTATCAATGCGGAATAACAATAGAAATATTAATTAAATAAATTTTCAAACTCTCATAATTATAACTCCCAAAATCCGGTAGAAATAAGTCACAAGCTTCTAAAAATTTATCTTCAATGTCTCTATATATCAAAGTCTAAAGAAAATAAGGAAACAACATAACAAGGATAGAAGGGGACTCTGGGGTCTGCGGACGCTGATAGATATACCTCGAAGTCTCCGTACACGGGTAGCTCACTGATGTATGGATTGGTAGGCTGTACCTGGATCTGCACAAAAAGATGTGCAGAAGCGTAGTATGAGTACGTACCCAGTAAGTTCCAAGCCTAACCTCGGTAGAGTAGTGACGAGGTCAGGTTAGGCTCTACTAGAATAATAAAACATAGAGTGACATGTTTAACAATATAATAACAATAAATGACAATGGAAGTTAATCAAGTAAGTAGTATGTCACCATTAAATTGCATAGAATAAGGGCAAATAATACCTCGTGGAAAGAAAACAAAAATTTACAACTTTAAAAAAAATCACGACAATAATCAAAAGCAACTGCGGCCATAAATAAATATCAACAAGGGCACTCCCGAGGTACCGCCTCGTAGTCCCAAGTCATAAATAAATTCACAATAACTCATTTTCTTATATCACCACATGAGCCTTCACATTTAATTTTAAAGAAAATATTTTTTCTGAAATAGCATCCCGTGTTTTAGCCACCCTTATCACACCGCACTTCTAGTAGTTCCCCTACTAGCCACGCGTATCAAGCCACCCTTATTTCACCGCATGCGTTTCAACACCCAGCCCTTATACCACCGCATGCGTATCAATATCACAATATATCATAATCTGTACCTCAAGTGCTCAAATCTTTCAATTTGCCAAAATAAACAATATCAACAATATTTTTCCACAATAGGGAATAAATAACTCAACGAAAATAATATTTCAAAATTCTTAATACGTTGCCTCCGTACCAAATTTATAATATCAAACACATCATATTAATAATATTTAAATTTAAGAAATTCAACCTTCAAATAATACACAGAATCAAAGAAACCAAGTTTCAACTAAATAGGTAAAACAATTAGCAGAAAAAGGTCAAGCAAGTTTAAAGTATAAAAATTAGATCAATGATGAAGAATATACAAGATAAAATAATTTAATTAATTTGAAACAGTGATCTACAAAATTTTAAAGACATAATATTCCACATTTAGCCTATGTACACACTCGTCACCTCGTGTACATGACTTTCATCACATTACAATTATCACATCAATACCAATCCTAGGGGAAATTTTCCCCACACAAGGTTAGACAAGTAACTTACCTCGACTTGCTCCAATTTAATTCACTAATAGGCCTTTTTCTCGATTATCCAACTCTGAATGGCTAGAATCTAGGAATCCGGTGAAACTCACAAAAGCTGACAACCCATTCAATTACGAGTCCAACCATACCAGTTTCACTCAAATTCGACTCTAAATCGACACCGAAATCTCAAAAATTTGTTTATATGAGATTTCTAAAATTTTCCCAAATTTCAATCTCAAAACACTAATTAAATGGTGAAAACAATGATATATTCATGTATATTGACCAAATCCGAGTTAGAATCACTTACCCCAATATTTTTCCTTGAAAATCTCTCAAAAATCGCCTTTCCCCAAGCTCCAATTTGTCAATAATGGAAAATGGGTCGAAGTCCCCCGCTTTATAACTTAAATTCTGTCCAGGCTGCCCTCGATCCCGCCTCTATCATGCCCTCGATCCTAGGCTCGATCGTGGCTTCGATTTCTGCCCCCGAATTTCCAGCAGAAAAATTACAGCAGCAGGCCCTCGGTTGTAACGACCCGACTTGTCGTTTTAGGAATTAACGCCCGTTCAGTGACTTAAGATCTCGAGCATCTTTATAATATATATTATGACCCGTGACTGTGATCGAGTTTGATATTCGGAGATTTGACTAATTAAAAGAACAATTCTCATTTTTAAAGCTTAAATTAAAAGAGTTGATCGGAGATTTGACTTATGTGTAAACGACCTCGGATTCGAATTCTGATGATTCCAATAGCTCAGTATGGTGATTTTGGACTTAGAAGCATGTCCGGAAAATTATTTGGAAGTTCGTAGTGGAATTAGGCTTGAAATGGAGAAAATAGAAAGTTTAAGTTGGAAGTTTGACCGGGGAGTTGATTTTTTGATATCGGGGTCGGAATCCAGTTCTGAAAATTTTCACAAGTCTATTATGTCATTTATGACTTGTGTGCAAAGTTTGAGGTCAATCGGACTTGATTTGATAGGTTTCGGCGTCGAATGTAGAAGTTAAAATTTCTTAGTTTCATTAAGCTTGAATTGGGGTATGATTCATGGTTTTAGCGTTGTTTGATGTGATTTGAGGTTTCGACTAAGTCCGTAATATGTTTTGAGACTTGTTGGTATATTCGGATAGGTTCCCGAGTGCCTGGGGTGAGTTTCGGGGTGGTTTCAGATATTTTCTAGGCCATTTTTAGTTGTTGGTTTTCGGCCATAGAGGTATGCATTGCGATCGCGGACAAAAGGTCGCGATCGCTAAGAGCAATTTTGTTGTTTGGACACTATGAATCGTGATCGCGGAAGCCTTTTCGCGATCGCGTAGAGGAAAATCCTGTTGCACTGACCCGACTTTGGAAGCTTATATCTCGCAAACTATAAGGAATTTGGAGATGATCCAAAAATGAAAGTCGTAGCCCTTTGTGTTTAGTTTTCAGAAAAATCTGGGAAGAGTTTGGAAATCTCTAAGAAGAAATTTGTATTGCATAGGGCTAAATTTGGCTGCTTATATCTAGAAATCTATAAGGAACTGGGAGATGAGCAAAACATGACAGTTATAGCCATTGGTGTGTAGTTTTCAGAAATTTAAACCATTTGCAATTTGGAGTTTTGTACAAAATGTTATGACTATTATGCTAGAGGCTGTCTGGAAGAGCTGGGCACTTGTTCTTCGCGATCGCGAAAGGCAAATTTTGGGCTAAGAAAAGTTGTGCTTCGCGATCACGAAGCATTTTCCGCGATCGCGAAGAGTAAATACCTGGGCAGTAGCTATATTTCGAGGTTTCAGCCATTTTTAACATATTTGGAGCTATGAAGCTCGGATTGAAGCGATTTTTGAGGCGATTTTTACCATATGGATTGGGGTAAGTGTTCTATATCCTAAAGTGTTTATATTTCATGAATATATGATTATATTCATCGTTTAATTCAGATTTTTATGGAAGAAATCAAGATTTTGGCAAAATCTTTTAAAAACAAAAATTTAAGATTTAGAGGTCGAGTTGTTATCGGAATTGGATAAAATTAGTATGGTTGAACTCGTATCGGAATGGTGTTCGGATTTCATGAAAATTATGTCGGGTTCCGAGAGGCAAGCCCCGCGTTGACTTTTGTTGACGTTTTTAGGATAAATTTCTAAGTCGACGTTTTATTATCCGGAATTATTTCCGATGAATTTGAATGAAGTGTTACTATTAATTTGGATAGATTTGAGCGGTCTGGAGGTCAATTCAAGCAAGAAGGCGATTTTGTAATATCGGCATAACTTCAAAAAGGTAAGTATCTTGCCTAATCTTGAGTGGGGAAAATCACCTCTTAGGCATTGAGTCTTATATAAAAATTGTGTAATTGAAACGATGTACGCGAGGTGACGAGTACGTATTTGGTTTATAGGTGCAAATTATATTGGTTGAAATTCGTAGACGCCCTTATGTATTAAATTGGAAAATTGTTGGAACATAGTAAATCCTTTATTTGTCATGCATAAATCCTTGTTTGTTGAATTTGTTTTTATATGATAATTTGGTGTGATTACCACTTTGATATTTATGTGAATCCCGTATTTTTGTTGAATTGATATTTCCTGGAGATAATTTTACTATGGATTATTCATTTGCAAATAATTTATTATGTAAGTTTAAAATGAGGCATTAATCTATTTGCCAAAAAATTGGATTAAAGAAGGCGTTGTTCCTTTATGAATTACTTTTCAGTTCATGTTGTTGCAATTGTTATTGAGTTATAAAGGTCGTAAATGATATTTGAGGCAAAGTGTTAAATTGTAAAATATTATTTTGTTGAGTTGTTCGCCCCCGGATATGTTTGTTAAGATTTTGTGCATATTATGATCGAGCCATAAGCTCCTTATTGTGGAAGATGATGTATTGTTGATTTCTATGGCAAGTTGAAATATTTGAGCACTTGAGGTGCAATTTGCGATATGTTTTAATATTTGAGCACTCGATGTGCAATTTGTGATATGTTGTGATATTTGCACATGATATTGTTGGGAGGATTGCTCGGGTGTTTGCACGAGGTTTCTGTCGTGCTATTGTTACTATTGATATATGCACATACGGCGTGACAAGGCGGGCTATATATGTGGGTTTGCGCATGTGACGAGACAAGGTGAGAATATTATTATGCGCGTGCGGCGAGACAAGGCGGGCATTTACTTTATTATTGCGCATGTGGAGAGACAAAGTGGGCTATGTCTGATTTATTTGTGATGATTTGTGATAGCCTGGGGGCATTGTTGCTGTTATTTATTTATGATTTGGGACTACGAGGCGGTACCTCGGGAGTGTCCTTTGTTAATATTTTTTTATGGTTGCACTTGCCTTTGGTTATGTTATTTTTCCATGATATATAAATTCTTGTATTCTTCCGTGATGTATTATTTGATTTTATTATGTGTTTTGTATTCCTTGTTGTATTGTGTTGGCTTTGGCTCTTTGTACAAGACTCTGAGGATTTGTGTTTATGGTTTTTACTGGTTTTCGAGATTTGAGTTGTTTCGAATAAAAAAAATTGCTATTATGTTCTAATTTAATAAATTTTACATATAAATTAGTAGTCGTCAGATGCTTCATTTTAATTGAAATGCCATTTCCTTCACCCAAATGAGTTCAAAAATAAACTCATTTCTTTGATGATTTCTTACTTCGTTTAAAAATTGTAAACTTACTTTATTGAAAATAAATTGATCCTGCTGATCTTATATACATTGATATTTTGGTACGTGAGTTGTCCGTGCGGTTATGAAAAAAATATGGGCATGAGGTGCCGGGAAAAATATGATGATTTTATTATTGACACGTGAGCTGTCCGTGTGGTTATGATAGAAATATGGGCCCGAGGTGCCGTGAAAAATATAAAAATGGGTTGGGACCCGTAATTTTTATGATTGTGAAATGAGGTGTTACATGGTGACTTTTACTTGAAAATATATTTATTTGAAAGAAGTATATTCGAAAAATATTTAATCAAAAGAAGTATATTCGAAAGATATTTATCTTAATGAATAATATGTGAAGAATTTATGTTTGAAGGACTTGATTAATTGGTTGTACTTGTGTTTCTTATTCGTCTGAGCAATAATTATGATATTTTTGTTGCCTTGCTGTTATATCACTGGTTAATTTTGTTGTTATCATTGCTAGTTATTTTCCAGTACTATTGTATACTGCTATATTGCACAGGTTATTTGACTAGTGAGTGTCTTGACTGTACCTCGTCACTACTCCACTGAGGTTAGTCTTGATACTTATTGGGTACCGACTGTGGTGTACTCATACTACGCTTCTGTACATTTTTGTGCAGAGCCAGATATTAGAGATATCGGACTCGGGCAGAGTTAGTGTGTTGATCGCAAGGATTAAAGGTAGAGCTGCTTGGTCATCGCAGTTCCTTGGAGTCTTTCCATTTTATTGTACTGTCAACTCTTATTCGAACAGTATTGTATATTCGATCTTTGAGATCATTGCATGTATTCAATTAGAGTTAGTGACTCAATATTACCAGTCTTGGGAAGGTGTTATAATTATTTCTGTTGTTCGTTTCGATTATAAAAAAAATGGTTTGAATTATAATTATAATCGGCTTACCTAATCTTAGAGACTAAGTATCATTACGACGCCTGTGGTGGGATTTTGGGTCGTGACAAGTTGGTATCAGAGCTCTAGGTTCATAGGTTCTACGAGTCACGAACGAGTCTAGTAAAGTCTTGCGGATCGGTACGGAGATATTTGTACTTATCTTCGAGAGGCTACCGAAATGTTAGGAAATTTCCACTTCTTTCATTCCCATCGTGCAGATTTGTTGATTTTGGAATTTGAGCCTTTGTATCCCTATTCTCTCACAAATGGTGAGGACACGTACTATCGGGTCAACAGAGTAGGCACTCGCGTATATTGCTAAGGTCGCAAGAGGCCGGGGCCGAGGTAGAGGCCGAGATAGAGGCCGAGAAAGGGCACGTGTTGCATCTAGATCACCTGTTATAGCAACAGTTGAGGAGCCTCCAGTAGCTCCAGTTGGGGGACAGGTACCAGAAGCACCTGTTGTTACCCCCGTACTTCAGGAGACTTTAGCACAGCTCTTGAATATGTTTGGTACATTAACTCAGGCGGGATTGATCTCTATTGCACCAAATATTGCACAAATTGGGGGAACAACTCAGAATCCTCCTGCTCGTACTCTAGAGCAGCGAGTTCCCATTGGTCAGGTTTCAGATGTAGTACCGGTACAACATGTTATTCCGGTTCAACCTTAGGTCAGGCCAGAGGCATCAGAAGAAGAACAAAAGAGACTTGAGAGGTTTAAAAGGTATCGTCCACCTACTTTCAATGGAACAGCTTCAGAGGATGCCCAAGGATTTCTAGAAAAGTGTCACCGGGTATTCTCTGTACCATGGGTATTGTGGAAGTGAGCGGAGTTGCCTTTACTACTTTTCAGCTGTCAGGCGCAGCATATCAGTTGTGGAAAGTTTATGAAGAAGGTAGACCAGCCGATGCAACACCACCAACTTGGGCTCAATTTTCAGAAATGTTTTTGAAAGAGTTTGTTCCCCAGACTCTCCGAGATGCGTGGTGCACAGAGTTTGAATGGTTGCGCCAGGGCACTATGACAGTGTCAGAATATGCTATCAGGTTCAGTGAGTTAGCCTATCATGCTCCTATCTTGGTTCCTACAGTCAGAGAGCGAGTTCGCAGATTCATTGAGGGGTTCGATTATGATATTAAAATATGCATGGCTAGAGAGTTGCAAACTGATACTCCATTTCAACAAGTAGTTGAGATTGCGAGGAGGATTGAGGGTGTTCTAGGTGAAGAAAGGGATTTTAAGGAGGCCAAGATTTCTTGAAGCTCTGGAGGGTTCAGTGGATTTTTTTCTTCAGCTATGACCCATTATGGCGGAGGCTCGAGCAGTCGGCCAGCTCAGTTTGCACATGAAATTACTCAGGGTGCTCAAGTAAGTTCTTATAGTATACCACCGACACGGAATTCTTATAATGGTTATTCCAGTTATCTGGCACAGACTCAGTACGAGCAATCGCGACCTCAGAGAGGTTGTTATGAGTGTGGTGATACTAGGCACATCATGAGAGATTATCCCAGATTTGGGAGGGGTGGATTTTATCAGAACACTCAGGCTATGGGCCCCTGTACAACTACTACCCCACGTGCACAACCATTTAGGGGTGAAGGACATGCGGGTAGAGGGCTCCCTAGAGGGGCCCCCCAACCCGTTGATATATTTGCTATGGTGTGACGGAGGCCACTACACCAGATGGTGTCGTTATAGGTATGATCCCGATTCGTTATAAAGGGATATTTCTCCTTAATTTGATTCGGTTCTGAATATTGAGGCAAGTCCTCCTATTATGCTTCGCTTATAGATGAGCTTCGTAATTTTGTGACCTACTTATGTGTTTATCCATGTTGGGAGATTTGACAATGTTAGTCCGTGTCTATCATTTTTATTTTGTACACCATTGAGGACTATAAGTCCAAAAGTGACTTTCTAATACTCTCTACAGTGGGTTTTGATGTGATTTCGGAATAATTAATTTTAATTTTATGAATTATATGCCCTATTGGAATGGGGGTTCATTATGTGTTGTGAAAATTGTTTACGAAATTTATTGAAAAGAATAAAGAGAGAATTGAAAATTTCGGTTGGCACAATGTGCAAAATACTTGTGGCTCGGAGTTGAGGACGAGATCCTCGCATTTTTATATGGTGTGAAATATTTAAACTAGGCTACAAGCCGCAGTGGAAGTTATATAAGGACGAAGTCCTTGTGGTGAAAAATTTATGAGTGTAAATTCTCCCTTTGTGAAATTTAAATTGTACTATAGTACTGATAGGGAGTCATGCATATTAGACTTATTTGATAATTTTCAATTTTATGAATTATATGCCCTATTGGAATGGGGGTTCATTATGTGTTGTGAAAATTGTTTGCGAAATTTATTGGAAAGAACAAAGAGAGGAAATTGAAACTTTCGGTTGGCACAATGTGCAAAATACTTGTGATTCGGAGTTGAGGACGAGATCCTCACATTTTTATATAGTGTAAAATATTTAAACTGGGCTACAAGCCGCGGTGGAAGTTATATAAGGACGAGGTCCTTGTGGTGAAAAATTTATGAGTGTAAATTCTCCCTTTGTGAAATTAAATTGTACTATAGTACTGATAGGGCGTCATGCCTGTTAGGCTTATTTGATAATTCTTTTATGTGTTTCTATGCATACTTAGCCATAATTGTGTTGTAAATATTGAAGTTTTAGCCCCACGATGTAAGTGCCCAGGTGGCGTTAAATGTGACTCGTTAACTCGGATAAATTGCTGTCAGTATTGCGAAAATTTGATATGAGGGTTTGATTAATATGAGGTTAATTGAGGATGCTAAAATTAATTATGAACAACGGTTATGACCAGAGATGTGGTTATGGTCATACGTATGATGGGTGCGTAGGAAGGAGTTGCTACAGTCGGTTGAAACTAATACTATGTGTTGATGTGAAAACCAGGCCTTTTGAAAATGTTTGGAGTGTCAGAAATTGATTTTTAAAATTTATAAATGTTGATAAAAGAGATAATCGCAACTGAGATGGGGTTGTTGGACCATTTTAAATTTGCGGTGACGTAGAATCACCTACAAGTATGTGTATAAGAATACACTCAGTAATTTAATGTCCTCAGAATAATTCTTGGAACGTTCGAGGACGAACGTATATTTAAGAGAGGGGAATGTAAGGACTCGACTTGTCGTTCTAATAATTAGCATCTCGTTCAGGGACTTAAGGTCACAAGTAGCTTTGTGATGTGTATTTTGATTTGCGTGTGTGGCCGAGTTTGGTTTTCAGATGATTCAGGATTAAATTGAAAGAACAATTCTTATTTAAGAAGCTTAAAAGAAAAGAGTTGACCGCAGAGTTGACTTTTGAGCAAACGACTCCGAAATAGAATTTTGACGATTCCAACAGCTCTGTATGGTGATTTTGGACTTAGGAGCGTGTCCGTAAAATTATTTGAAAGTCCGTAGTTAAATTAGGCTTGAAATGGCTAACATAGAAATTTAAGTTTGGAAGTTTGACCGGAGAGTTGACTTTTTGATATCGGGGCCAAAATATGATTATGAAAATATGAATACCTCCATTATGTCATTTATGACTTGTGTGCAAAATTTGAGGTCAATCAAACTTGATTTGATAGGTTTCGGCATCGATTGTAGAAGTTAGAATTTCCTTAGTTTTAATAGGCTTGAATTGGAGTGCGATTCGTATTTTTGATGTTGTTTGATGTGATTTGAGGGCCCGACTAAGTTCGTATCGTGTTATAGGACTTGTTGGTATATTCGGACGGGGTCCCGAGTGGCTCGAATGAGTTTTGGGATGAGTTTTGAGCGAGTCCGGGAATTTCGACACTCTAATGTTGTTCTGGAACTTTTGGAAGTGCGGGGGTACATTTTTGAGTTGTCACAGTGAAGTGCGGCCGCACTCAAATTGTGCGACCGCACAACTTGAAAATGTGCGGCAGTACTTGAAAATTTGTGGACCGCACATTGGGAGATCAGACGTGGTACTATATAGCCGAGGGTTAGGGTATTATTTCAAGATTGGTGGAAAAGGGAATCACTCAAGACATTTGTCTATGTTACTAAGATAAATACTATTAGAATTCTTTTGTCTTGTGCAACTAATCTTGATTGGGACTTGCAACAATTTGATGTGAAGAATGCATTTTTTATGGAGACTTAGAAGAAGAGGTGTATATGGAGATTCCTCCTGTATTTGAAAATGCACAGAGTCAAGGAAAGGTATGCAGATTGAAGAAAGCCTTGTACAGACTGAAACAATCCTCTAGAGCTTAGTTTGACAGATTCAGCAAAGCAATGACCCCCTTCGGTTACTAACAAAGAAATATCGATCACACCCTCTTCATAAGATATCAAACGAGTAAACTCACTTTTCTCACAGTTTATGTTGATGACATAGTAATGACAGGAGATGACAAAGAGGAGTTTCAGTGACAAAGAGGAAATTCCAATAAGAAAAGAGTTGACCGCAGAGTTGACTTTTGAGCAAACGACTCCGCAATAGAATTTTGACGATTCCAAGAGCTCTGTATGGTGATTTTGGACTTAGGAACGTGTCAGTAAAATTATTTGAAAGTCCGTAGTTAAATTAGGCTTGAAATGGCTAACATAAAAATTTAAGTTTGGAAGTTTGACCGGGGAGTTGACTTTTTGATATCGGGGCCAAAATATGATTATGAAAAATTGAATACCTCCATTATGTCATTTATGACTTGTGTGCAAAATTTGAGGTCAATCAGACTTGATTTGATAGGTTTCGGCATCGATTGTAGAAGTTGGAATTTTTTTAGTTTTAATAGGCTTGAATTGGAGTGTGATTCGTGTTTTTGATGTTGTTTGATGTGATTTGAGGGCCCGACTAAGTTCGTATCGTGTTATAGGACTTGTTGGTACATTCGGACGGGGTCTCGAGTGGCTCGAATGAGTTTCGGGGTGAGTTTTGAGCGAGTCCGGGAATTTCGACACTCTGATGTTGTTCTGGAACTTTTGGAAGTGCGGGGGTACATTTTTGAGTGCTTAGGCAAGGTAAAAAGTTCGGACCGCAGTGGAAAAGTGTGGACCGCAGAGCAAAAGTGCGGCCCGCACAATTATGCCCACGGCCGCACTTCAGGGTTTCTGCCGGTTCAATGGTTCGACTTCGGAGGTTTATATCTTTTAATCCACAACGAATTTGGAGATGATTCAAAATCAAAAGTTGTAGTCCTATGAATCTAGTTTCCAGAAAGCTATAGAACGAATCATTTTGACATTTGTACAGAAAATTATGGGCATTTTACTGAAGCCTGATAAGTTTTCACAGTGAAGTACGACCGCACTCAAATTGTGCGACCGCACAACTTAAAAATGTGCGGCAGTACTTGAAAATATGTGGACCGCACATTGGGAGATCAGACGTGGTACTATATAGCCGAGGGTCAGGGTATTATTTCAAGATTGGTGGAAAAGGGAATCACTCAAGACATTTGTCTATATTACTAAGATAAATACTATTAGAATTCTTTTGTCTTGTGCAACTAATCTTGATTGGGACTTGCAACAATTTGATGTGAAGAATGCATTTTTTATGGAGACTTAGAAGAAGAGGTGTATATGGAGATTCCTCCTGTATTTGAAAATGCACAGAGTCAAGGAAAGGTATGCAGATTGAAGAAAGCCTTGTACAGACTGAAACAATCCTCTAGAGCTTAGTTTGACAGATTCAGCAAAGCAATGACCCCCTTCGGTTACTAACAAAGAAATATCGATCACACCCTCTTCATAAGATATCAAACGAGTAAACTCACTTTTCTCACAGTTTATGTTGATGACATAGTAATGACAGGAGATGACAAAGAGGAGTTTCAGTGACAAAGATGAAATTCCAATAAGAAAAGAGTTGACCGCAGAGTTGACTTTTGAGCAAACGACTCCGAAATAGAATTTAGACGATTCCAACAGCTCCGTATGGTGATTTTGGACTTAGGAGCGTGTCCGTCAAAATTATTTGAAAATCCATAGTTAAATTAGGCTTGAAATGGCTAACATAGAAATTTAAGTTTGGAAGTTTGACCGGGGAGTTGACTTTTTGATGTCGGGGCCAAAATATGATTATGAAAAATTGAATACCTCCATTATGTCATTTATGACTTTTGTGCAAAATTTGAGGTCAATCAAACTTGATTTGATAGGTTTCGGCATCGATTGTAGAAGTTGGAATTTTCGTAGTTTTAATAGGCTTGAATTAGAGTGTGATTCATGTTTTTGATGTTGTTTGATGTGATTTGAGGGCCCGACTAAGTTCGTATCGTGTTATAGGACTTGTTGGTACATTCGGACGGGGTCTCGAGTGACTCGAATGAGTTTCGGGGTGAGTTTTGAGCGAGTCCGGGAATTTCGACACTCTGATGTTGTTCTGGAACTTTTGGAAGTGCGGGGGTACATTTTTGAGTGCTTAGGCAAGGTAAAAAGTTCGGACCGCAGTGGAAAAGTGTGGACCGCAGAGCAAAAGTGCGGCCCGCACAATTATGCCCACGGCCGCACTTCAGGGTTTCTGCCGGTTCAATGGTTCGACTTCGGAGGCTTATATCTTTTAATCCACAACGAATTTGGAGATAATTTAAAATCAAAAGTTGTAGCCCTTTGAATCTAGTTTACAGAAAGCTATAGAACGAATCATTTTGACATTTGTACAGAAAGTTATGGGTATTTTACTGAAGCCTGGTAAGTTGTCACAGTGAAGTGCGGCCGCACTCAAATTGTGCGACCGCACAACTTGAAAATGTGCGGCAGTACTTGAAACTTTGTGGACAGCACATTGGGAGATCAGACGTGGTACTATATAGCCGAGGGTTAGGGTATTATTTCAAGATTAGTGGAAAAGGGAATCACTCAAGACATTTGTCTATGTTACTAAGATAAATACTATTAGAATTCTTTTGTCTTGTGCAACTAATCTTGATTGGGACTTGCAACAATTTGATGTGAAGAATGCATTTTTTATGGAGACTTAGAAGAAGAGGTGTATATGGAGATTCCTCCTGTATTTGAAAATGCACAGAGTCAAGAAAAGGTATGCAGATTGAAGAAAGCCTTGTATAGACTGAAACAATCCTCTAGAGCTTAGTTTGACAGATTCAGCAAAGCAATGACCCCCTTCAGTTACTAAGAAAGCAATATCGATCGCACCCTCTTCATAAGATATCAAACGAGTAAACTCACTTTTCTCATAGTTTATGTTGATGACATAGTAATGACAGGAGATGACAAGAGGAGTTTCAGTGACAAAGAGGAAATTCCAATAAGAAAAGAGTTGACCGCAGAGTTGACTTTTGAGCAAACGACTCCGCAATAGAATTTTGATGATTCCAAGAGCTCTGTATGGTGATTTTGGACTTAGGAACGTGTCAGTAAAATTATTTGAAAGTCCGTAGTTAAATTAGGCTTAAAATGGCTAACATAAAAATTTAAGTTTGGAAGTTTGACCGGGGAGTTGACTTTTTGATATCGGGGCAAAAATATGATTATGAAAAATTAAATACCTCCATTATGTCATTTATGACTTGTGTGCAAAATTTGAGGTCAATCAGACTTGATTTGATAGGTTTCAGCATCGATTGTAGAAGTTGGAATTTTCTTAGTTTTAATAGGCTTGAATTGGAGTGTGATTCGTGTTTTTGATGTTGTTTGATGTGATTTGAGGGCCCGACTAAGTTCGTATCATGTTATAGGACTTGTTGGTACATTCGGACGGGGTCTCGAGTGGCTCGAATGAGTTTCGGGGTGAGTTTTGAGCGAGTCCGGGAATTTCGACACTCTGATGTTGTTCTGGAACTTTTGGAAGTGCGGGGGTACATTTTTGAGTTCTTAGGCAAGGTAAAAAGTTCGGACCGCAGTGGAAAAGTGTGGACCGCAGAGCAAAAGTGCGGCCCGCACAATTATGCCCACGGCCGCACTTCAGGGTTTCTGCCGGTTCAATGGTTCGACTTCGGAGGCTTATATCTTTTAATCCACAACGAATTTGGAGATAATTTAAAATCAAAAGTTGTAGCCCTTTGAATCTAGTTTACAGAAAGCTATAGAACGAATCATTTTGACATTTGTACAGAAAGTTATGGGTATTTTACTGAAGCCTGGTAAGTTGTCACAGTGAAGTGCGGCCGCACTCAAATTGTGCGACCGCACAACTTGAAAATGTGCGGCAATACTTGAAAATTTGTGGACAGCACATTGGGAGATCAGACGTGGTACTATATAGCCGAGGGTTAGGGTATTATTTCAAGATTAGTGGAAAAGGGAATCACTCAAGACATTTGTCTATGTTACTAAGATAAATACTATTAGAATTCTTTTGTCTTGTGCAACTAATCTTGATTGGGACTTGCAACAATTTGATGTGAAGAATGCATTTTTTATGGAGACTTAGAAGAAGAGGTGTATATGGAGATTCCTCCTGTATTTGAAAATGCACAGAGTCAAGAAAAGGTATGCAGATTGAAGAAAGCCTTGTATAGACTAAAACAATCCTCTAGAGCTTAGTTTGACAGATTCAGCAAAGCAATGACCCCCTTCAGTTACTAAGAAAGCAATATCGATCGCACCCTCTTCATAAGATATCAAACGAGTAAACTCACTTTTCTCATAGTTTATGTTGATGACATAGTAATGACAGGAGATGACAAAGAGGAGTTTCAGTGACAAAGAGGAAATTCCAATAAGAAAAGAGTTGACCGCAGAGTTGACTTTTGAGCAAACGACTCCGCAATAGAATTTTGATGATTCCAAGAGCTCTGTATGGTGATTTTGGACTTAGGAACGTGTCAGGAAAATTATTTGAAAGTCCATAGTTAAATTAGGCTTAAAATGGCTAACATAAAAATTTAAGTTTGGAAGTTTGACCGGGGAGTTGACTTTTTGATATCGGGGCCAAAATATGATTATGAAAAATTGAATACCTCCATTATGTCATTTATGACTTGTGTGCAAAATTTGAGGTCAATCAGACTTGATTTGATAGGTTTCGGCATCGATTGTAGAAGTTGGAATTTTCTTAGTTTTAATAGGCTTGAATTGGAGTGTGATTCGTGTTTTTGATGTTGTTTGATGTGATTTGAGGGCCCGACTAAGTTTGTATCATGTTATAGGACTTGTTGGTACATTCGGACGGGGTCTCGAGTGGCTCGAATGAGTTCGGGGTGAGTTTCGAGCGAGTCCGGGAATTTCGACACTCTGATGTTGTTCTGGAACTTTTGAAAGTGCGAGGGTACATTTTTGAGTGCTTAGGCAAGGTAAAAAGTGCGTACCGCAGAGGAAAAGTGTGGACCACAGAGCAAAAGTGCGGCCCGCACAATTCTGCCCACGGCCGCACTTCAGGGTTTCTGCAGGTTCAATGGTTCGACTTCAGAGGCTTATATCTTTTAATCCACAATGAATTTGGAGATGATTCAAAATCAAAAGTTGTAGCCCTTTGAATCTAGTTTCCATAAAGCTATAGAACGAATCATTTTGACATTTGTACAGAAAGTTATGGGCATTTTACTGAAGCCTAGTAAGTTATCACAGTGAAGTGCGGCCGCACTCAAATTGTGCGACCGCACAACTTGAAAATGTGCGACAGTACTTGAAAATTTGTGGACCGCACATTGGGAGATCATACGTGGTACTATATAGCCGAGGGTTAGGGTATTATTTCAAGATTGGTGGAAAAGGGAATCACTCTAGACATTTGTCTATATTACTAAGATAAATACTATTAGAATTCTTTTGTCTTGTGCAACTAATCTTGATTGGGACTTGCAACAATTTGATGTGAAGAATGCATTTTTTATGGAGACTTAGAAGAAGAGGTGTATATGGAGATTCCTCCTGTATTTGAAAATGCACAGAGTCAAGGAAAGGTATGCAGATTGAAGAAAGCCTTGTACAGACTGAAACAATCCTCTAGAACTTAGTTTGACAGATTCAGCAAAGCAATGACCCCCTTCGGTTACTAACAAAGCAATATCAATCACACCCTCTTCATAAGATATCAAACGAGCAAACTCACTTTTCTCATAGTTTATGTTGATGACATAGTAATGACAGGAAATGACAAAGAGGAGTTTCAGTGACAAAGAGGAAATTCCAATAAGAAAAGAGTTGACCGCAGAGTTAGGAACGTGTCCGTAAAATTATTTGAAAGTCCGTAGTTAAATTAGGCTTGAAATGGCTAACATAGAAATTTAAGTTTGGAAGTTTGACCGGGGAGTTGACTTTTTGATATCGGGGCCAAAATATGATTATGAAAAATTGAATACCTCCATTATGTCATTTATGACTTGTGTGCAAAATTTGAGGTCAATCAAACTTGATTTGATAGGTTTCGGCATCGATTGTAGAAGTTGGAATTTCCTTAGTTTTAATAGGCTTGAATTGGAGTGAGATTCATGTTTTTGATATTGTTTGATGTGATTTGAGGGCCCGACTAAGTTCGTATCGTGTTATAGGACTTGTTGGTACATTCGGACGGGGTCCCGAGTGGCTCGAATGAGTTTCGGGGTGAGTTTTGAGCGAGTCCGTGAATTTCGACACTCTGATATTGTTCTGGAACTTTTGGAAGTGTGGGGGTACATTTTTGAGTGCTTAGGCAAGGGAAAAAGTGTGTACCGCAGAGGAAAAGTGTGGACCGCAGAGCAAAAGTGCAGCCCGCACAATTCTGCCCACGGCCGCACTTCAGGGTTTCTGCAGGTTCAATGGTTCGACTTCAGAGGCTTATATCTTTTAATCCACAACGAATTTGAGATGATTCAAAATCAAAAGTTGTAGCCCTTTGAATCTAGTTTCCAGAAAGCTATAGAATGAATCATTTTGACATTTGTACAGAAAGTTATGGGTATTTTACTGAAGCCTGGTAAGTTGTCACAGTGAAGTGCGGCCGCACTCAAATTGTGCGACCGCACAACTTGAAAATGTGCGGCAGTACTTGAAAATTTGTGGACCGCACATTGGGAGATCAGACGTGGTACTATATAGCCGAGGGTTAGGGTATTATTTCAAGATTGGTGGAAAAGGGAATCACTCAAGACATTTGTCTATATTACTAAGATAAATACTATTAGAATTCTTTTGTCTTGTGCAACTAATCTTGATTGGGACTTGCAACAATTTGATGTGAAGAATGCATTTTTTATGGAGACTTAGAAGAAGAGGTGTATATGGAGATTCCTCCTGTATTTGAAAATGCACAGAGTCAAGGAAAGGTATGCAGATTGATGAAAGCCTTGTACAGACTGAAACAATCCTCTAGAGCTTAGTTTGACAGATTCAGCAAAGCAATGACCCCCTTCGGTTACTAACAAAGCAATATCGATCACACCCTCTTCATAAGATATCAAACGAGTAAACTCACTTTTCTCATAGTTTATGTTGATGACATAGTAATGACAGGAGATGAAAAAGAGGAGTTTCAGTGACAAAGAGGAAATTCCAATAAGAAAAGAGTTGACCGCAGAGTTAGGAACGTGTCCGCAAAATTATTTGAAAGTCCGTAGTTAAATTAGGCTTGAAATAGCTAACATAGAAATTTAAGTTTGGAAGTTTGACCGGGGAGTTGACTTTTTGATATCGGGGCCAAAATATGATTATGAAAAATTGAATACCTCCATTATGTCATTTATGACTTGTGTGCAAAATTTGAGGTTAATCAAACTTGATTTGATAGGTTTCGGCATCGATTGTAGAAGTTGGAATTTCCTTAGTTTTAATAGGCTTGAATTGGAGTGAGATTCGTATTTTTGATGTTGTTTGATGTGATTTGAGGGCCCGACTAAGTTCGTATCGTGTTATAGGACTTGTTGGTACATTCGGACGGGGTCCCGAGTGGCTCGAATGAGCTTCGGGGTGAGTTTTGAGTGAGTCTGGGAATTTTGACACTCTGATATTGTTCTGGAACTTTTGGAAGTGCGGGGGTACATTTTTGAGTGCTTAGGCAAGGGAAAAAGTGCGTACCGCAGAGGAAAAGTGTGGACCGCAGAGCAAAAGTGCAGCCCGCACAATTCTGCCCACGGCCGCACTTCAGGGTTTCTGCAGGTTCAATGGTTCGACTTCGGAGGCTTATATCTTTTAATCCACAACGAATTTGGAGATGATTCAAAATTAAAAGTTGTAGTCCTTTGAATCTAGTTTCCAGAAAGCTATAGAACAAATCATTTTGACATTTGTACAAAAGGTTATGGGCATTTTACTGAAGCCTGGTAAGTTATCACAATGAAGTGCGGCCGCACTCAAATTGTGCGACCGCACAACTTGAAAATGTGCGGCAGTACTTGAAAATTTGTGGACCGCACATTGGGAGATCAGACGTGGTACTATATAGCCGAGGGTTAGGGTATTATTTCAAGATTGGTGGAAAAGGGAATCACTCAAGACATTTGTCTATATTACTAAGATAAATATTATTAGAATTCTTTTATCTTGTGCAACTAATCTTGATTGGGACTTGCAACAATTTGATGTGAAGAATGCATTTTTTATGGAGACTTAGAAGAAGAGGTGTATATGGAGATTCCTCCTGTATTTGAAAATGCACAGAGTCAAGGAAAGGTATGCAGATTGAAGAAAGCCTTGTACAGACTGAAACAATCCTCTAGAGCTTAGTTTGACAGATTCAGCAAAGCAATGACCCCCTTCGGTTACTAACAAAGAAATATCGATCACACCCTCTTCATAAGATATCAAACGAGTAAACTCACTTTTCTCACAGTTTATGTTGATGACATAGTAATGAGAGGAGATGACAAAGAGGTGGCTATCATGTGGGCCAAGACCCGGTGTTCACTGGTGGAAACCGGGTTTTGTGTAACATCCCTTTAATATAGCAACCAAAAAATTATGCAACAAATGACGATATTATAGAAAGATCTGTATAACGTTTTTCCTCATATTAATCAATCATATGAGTAGAATTTACATGACAAATTGCTTTCTCAAGATATTTGAAAAAATAACAAATCGTCTTTTCTTTTGAGTGTATATATATATATTTTCTATTCTCGCAAAGGTAAATATTCGTTATTAACTCAAATGAAAGCTATATCTTTTAAATGGGTAAAGATGCACAAATTAAAGCGGTCCACGCTTCTGAATTTAGGATCTCAGAGATTTTTGACTTGCAAAATTGGGACCAATGAGGAAAAGAGAAAAGATAAGGAGAAAACAAGTTGTAGAATTGAAGCAACAAATCCTGAGGAAGTATGGAAGGGGGCCATGAAAAATGTCCCAATAAGCAAACTATGAATTAAAGAGTGACAAAACCATGTGATGATTAGATGCTTCACTTTAAATTATATTTTAAAATAAAGTTCGTCAAATTATTTAACTTCAATTTATTAAGTGGACAAAAAAATATTTGTTTATATAAAATGGTTTAATTATTAAATTAATTTATAGTAAGTGCTAGAGTATGTATGAATTATAGGCACGTTTTGTGCTATATTATTCTTTGTTCACACGTTATGATCATGGTAGGAGTCAAACATGAGCTATGAGCCTCTCGGTCGTGCAATATATCTCACCTTTTTCGACATTAGAAAGATTTGTACTAATTGACGTCAATTATGAGAAACAAAAGTCAAAAATTATAACATAGAGGGTGTTTACCCGATAAATGGATAGAGTTGAATTTATACGCGGTTTCGAAGATATGTGGTATGACTTAATACAGAACGCTAAGATAAAATAAAAGGATGAATATAGGTTGGAGAAAACGTAATCCACGCAAATCAATTATGAACAGTGAATTTAGGATTTTACAAAATAGAATCAATGTCCGAAACTAGAAAGATCACTCTTTTCTCATAGAGGAAATAATACAGTTTGTGACAGTCTAAGTCCCCAAAAAAGGATGCCCTACAAGAATGATAAACAAGCCCTTTTATAGTGAAGGGGTTTGGCTACAAGTATAATAAAATAAACATTCAGTGGGAAACCCATGATAAATCAGCTTTTCCATAATTTCTGCCAAGATTCCCTCTAGTAGGATTACAACGGCTTTTTTCTGCGAGCTCGATCTTGCTTAGAATCCTTGATTTTGGTTCGAGCTTGATTTCGGCTCGAACTCGTGATCTTGGTTCGAGCCCGATCCCGGTTCGAGCCCTCGGATGGATTTCAGGTCGATGTAGGTTGATTTTTGGATTATCAGCACGATAGATCTACCCGCGCCATGGTTCGATTCTTGTTCGAGTTTGATTATGATATCGATCTCAACAGGGACCGGCCTCCCCGGGCTCTAGGTTAGTTCGTGCCCCCCTTCGGGATCTTACTTCGATATACCACCCGTCAGACCGTACCGGATATGCCAAAGGCTAAAATCCATTTCGACCGTATACAGATAGTCCCCTCGTTTCGCAGAAAGAAATATGACGAGAAACGATATGATTTTCAACGGCTCGATCGGATTATATCTTGTTGATTCCATCAAGTTCAACCATGACGCACATGATAGCTGTCCGGTCGGTTTAGTCTTTCAAGGCATTTAATGCATGTCAGGCGGTGGTCAGCCACTGCTGATAATGAACTGCCGTCGCTTTGAACCTATAAATAATTTTCACCTTTACCTTTTACCATTTTGCATCTTCTATCTTCTAAAATTTCTCAATTTCTTCTTTATACTCCCCAGCCTACCAAAAAAGCTGTGATTTCTTTCCGAAAAGATCCCTCAATTCTACCAAATCTCTATCACTTTCTTTTACTCCTTATTTTTGAATTCAAAAATAGTGAAAACATTGCAAACCGTTCCTCAGAAAGAGAAAGCTTCATCTTCACATTGTGTCGCCGATGAGACACCGGCGGAGCCACGGCCAGAGGAGTGTGTCCCCGAGGCGTGCGTCCTTACTTCAGATTTTAAAGTTGATAAAGGTTCATCGGTCCCCGGCCGATGTGAGCCGGTATCGAGATATATGTGTTCGATCACTGAGAAGCACCTCGATCTGTTAAAAAATGACTGTAATTGGGAAAAAAAGGAAGTGATAATACCTACACCTGATGAAGACATCACTTCTCACGTGAAAGGGTTTTTGAACGTATATACTTACCCTTTCACTTTGGGTCCCCTCGATTCCATCGTTATCGACTTTTGTCGACAGTATCAGGTAACCTTAGGCCAGATCCATCCTTCTTTGTGGCGGATCGTTATTCTGATCCGATATTTCGTGAGCAAAATCGAGGGGATGTCGTTCACCCTCGATCATCTTATCCGGCTGTACCATCCCCGACTTTTTCGGGGAGGGTTAATAAAACTCCAGCGTCGAGCTACCAAGGCTTTGTTCTCGAGTATTGATGAGGATATGGACCGGGGTTGGATGAGCAGGTTCGTTCGAGTAAGAACTTCAGACCTGATCCCGACTGAAAAGATGCCCTTTCCCGAGGAGTGGAATTTGAAACATAAGTGTGATTTTGCTGTTGCTTCTATTTTGTTCTTTCATTTGTTCTCTTATCGACACTCCTCTTTTCGTGATGTAGCGATTCCTTGGATGCCCGGAGCGGTTCTCGACCTTAAGAATTGGGTACGGGATCTTGTTTCGACTTCCACATACGCAGAACGCTCATGGCGTGATTTGTCTAAGGGTCGGTGGGAGGCCAAAAATTACGGTAAGCTAATTTCTCGGACTCTGACGAGGCATTTCTCGATATTTTTTATAAGGTTTCCCATATGCAGGTTTGGGTAAGGACGCGGTCTTGAGACCTCTGTCTAATGAGGAGGATGTCTCGACCTTCGTTCCAAAGCCGGTGAAGAAAAATAAAAGGAAGAGAGCTTCGTTGCCCGACTATCCAAAACCGAAGAAGAGGACAGCTCGTAAGCCGAATAAGAATGTTATTCCTTTGACCGTAGAATCGGTTTTGCGCCTAAGGGATGAAGAAGAAGAAGAGGAAGAGGATAATGAGTCCACGCTGGCGGTCCGGACGAAGAGAGCCACCGATGCTTCAACGCCGGCTGGATCGATGATGCCCCATGGGGCTCCATCTCGAACTGAAAATATACCGGAGAGAGGTTCTCGTAGAGTCCCCGAACTATCGAATGTCGAAGACGCCTCTCATCAGAATCAGCCGGCAGGGGTTACACTCGAAGAGCCCTTCTAACCCCTCCAAGCCGAGGGGAATGCTCCGAGCGAGTCACTCGGGGCAGCAGCGATCGAGGACTCGCCTACCTTTCCCGCCTTTTCCGCATGGGTGATTCGGGAAGCTCAAGCTCTGGGTGCCCTCGATCTAGGTAGGCCTCACGATGAAGAGGATCTATTTCGTGACCTTTTTACTGGTATCGAGGATGTTGCCGGTGCTGGTGATGAATCGGATCTTTTTCACGGTTTACGGCAGGCTTTGAACCAGGTGAGTCTTTTAAACGGTTTGCGGCAGTCTTTTGTTGGTATTGCCTTTATGTTCGTCTTTCGTTAACTTCGCTTCTTGTTCCTTCGTAGGTTGTGGCGGTCCATCGAGAACAATATTCTCGTTCCCAAAATGAGCTGCATCGATACGCGGCCGACCTAAAACGTGCTACCGATGAGAGAAACTCTCTCAAACTTTCCTTAGGGCAGAGAGAGGAGGAAATAAAAGATCTCTGGGCCGAGCTGGCCAAGGCTTATCGAGACCACGATGATTTGTCTGAGCAGGTAATGATTCTTTTGAAAACCTATGGGTTCCATACCAGAACGGTAGCTAACATTTCGGTCTCACAGCTGCAGCAAAAAATCGAGATGATAGGGAAGCTGCGTGAGGAGGTCGATGTGATAAGGATGGAATCCTTGTGGTGGAAAGAATGTATGGACCGCTTTGCTGCAGAAAAAGAGACTGCTCGAGCCCAGTTATCATCGTCTGAAACCCAACTTCAGAAAATGAAGGAAAAAGGCCTGGTTCAAGCAAGAAAAATTGAGGAGCTCGAGGCTCGGTTGGCCTCAGTACTCTCCAAGGCCGAATTCGATGCGCTCGTGGCGGTCTATCGGGCTAATTCTGAAGCTGCCCAAGTTCAGGCAAGAGAGGCAGCCGAATCTGCCAATGGTCGGGCGCATTGGGTCGCCGAACTTACTAAGTACCGATCCAGGAGAGAAACTCTCGAGGAGATTCATGCTCGTGGCTTCGATCTCATGGAAGAGATAAAAAGGGAAAAAGAACTCGAAGTTGATGCTGAAGCTCTGGTTTTCGATGATGATGACGACGACGATGGGAGTAAAAGCGGGTCCGAGAATGGGGGGAACCTGATAAAGAAGAGACCGTTCCCGTTTAAAATTTTTTTTTTTTTTGTTGTAGCCACCTATGTAGATAAATTTTGTGTATAGGCATATCTCTATGTATTAAACCACCTAATCAAACTTGAAACTCGTGGTCTCTGCAACCGAGCGAGCGTTTATTCAAACTTGGGGCGATGTAGCTCTTTAGACTTATTAATTATCAACGATTCGATTTTGAAGAGAATATAGCCCGTGGGCGTGACGGTCGAGCGAGTGTTTGCTTGTGCTCAAATTGATGTGGTCCGCAGGCTATTTGGTCGAAATGAGAGTTTGCTCGAACTCAAAATAAAAAATAGACCGTAGGCTTGATCGAGTGAATGATTCGAATTCGAATTAATGCAGCCCGTAGGCTATTTGGTTGAGTGAGTGTTTGCTCGAACTCGAAATGAAAAAATAGCCCATAGGTCTGGTCGAGTGAATGATTCGAACTCGAATTGATGCATCCCGTAGGCTATTTGGTCGAGTGAGTGTTTGCTCGAACTCGAAATGAGAAATAGCCCGTAGGCCTGGTCGAGTGAATGATTCGAACTCGAATTGATGCAGCCCGTAGGCTTAATTGGCCGAGTGAGTGTTCGCTCGAACTCGAAATGAGAAAATAGCCTGTAGGCTTAATGGTCGCATTATATCTTAATTCTTCGCATGTGATTACACGCCCGGGTTCGGGCCAATTTATACGAGCATGGCTCGCTTCGACCATTTGGCTCTTTACAATTTTCCTATCGGGACCCTGTTGCTGTGAAGTAACTCTCTTACGGGGCCTCGGATATCATTATAAATGCTGCACGACCAGTGATTGCCTCATTAAAAACCTTGCCGAAAAACCCATTTGGGATAAAATCGGTACAAGGAAAAAAGAGTGCAACATGTACTTTCTGATGAGAGATTCGTCCCTTGTTCGGACTTCTGTGGGGGTCAGTTTTGAGGTATAAACGAATATGGAAAGGTTGTACCTGAACAGTAGTACCTGAACAGTAGTACCGTTTTAGATGTGATACATTCCAGTTGCTTGATAACTGTTTGCCGTTTATAACGTCGATCCTGTACGACTCCTTTCCGATGTCCTCGAGTACCTGATATGGTCCTTCCCAATTCGGTCCTAGCTTCCCTTCATTTGGATTCCGGGTATTGATGGTAATATTTCTCAACACTAAGTCCCTAGGCTTGAAATGGCGGAGCTTGGTTTTTCGATTATAATACCTTTCGATTCGCTGCTTTTGGGCGGCCATTCGGACGAGGGCAGTTTCTCGCCTTTCGTCCGATAGTTCGAGGCTTGTGTTCATAGCCTCGTTATTTGATTCTTTCGTCAAGAATTAAAATCTAGCACTGGGTTCACCAACCTCGAGAATTGAAATCTGGCACTGGGTCGCCCCCGTACTGGATTTTGATGTTGTCCGATATGCCCAAAGAACTTCGGGTAGGATTTCTCTCCATCTCCCTTTAGCATCGTTCAATCTCTTCTTTAAGTTTTGACTGACATTTTTATTCGTTTATTCGGCCTGCCCATTCCCACTGGGGTGGTACGGCGTCGACAATATCCTTCTTATCTTGTGGTCTTCGAGGAATCTTGTTACTTTGCCGCCGATGAATTGCTTTCCATTGTCACATACTATTTTGGCAGGTATCCCGAACCGGCATATGATATGATCCCAAATAAAGTCTATAACTTCTTTCTCTCTTATTTTCTCGAACGCCTGTGCTTCAACCCATTTAGAAAAATAGTCAGTCATAAACAAAATGAATTTGGCTTTACCTGGGGTTGATGGCAGAGGGCCGACGACATCCATTCCCCATTTCATGAAAGGCCACGGGGATAGGACCGAGTGGAGTTGTTCTCCGGGCTGGTGGATCATTGGTGCGAACCTTTGACATTTATCACATTTACGAACGAATTCCTTCGTATCTTTGCCCATATCGATCCAATAATATCCCGCTCTGATTATTGTTTGGGCTAATGTGTCGGCTCCAGAGTGATTCCCGCAAGTACCCTCATGCACTTCCCGTAGGACATAATCGACATCCCCTGGACCCAAGCATACCGCCAATGGTCCGTCAAACGTTCTTCGGTACAGTGTTCCATCTGAAGCCAGAGTGAAACGAGCAGCCTTGGTCCGCAGGGTTCTGGAGTCTTTAGGGTCCAATGGGAGTTTTCTGTTTTTCAAATATTCGATATACTTGTTTCTCCAATCCCAGGTTAAGCTTGTAGAATTTATTTCGGCGTGTCCTTCTTCGATTACCGATCTCGAAAGTTAAATTACATTCCCCGAGCCCGCATTATCTACCTCGACCGATGACCCCAAATTCGCCAGTGCGTCGACCTCATTATTCTGTTCCCGTGGCACATGTCGTAAAGTCCATTGTTTGAAATGGCGCAAAGTGATAAGCAGTTTATCTAAATACCTCTGCATTCTACCTTCTCGAACTTCAAAAGTTTTGTTTACTTGACTTACCGCCAGCAAGGAGTCGCAGTTGTCTTCAATGATTTCTGCTCCTAAATTTCTAGCTAGCTCGAGACCTGCAATCATGGCTTCATACTCGGCCTCGTTGTTAGTCAACCTGATAGTTTTAATAGATTGTCTAATAATTCCACCCGTGGGTGATTTCAAAACTATGCCCAGCCCGGACCCATTTACGTTTGAAGCCCCATCCGTAAAAAGGATCCATACCCCCGATGATGTACCCGATTTCAACAGTTCTTTTTCGGCTTCGGGTACGAGGGCTGGTGTGAAATCGGCCACAAAATCTGCTAGGACTTGAGACTTGATGGCCGTGCGGGGTCGATATTCTATATCGTATCCACTGAGTTCGACGGCCCATTTGGCCGGTCGGCCTGATAACTCAGGTTTGTGTAAAATATTACGAAGCGGGTAAGTAGACAATACGCATATGGGGTGACATTGGAAGTATGGCCTTAACTTCCTTGAGGCGCTTATCAGTGCAAGCGCCAACCTTTCTAGGAGCGGATATTTAGTTTCCGCCTCTCCTAAGGTTCGACTTGTATAATAAACTGGGAATTGCGTACCTTGCTCTTCTCGAACTAGGACACCGCTTACGGCGACTTTCGATACTACCAAGTACAAACAAAGTTTCTCATCGGTTTTTGGAGTGTGAAGTAGTGGAGCACTTGATAGATATCGTTTTAGTCCTTCTAATGCTTGTTGGCACTCCGGGGTCCAAGAAAAATCATTCTTCTTTTTGAGTAGAGAAAAGAAATTATGAATCCGATCGGACGATCTCGATATGAATCGGCTTAGGGCGGCGAGCCGACCCGTTAGTCTTTGCACGACCTTCACGCTGTCTACGACGGTGATGTCTTTGACAACCCTGATTTTATCGGGGTTAATCTCTATTCCCCGATGTGATACCATGAAGCCGAGGAACTTGCCCGAACTGACCCCGAAGGCACATTTTTCGGGGTTGAGCTTCATTTTGTATTTCCTCAGAATCTCGAACGTTTCCTGCAAATGAACTAAATGGTCCTCTGCGCGCAGGTATTTGACTAACATGTCATCAATATAAACCTCCATTGATTTTCCTATTTGTTCTTTGAACATTTTATTCACTAGGCGTTGGTAAGTGGCCCCTGCGTTTTTTAGCCCGAAGGGCATCACATTATAACAATACGTTCCATATTTGGTGACAAATGAGGTTTTTTCCTGGTCCTCCGGGTTCATCTGTATTTGATTATTCCCGGAATAGGCATAGAGAAAAGTGAGGATCTCGTGGCCGGCCGTGGCATCGATCATGCGATCGATGTTGGGCAACAAAAAAGAATCTTTGGGGCATGCTTTGTTCAAATCCTTATTGTCCACGCACATTCTAAGTTTGTCCCCTTTTTAGGGACTACAACTACGTTGGCTAACCATTCGAGATATTTTACCTCCCGAATGGACCCTATTTTGAGAAGTTTGGTTACCTCGTCCTTTATGAAGGCGTTCTTTCTATTGGACTGGGGTCTTCTTTTTTGCTTCAACGGTCTGAACCTATGATCCAAACTTAGCTGATGCGTCGTTATGTCCGGCGGGATCCCTGTTATATCTAAATGGGACCAGGCAAAACAATCGATGTTATTGATAAGAAATTGAACGAGTTTCTTCCTGAGTTCAGGGCTCAACCCCGTCCCTAAGTATACCTTTTGCTCGGGCTGGCGCTCGATTAATATGACTTGCTCTAGCTCCTCGATCGTTGATTTTGTGGCATCATAGTCATCGGGAATTATGAAAGATTGAGGGACCCTTTGGTCCCCCTCCTCTTCGACTTTCTGATTGTCTGGCTGGGTTGAAGTCGCTGTCTGTGATTGCTATTTGGTGTCCCATTCTTCTTTCGCGCCCGATCCTTTTATCGGCGAAAGTGAGGACATTGGTTTGGCTTCGTCGACGGCGAACATTTCTTTTGCGGCTGGTTGCTCTCCGTATACCGTTTTGACATCTCCCGATGCTGGAAATTTGAGGACATGGTGTACGGTCGAAGGCACGGATCTCATGTTGTGGATCCATGGCCTTCTGAAAATTGCGTTATACCTCATATCGCCTTCGATCACGTGAAACTTTGTTTCTTGGACAGTTCCGGCCACGTTTATTGGTAAGGCTATCTCTACTTTGGTGGTTTCGCATGCCATATTGAACCCGTTCAGGACCAGAGTTGCAGGTACGATCCGATCCTGCAGGCCGAGCTGCTCTACTACCTTCAATCGAATGATATTGGCCGAGCTACCTGGATCGATCAACACACGCTTAATTTTAGTTTTATTTACGAGTACGGATATTACCAGTGCGTCGTTGTGAGGTTGGATGACCCCCTCTACATCTTCATCACCGAAGGACAAAGTCCCCATGGGTGCGTAATCTTGAGTCCGAGATCGCTTTTCCCTCACCATCGATGTTTTTGTGCGCTTAAGCACCGGTCCTCGGGGGGTATCAGTGCCGTCGATGATCATGTGGATAACGTGTTGTGGTTCTTCTTGCTCGTTCTGCTTGCTGAAATCCCTACTTCTAAAATGGCTCTTTGCCCTATCACTCAGAAACTCCCGAAGATGCCCTTTGTTAAATAGGCGAGCTATTTCCTCTCTTAGTTGCTTGCAATCTTCTGTTCTGTGGCCATGGGTACCATGATATTCACACGTTTTATTGGGATTTCTCCGGGCAGGATTGGTTTGCATTGGTCGAGGCCATTTAGTGTCTTCGATGCGTCCGATGGCCGACACTAGAGCGGATGCGCCAACGCTAAAATTATATTCTGATAATCGAGGTGCTTCTATAGGCTCGGCATATTTGTCGAAGCCGCTCTTACTCATAAGCCCCTGAGAATTTTGTCCTCGATCAATTCTTTGACTGTTCTGAACTGCGCTACGTGTTGAACCATTATTTACTCGATCGGTGACGTATGGTCGATATCGGTCTCTGTCTCTGTTTGACCTTTGCTCTCTGTCGATCTGCTTTTGATTAATAACTACCCTGCTCTGATGAACAGGTCCGTACGGTGTCCCCGGCTGATCATCCTCGACCCTAATTTTTGATTGATATCGGTTATGAACATCTGCCTAAGTTACCGCCGGATACTCGATCAAATTTTGCTTCAGCCAATGTGATGCTGTCGAACTTAGCTCGTTCAACCCTTGGGTGAAAGCTTGTATGGCCCAGTCGTCGGTGACCGGGGGTAATTCCATGCATTCCATTTGAAATCGGGATACGAATTCCCTCAGCATCTCTCCTTGCCTTTGCTTTACTTTGAAGAGATCTGATTTTCTCGTTGCAACCTTTATGGCTCCAGCATGCGCTTTTACGAACGAATCTGCTAACATGGCAAAAGAATCGATGGAATTTGGTGGTAAATTATGGCACCAAATCATATCTCCTTTCGAGAGGGTTTCCCCGAACTTTTTCAATAGCACGGATTCGATCTCATCATCTTCCAAATCGTTGCCTTTTATGGCACACGTGTAGGAGGTGGCATGTTCGTTAGGATCGGTCGTACCGTTATATTTGGGAATTTCGGGCATATGAAACTTTTTTGGGGATTGGCTTCGGTGCCACACTCGATGGAAAAGGCTTTTGTGTGAATGTTTTTTAAATCAAGCCCTTTTACCATTGGTGGAGCCCTCAGAATTTGATCGACCCTGGCATTATACGTTTTCACCCTCTTGTCGTTGGCTTCGACTCGTTTTGTGAGTTCCTCAAGCAATTTAGTAATTTCGGGAGTAGTCCCCGATTCCTGCTCGTTAGATTTTACTATGGCAGGCTCTGTTCTGGGGGTGACCTCTCGAAGTAACCCCTGCCGGCTGCCGGACCTCTCAAAATGGATTGAAAACCGACCTGCTTTGTGCTTGAGTTTGGCTCTGTAGCTGAGCTATCGCTAATTGTTGGGCTTGCAACATCTCGAAGATCTTGCGTAAGCTGGCCCCGATTTCCTCTGGGTTTTGGGTGTCTTGGGCTACGGATCGAGCACCGCCCTAAATGCTTCTTTCTGGTTCGAAATGCTGGTTTGCTTCCAAAGCAATTTGTGAATTGACATCTAGTGGTATTTCGGTTCGAATCTCGGGTAGTGCCAAGTTGTTGGTTTCATCTTGAAGGCCAGCATCGTAATCGGTCGGTGAAGCCATTCGGTCGGTGGCTATTTGTAGCCGAACCTGAATTGAAGGTGTTTTCAGAAATAAGTGACCACTGTTATCCTCGGCCCCACGGTGGGCGCCAAACTGTTTACCCAATAAATGGATAGAGTTGAATTTATACGCGGTTCCGAAGATATGTGGTACGACTTAATACAGAACGCTAAGATAAAATAAAAGGATGAATATAGGTTGAAGAAAACGTAATCCAGGCAAATCAATTATGAATAGTGAATTTAGGATTTTACAAAATAGAATCAATGTCCGAAACTAGAAAGATCACTATTTTCTCATAGAGGAATTAATACAGTTTGTGACAGTCTAAGTCCCCAAAAAAGGATGCCCTACAAGAATAATAAATAAGCCCTTTTATAATGAAGGGGTTTGACTACAAGTATAATAAAATAAATATTCAGTGGGAGACCCATGATAAATCAGCTTTTCCATAATTTCTGCCAAGATTCCCTCTAGTGGGATTACAACGGCTTTTGCCTGCGAGCTTGATCTTGCTTAGAATCCTCGATTTTGGTTCGAGCTTGATTTCGGCTCGAACTCGTGATCTTGGTTCGAGCCCGATCCCGGTTCGAGCCCTCGGATGGATTTCAGGTCGATGTAGGTTGGTTTTTGGATTATCAGCACGATAGATCTACCCGCGCCATGGCTCGATTCTTGTTCGAGTTTGATTATGATATCGATCTCAACACGGACTGGCCTCCCCGGGCTCTAGGTTAGTTGGTGCCCCCCTTCGGGATCTTACTTCGATATACCACCCTTCGGACCGTACCGGACATGCCAATGCTGAAATCCATTTCGACCGTATACAGAGGGCCTAGTAATTACTACTAGTATTGGACCATCTTTTTCGTTTTTATGTTTTTAGAATTTCTTTTTGGGTGTGGTGGTAAAGATTTCACAACCTAGCTTTTCTAAAGAAATATTTATTTAAAATTATAGAAAGGAGGGTTACGAATAAAAGTAACGTGATCACATGAAAAACCTAATAATTATAACTCATTGATTCTAACCTTCAATTAAAGAGGAACCGAGGTAGTTGACTAGTATGAATTTAAATTGTATATACTAGCGGTATAAATTTTTACACTTGCACTTTAATTAACCATACAATATGTTATTAATATTTGTGATATACGTGGCCTACTTTTGGCCATAGACTATAAGCCTAGTTGGCTTATCTATGGTCTTTCATTGGTCACTTGTTGGACATTTTATGTCCATTCATTAAAGGCCTTTTTAGACAATTATATTCCATACAACGACCATCTTATTTTCTTATAAATAGGCTAGCAAATATCCATATCAAACACACCAAAGTTTGAGACAGACTTCTCTTGCCTTTTCTTTCTTTCATTATAGTATTTTGTAAGAGAGTTAGAGTGTTGGGAATATTTGTGTGAACCTTTTCTTTGGATTGATCTTGTGAGGTTATTCTCTTGGGGTATTTGAGATAAATTAGAGTATTTACTCTAATTTTGTACTCTCTTTTGTACTCTTGTTGCTATAGTAAAATTATTCCTCTCCGCTTGTGGACGTATGTCACATTGACTGAACCACGTTAAATTGGTGCCTTCTTTATCTTCTTTAATTACCATTATTATCAACTTGCATTGTCTTTGTTATTGTCATTTATACCGTTATTTGGCTAAATTCTGCAATACCCGAGTTCACGATCCTAACAAATTGATATCAGAGTCAGATCTAATCAGGTTAGTTTAAATAGCCAAAATGACTCTAACAAAGTCTTATGTTGAGAAATTTGACCAAAGTGCAAACTTCGAAATGTGGCAATTAAAGATGGAAGATATCCTAATTCAGGATGGCTTAGATTTGGCACTGCAAGAAAAGAAGAAGATGCCGGATAAAATGACGGACGGGGAATTTGTCGTCATAGACAAAAAGCAAAAACAGGTATTATTTTAAATCTTTCAAATGAGGTTTTTATGTGAAGTTGCGGCAGAAAGCTCATCCAAGGGCATATAGGAAAAGCTTAAAACCATATATATGAAAAGAACAATAGAAAATAGGTTTTACCTAAAGCAAAAACTTTACACTTTTCGTATGGCTGAAGGTACCTCTATACTTACACATCTTGATACATTTGATTCTCTTCTTATGGATTTAAGTAACATAGATGCTGAAATCAAAGATGAAGATCAAGCTGTGTTATTGCTTGTTCCCTTACCCTAGTCGTTTAAACATATAAGAGATACTATGCTTTTTGGAAAGGATAATATCTCTTATAAAGATATCAAATCTATTTTGAAATCAAAAGAACAAATAAATAGGGATATTACTGGGAAAACTAGTGGGAACCAAGGGAAAGGCTTATTCATAAGAGGTAGATCCAATAAGAAAGATTCAAGTAGTGAGAAACCTAAATCAAGGTCAAAATCCAGATACAGAAATGTCATGTGCAAATATTGTCATAAGAAATGTCACACTATTTCTGAATGCTTTAAATTAAAAAAATAAAGAAAAGCATACAGAAAAGAAAAATGAGCACAAAAATACTAACACTGCCGAAGCAAGTGTAGCTGCTGATGAGACTGAGGAAACTATTTTTTTAGCAACTGATAATAGTTTCAAATCTAACAATGAGTGGATTTTAGATTTGGGTTGTTCTTATCATATGTGTCCCAATCGAGATTTATTTACCACATATGAATCTATTGGAGGTGGAGTTATCTTGATGGGCAACAATGTTGCCTGCAAAGTTATTGGAAAAGGTACAGTCCGAATCAAAATGTACGATGGTGTGGTGAGAACTCTCACCGATGTTAGACATGTTCCTGACTTGAAGAAAAATCTCATCTCTTTGGGTACTCTAGAATCTCTTAGGTGCAAGTACACAAGTGAATGTGGAGTTCTGAAAATTTCTCATGGTGCTCTTGTGATCATGAAAGCACACAGATCTGGTACGTTGTATACTCTTTTGGGATCTACTATTACAGGTGCTACTGCAGTTTCAATATCAGATAAATCAGATTCTGACATCACCAAATTGTGGCATATGCAATTGGGGCATATGAGCAAAAAAGGTCTTTCCATCCTCAGCAAAAAAGGTCTTTTATGTGGCCAAAATACTGAAAATATGAGTTCTGTGAACATTGTGTGTTCGGAAAGCAGAAAAGAGTCAGCTTCAAATCTCCAGCGACTCATAGAACAAAAGGTACTTTGGATTACATTCATTCAGATCTTTGGGGTCCTTCACGTACCCCATCAAAAGGTGGTACCAGGTATATGTTAACTTTCATTGATGATTATTCAAGGAAAGTTTGGGTTTATTTCCTGAAAAATTAAAGTGATGTTTTCTTAAATTTCAAACAATGGAAAGTTTTGATTGAGAAGCAAACAGAAAAATAGGTTAAGCGGCTTAGAAGAGATAATAGCTTGAAATTTTGTAATGATGAATTCAACGAATTTTGCAAGAATGAAGGAATTGCTCGACATCGTACTGTGAGAATGACACCTCAGCAAAATGGTATGGTAGAAAAGATGAATAGAACTCTTTTGGAAAGGGCTCGTTGCATGATTTCAAATGTTGGGTTGACAAATGCCTTTTGGGCAGAAGTTATTTCTACAGCTTGTTATATTGTCAACCGAACTCCTTCTGCACCTTTGAACTTGAAGACTCTAGAGGAAATGTGGTCAGGTACTCCTGCTAATTTTTCTAATTTAAAGATATTTGGTTGCCCTGCATATATGCATGTAAATGATAGAAAATTAGAGCCAAGGGCTAAAAAGTATCTTTTCCTTGGATATGCATGTGGGGTGAAAGGATCCCGATTATGGTATCCTAATCCCACGACACCAAAATTTATAATTAGCAGAGATGTAACCTTTGATGAATCCTCTATGTTACATTCTAGAAAATAGTCTTCTAGTTCTTGTAATACAGACAAAGGAAAGAGTACACAGAAGCAGGTGGAGGTTGAGATTGACATTCTTTCTGAACCAAGCTCATCCACTTTGGAGCAAAATACAATTAAAACTCCTAAAGTTGAGCCAGAAACTGAAATTCCTGAAGTTGAGACTCCTGAAGTTGAACGAGAAGAAGAGGAGTATTCTATATCCAAACATAGACCAAGAAGAGAAGGTAAACAACCATTAAGATTTGGAGATTATGTTGCATTTGCTTTTTTCAGTTGCACAGGAAACTGAAGAAATTGGAGAACCATCAAAATATTCAAAAGCAGTTTCTGGTGCTGATTCAGCCAAGTGGCTGATTGCAATGAATGAAGAAATTGAGTCTCGTCACAAGAATGGTACTTGGTCTCTCGTGAAGCCGCCATGAGGAAAAAGAATTGCTGGTTGCAAATGGATCTTCAAGAAAAAGGATGGCATTCCAGGGGTTGAAGATGCGAGGTATAAGGCATGATTAGTTGCAAAGGGCTATAGTCAGGTACAAGGAGTTGATTTTAATAATATTTTCTCACATGTTGTTAAACATAGCTCTATTCGTGTCTTGCTTGCCATTGTTGCCATGTATGATTTAGAATTAGAACAATTGATGTTAAGACAGCTTTCTTACATGGCGAACTTGAGGAGCAAATATACATGCATTAACCCGAAGGATTTGAAATTAAAGGAAAATAAGATCATGTTTGCTTGTTGAAGAAATCCTTGTACGGATTAAAGTAGTTTCCAACACAATGGTATAAAAGGTTTGATTCCTTTATGTTGGGTCATGGTTATTCAAGGAGCATGTATGATAGTTGTGTTTACTTCCGGAAGTTAAATGATGGTTCATTTATGTACCTATTATTATATGTTGATGACATGCTCATTGCTGCTAAGGATTTAACAGAAATTCACAATTTGAAAAGTCAGTTGTAAAGTGAATTTGAGATGAAAGATTTGAGAGCAGCTAAGAAAATCTTTGGCATGGAGATCAAAAGAGATTGAGGATCCAACAGGCTATTCCTGACCCATAATAAGTACTTGGAAAAAGTCTTGGAGAGGTTTGGCATGAAAAATGCTAAACCAATGAGTACCCCTCTTGCTGCTCATTTTAAGTTATTAGCTGTTCAGTCCCCGCAGTCAGAGGAAGAAGAGAGGTATATGGAACAGGTACCTTATTTTTCACGACCCAATTTCACCTATAGGTCGTGATGGCGCCCAACACTACGGCTAGACAAGCCAACTAGTAATTTAAAATAACCAAAAAAAATAAGCAACTCTTAATTCAACCAGTGTGAGTGCCAAGACCTAGTGTCACAAGTGTATGAGCATCTATTAGATTATACAAAACTCCAAATACTGTTTGAAATAAAATAGACAGAATGTAAATATAAGAAGAGACACTGGTAGCTGGAGAATGGTTCAGAAAGGCAGCTCACCATTATGCCTATGGATAACGTGGGTGTAAGACGAAAGGCCCCCCACTAGTACTTGCCTCAGGTCCTGCACAAAAAGTGCAGCAAGTGTAGTATGAGTACGTAAATAACGTGTACCCAGTAAGTATCAAGCCTAATCTCGAAGAAGTAGAAACGAGATGACCGACTTTGACACTCACTACGGGTCAATAATAATAATTGAAATAAAACTAGAATATATAATTCAGCATGATTCACAGAATATAGCAATAATTTATTTAACCAGCAGAAATAATTAAATACCTTCAAATGCAACAATTCTCAATATATTAACTAAATTCCTTCAATTCCAATAAATTTCCAATTTATCAATTAATCTCATTTATAGGAATAATAATAATTCCTTAACAAGCAGGGATAAAATTCTTAAATTCCAAAGATTTTCAATTTATCAATTAGCTTCACGAGCTACAATAAACTATCAAAGTATTGTGTAATTATTATTATTAAGCATGATTTCTGCCGAGGTCGTACGACCCAATCCAGAATATCGTGTACACTGCCGAGGGATGTGCGGCACGATTCATAGATGTATCTATCCTGTCGAGGCGTTCGACCCGCTCCACAAAAAAGGAGGACATTTTCTTATGTACTTTCGGAATGAGTGTATATTTATTATAAGATAAATTCAGGAGGAAGAACAATTTCTCTTAACAAGTAATTAATTTAAACAGAAAATTTAAGCATATGAGATTTCCATCCTTTAATATCTTCACTAACAATTCACAATATATATATATATATATATATATATATATATATATATATATATATCAAATAATTTAGTTAATCAAAGAGTATAATTTACACAAGTAATTCATGCTTTTGAGTCCTAAACTACCCGGACTTTAGCATTAATAGTAGCTACGCACGGACTCTCGTCACCTCGTGCGTACGTAGCCCCCACAATTAGTAACAATTATTTAATTTAATCACCTATGGGGTAAATTTACCCCTCACAAGATTAGACAAGAGACTTACCTCGTCTTGCTCCAATTTAATCCACTAGTAGGCCTTTTCCTCGATTATCCAACTTCGATTGGCTCGAATCTAACCAACAATAATTCGATACAATCACTAAAATTTATAGGAATCAATTCTATAAGAAAATACTACATTTTCAATAAAAAATTCTAAATTAATTAAAAATTCGTCCATGGGGCCCACATCTCGAAATTCGGTGAAAGTTATGAAATCCGATAACCCATTCAATTACGAGTCCAACCATACCAGTTTCACTCAAATCCGACTCCGAATCGATACCGAAATCTCAAAAATTCGTTTCTATGAGATTTCTAAAAATTTCCCAAATTTTAATCTCAAAACACTAATTAAATGGTGAAAATAATGATATATTTATGTATATAGACCAAATTCGAGTTGGAATCACTTACCCCAATGTCTTTCCTTAAAGATCTGTCAAAAGTCGCCTCTGCTCAAGCTCAAGTTCGTCAAAAATGGAAAATGTGACGAATGCCCCTGTTTTTATAACTTACAGATCTGTCTAGTCCGATCATGGACCTCGATCAGGGAGTTCGATCATGGACCTCGATCCTGGAGTCCGATCAGGGAGCTCGATCATGGAGTCCGATCATGGAGTCTGATAAGGGAGCTCGACCAGGGAGTCCGATCAGGGAGTTCGATCTTGGGCTCGATCACAGCCCAGAATTTCCAACAGAATAGAAAAATTGCAGCAGCTGTTTTAAGCCCAACTTTTTATCCATTAACCATCCGAAACTCACCCGAGACCCTCAGGACCTCAATCAAATATACCAACAAGTCCTAAAATATCATACAAACTTATTTGAAACCTCAAATCACATAAAACGACGCTAAAACCACGAATTATGCTCCAATTCAAGCTTAATGAAACTTAAAATTTTCAATTTCTACATTCGAAGTCGAAACCTATCAAATCAAGTCCGATTGACTTCAAATTTTAGACACAAGTCATAAATGACATAACGGACCCAAATTTGATCACGCCCAACTATGCCGTATAAAAAAGACTAAGCGGTCGTTGTAAATTTAATTCGGAGTACAAGTCCGGAGTCGAATCTCACAGAGAACTAAGGCTTAGCTCTAGTTGTTCAATATTGCAAAGAAACACAAGTTTAAATAATTTTCTAGTTATAAAGATTTGATTTTTATTTCTACTAATTATCTAGCAAATATTATAAAGCAGTAAAATTATCAACTAACATGGATGAAATTCTAGACAAGACTAAGGAGGTCTAGAGTTATGATTTTTCCAATTGTCGGAATCCTTTCCGCTATGTTTCCTATAAATTTGCTTAAGTCTTCTCTACCGATCATGAGCACTCTAACTGTCGTAACTCTCTCCCGAGTAATTACCACAATTTACTAGACATATTCTCCCGAATTACGCTAGCTGGCATTAAGTACAGCTCACTCAGATCGCACCAAGGTTTCGTTATCCCTAATCTCACCTTTAAATCTTCCGTATTGATCCCTCATATACGTTTAAGAGTGATGTTGTTCAACAACTACCTAAATATGCACTCTCTCCAGAGTAATACATACTAAATAGGCACAGCTAATTGAGGGCCCTTCAATCAACCACAAGAATAATATAGTTGAACAAATAGAGAAAATACTACGGCAAATCTATATTAACGTAACAAGAAAATCATCCTCCAATAGGTTCCGTCAAAACTCTAGATAACAAATAACTACAATACTAGAATTCATAACCAATAATGAAAATAGGAAGAAGGAAGTGAAAAACTCGTAGAAGAATTATGCGCCTTGTTCCTAGTGTGTTCTTTTCTCCTTAGGTCGAATCCCCGGTCTAATATCGGTCTTTCTGTCCAATCTCGACCTCCTCTCTAAAAATGGTGTTTAATAACTATTTATACGTGTAGGGTAAAGACCTAGACAAAATAATCCAGCCCAAAACTAAATAGGAGATAAAATAGGCTTGAAACTCGAAACATGCGTCGCCATGCAAAACGCACCTCGCGTCAGGCTGCGCGTCGTGTGCTCAAACGCGAGAAAATTGCTTCGCCTCGCGACACTGCTGCTTCGTTTTCAATTTATGTTGCCTTACATTTTCTTCAGCTTTCATCCTTGTTTCTTGTCTTTCTCTTTCACGTTTTTTGTCTCTTTCTTTTCCTTTCTTTTGAATTTGTTTATTTTGTCTTCTTTTGATTTCTTTTATCCAGTAATTAAATAATCACAATTTCATTATTGTAGTATATAAAATACACATAAAATTTCTATTTTGCTCCCAATTTCGTCTTCAACGTACCTGCACATAAAATAGACTAAATTAAGTACAAATATAGTATAGTTTAACATTAAAGTCCCGAAATATATGGTAAATAATGTACTAAAATATGAAATTATAGCCGAACATCTCGGAGCTATGAAAATTTTCGGAACTGTATTCCAAGTCCGGTATCAAAAGGTCAACTCCCCGGTCAAACTTCCAAACTTAAATTCTTGTTTTAGCCATTTGAGCCTAATTTCACTACGGGCTTCCAAATAAAATTCTGATCACGTTCCTAAGTCCAAAATCACCATACAGAGCAGTTGGAGTCATCAAAATTCTATTCCGGGGTAGTTTGCATATAAATCGACATCCAGTCACTATTTGAACTTAAACTTTTAATTTTTCATCAAAATTCCATATCTCGGGTTAGGGACTTCGAAATTTGATTTCGGGCATACGCTCAAGTCCCAAATCACGATACGGACCTACCAGAACTGTCAAAACACTGATCCGAGTCCGTTTGCTCAAAATATTGACCAAAGTCAACTCATTTGACTTTTAAAGCTCTAATTCATATTTTAATCCATTTTTCACATAAAAACTTTCCGAAAAATTTTATGAACTGTACATGCAAGTCGAGGATAAATAGTGCTTTTCGAGGTGTTAGAATACATAATTAATTATTAAATTTAAAGATGACATTTTGGGTCATCACATTATTCCAGTGCACTCGGCAGTATTATGTATGCAATGGTTTGTACACGTCCAGACATTTCTCAAGTAGTGATCATGGTAAGCCGATATATGGCTTGCCCTGGTAAAGCACATTGGTAGGCTGTGAAATGGATTCTCTTATACGTGCAAGGTACTTCAAACACATGTTTGGAGTTTGGAAGAAATACTGACACTTTGGTTGGTTTTGTAGACTTAGATTATGTAGGTGATCTTGACAAAATATGATCACTAACATGCTATGTATTTTGTATTGGTGGTTGCGCTATTATTTAGAAAGCTACATTACAACATGTAATAGCTTTATCTACTGTCGAAGCAGAATATATGGCAGTGACCGAGGCGATCAAAGAAGCCTTATGGTTGAAGGGCCTATTTGCTGAACTCAGTTCACACCAAGGTGGTATTACCCTTTTTCTGTGATAGTCAAAGTGCCATTCACTTGACTAAAGATCAGATGTATCATGATAGGACGAAGCACATTGATATCAAATATCACTTCATCCGAGAAATCATTATTGAAGGAAAAGTCTCTGTTCGGAAGATCAACACTAGAGACAATCCTGCTGACATGTTTACAAAGCCTCTTTCAGATGTAAAGTTCAAGCTTTGCGTGAACTTGATTGGCATTTATGAAGAATGATTTCGCCCATTGAGTTTTTACGGAGAAGGAAGAGCAACTTTATTATATCAGCCAAAACTAGTCCAAGGCGAAAATTTGTAATATACGTGACCTACTTTTGGCCATAGACTATAAGCCTTGCTGGCTTCTCTATGGTCTTTCATTGGTCACTTATTGGACATTTTATGACCATTCATTAAAGGCCTTGCTGGACAATCATATTCCATACAATGACCATTTTATTTTCTTATAAATAGACTAGCAAATATCCATATCAAACACACCAAAGTTTGAGACAAACGTCTCCCGCCTTTCCTTTCTTTCATTATAGTATTTTGTAAGAGAGTTGAGTGTTGAGAAATATTTGTGTAAACTTTTTCTTTGGAGTGATCTTGTGAGGTTATTCTCTTGGGGTATTTGGGATAAATTAGAGTATTTACTCTAATTTTGTACTCTCTTTTGTACTCTTGTTACTATAGTGAAATTGTTCCTCTCCGCTTGTGGACGTAGGTCACATTGACCGAACCACGTTAAATTGGTTCCTTCTTTATCTTCTTTAATTACCATTATTATCAACTTGCATTGTCTTTGTTATTATCATTTATACCGTTGTTTGGCTAAATTCCGTACTACCCGAGTTTCCGATCCTAACAATATTTGTTTACCATACCGGTCGTGCTTAAAAAAGTTATATGTTATTGTAGTTCAATTTAATCCGATGGTGTTAAATATTTATGCAGTGTCATTTCATATATAAACTTAAACTCTACCAGCTTACTATTATGAAAAGTTATCTTGCTTTCTTAAGCTTTAAGAATATGTTGCAAGAACTTGATTGCGTATTTTTTCGTGCTTTAAAAAAAATTGATTACACTATTGTGATTAGTAGTCCTAATATATTAACCTAAGCAAAAAAGACCAAAAATTGTATGGATCCATAAAACATGGGAATAAATGTCCATGGAGCAATGGTAGGGTCAAAGTGATGATGAACAATAGGGAGGGAAAACATGCAAGGTTCCTCAAGAGGTAGACACAATCTGCTAGAATCTTACACTATATTCATAATCCATAGTAATATTCTCTCCTTGTCCTAAACATGGAGGAATAGTGTCCTATAACTAAAATACAAGGTCCACAATCCCCTCCCACTTAAAGAAATGTATTAGAAATTAAAAAAATATTCTGCACATTCATCTCTAATTAGTTATGGAGAAGGACTTGTTAATCTCCATACCACGTTCAATTCATTGTTTGTTTGAAAGTAGAAGATTCAAAT
The DNA here is from genome assembly GCF_000390325.3 of Nicotiana tomentosiformis. Classification (NCBI taxonomy): domain Eukaryota; kingdom Viridiplantae; phylum Streptophyta; class Magnoliopsida; order Solanales; family Solanaceae; genus Nicotiana; species Nicotiana tomentosiformis. The sequence goes on along the minus strand of NC_090821.1, from coordinate 79,897,049 downwards.
ACATGTGAAGAATTAACCCTCGAATTATCCTTGCTCTATACCTTACCTCGCATTCTTGAAAGTTGAAATTCCTGATTAACTCGATAAATATTTTCATTTGTCCCTCCATACATCTTTCAAATAACAATCATCGTGCCTTCCCTTGAAATCCTACTAACATTTTGAAGTAAACGTATTTGTTAATATAGTGTAGCTCGGATTGATGGCTAACTCACTTGGTTAGTTCCTTGCTTACTACGGTTGAAGTATATATCCCATTAGTAGCGTAGTATTTCTTTCCCCTAAATTTTGAAAAAATAAAATATAGTGTCACTCAGTTTGAATGGATAAATTAATCATCACATAATTTTAACTCATAGTCGTACGTAGTATATAGACTTATAGAGAATGCATCTCATCAACCAGTCTTTCAACTCCTCAATTGAGAGCTCAAATGGGATGGCCCTTAGCACCATACACCTCTCCATCACTAGAAAGAGTAGTACTCACTACTTTAATAAATTTTTTAAATTAGGTAGCCTTTTTTTTTTTTTGTGATCTTAGTAAAGTGAATTAAAGACCTGTCATATTTTTGTTGGTATAAAACTATAAATCCATATTGCCCCCCACAATGACACTTCTTTTTCTTATGATCTTTGGGATGCGGATTAAGTGTAATAAGTTGTACCATAAAATATGGAGTGTCGGGGAATCTTTTTCGCTAGCTACAAACAATACTTCTTCTCATTACTTGTGGGCACTCTAGACAAACGTGTGATACGAAGTCATAATTATCTATTTTTATTCTCTTATTTTTGTTACAACTAATTTTCTTGTCTCTTTACTTTCCCTTTATTCTCGACGATTTACTTAAAAAAAAAAAAAGAAGACGAGATTCTTGATAATGATAAATAGAAATTGCAAGACAATTTTGTTTTATACTAAAACAAGTGAAATCACGCAATATCATTATTTAAAAAAATTAACTATCAACATCAAAAGAGGGACATTACAAATCTCTCCGAGTGAAAATCAAAAGAAAAGAAAAAGGATAGAGAAAGAGTCAATGATCTAGTCTACAGTTAAAAAAAATCAAGTCTATAGTTCCTTTATTAAATATTTACTCGCACACAATATTTATACCTAAAATTAAATAATTAGCTTTTAAGCCTTTAACAGTTTATTTAAAGTTAAAGTGAGAACATGATAAATGTGAATATAAAAACATATAGGTTGCATTCATTGGTTTAATATTAAGATTGGATACAAATAAATTTGGGGTATTATTGCTTTTAGCACGTGTCAAAAACTATTTATATTTGATAGCCGAAAAATGTATAAAATTTGTATAATTTGTATATATATATATATATATATATATATATATATATATATAATACAAATTTTATAATTTTTTATTATTATTCTTACAACTTCTATATAGTGTAATTTTTCAAATAAATTTTTATAGCCACTTCTCTCGACATGGTAATTGGAGAGAATCTTTAAGGGTCCCAATTTAGTTTAATATTTTCTTTTCTCATAAATCTTTTTACGGTCAATGTGTTTGTCTCCTCTTTTCTCTATCCAATTACTACACGTTGAACAAATAATATGAACATATATAAAGCTGTACATTGACAAACATCATATATCAGGCCTTCTTGCCTCCCTATTGCTTCTTTCTACACACTTACGAAGAATAATAATGCAATTTAAATACTAATTTTGCAAGGAAATTCCATCAAGCAATTTACATATAAAGTTCTACTTTGACACACATCCAACTTGAATTATTTAAAGTTAAATCGTTTCTAATATAAAAAGTATTATTCTTCTTCAAACGAAAATAAAAAAAAATTGTGTCATATAAAATTAAAAAGAAAGGTATTTACTTTAGCATTTGAAGAGTGAAGGAGTGGGGATACACATAAATGGTGGGGTCAAAAGAAACATACATAGATGGGGTACACATAGAATGGCCATAGGAAGCAAATCTTAAAAGGGAATCAAAAGAAATTGGCCTCTCTTTGCACACTACTCCCACCACCTGCTCAAGATATGGTAAGTGCACATGATTTCACACTAGGAACAAAGGCACCATTGCTTATCTCACCTGTATCTCTTTGTAGGATTTGTGGGTCCCATCCCCCCCCCCCCCCATGCTTCCATGAAAGAACCCTCCATTTTTCTTGCCAATCCCTATAGTTAGTTTCCCTTCTATTCTCTCTCACACACACACACACATATATATATATATATATATATATATATATATATATATATATGTGTGTATATGTGTAGCTATACATTTCTCCGTTCTGTAAATGCTTTCTTATTATTATAGGTAGTAAAATCCAACTTCCAAGAAATCCTCAAATACTTTTTTCTGTTTTTACTCTAATTTTACCTATCTTTTCTTTCTCTGTTGCTCGTCGGGTAAATTACCCAAATTGTCATATAATTATGATATTTTTTTACTAAAGTCATATAACTTTGTTTTTTTATAAAAAAGTTATAAAACTTTCACTACTTTACTCAAAAGGTCAGAGTTACCGGCAAAGACAATTCTCCGGTAATTTTTTCGTATTCTACCCTTTTTTTATTTTTTTAAAAATTCAGTCTAATAAATTATGACTCAATTAAAATATGCATGACTCAATACGACCCGACCCGACCCGATATCATTATCCACAAATTAAAACATGCCCCAATTTTGACGGCAACAAAGGATTACCACAGAATGTGATTTAACGATCATCGTCTGCAAAAACACTTTTTTGTAAAGGAGTCTCAATTTGAAAAGGAACGTATTTTATTTTAACTAAATTGTATATGGATTAACGTGGCTTAGTAATATACTGCTAACAAATAATAATGGGTCAAATCAACAGGACATTAACATGGTGAAAACAATAAGAAATTAAAATAATCAGGGGTGTCTTATTGGATACAATCAATATTTTCCTTTTAAGGACTAATATGAAGTCCCTCAGATGGCAACTCCTGAATGCTGATATGTATCTGCTCTTAATTATCAGTTTTCATGGTAAAAACGTTTTATCATTACTGGTGGTTTTGTTTGAGCATTTTTTGTTGATTTTTGTCCTCATTATTTGTGGTTCTTTTTCTAATTTTGTTGAACGTTGTTGAATAATTTCTAATGCTGTAATAATAGAGTTGGGGGATGTTTTAATATGTGGATATGGATGTCGGGTCGGGTCAGGCATATTTTAATGGGAAAATTTCACATAAAAACAACTGAGCTCTCTACTTTTCAATTTTATAGCTCATATTTCAATTTACAATCGAGTAGCCCAAAAATAGCATGCCCATATCCGAAAAAATGGGAGTTATTTCCGTTTTTTGGGATTCAGAAGCGGGATTTTCTCTCATTCTTTCCATTCTTCTTCCCCAAATCTACAAAAATGCGATTTTACACTCAATGCAACTCCAAAAAACCTTGAAATTCTTCTTCATCTCGAATTAATAGCAAATCAAACACAAAAAGTGAATTGTTTTTGCTGCAATTTTGATAATTTTTTATGCAATTTTGCAATTTTGATTTCAGCTTTTTGCAATTTTGATTTCAACTTTTTTGCAATTTTGCATTTTTGATCATTTTCTTCTTCATCATTTTTTATGCAATTTTGATTTCAGCTTTTTATTCGATGGAGCTTTATCCAGTTTTTGTTTTTCATAGTGGTAAATGGGATGACAACAAATTTATCAATTTCGTCGGCGATTGTGTAATAATCGAGTCTACATTCAGCTACAACAATTTAGTTGAAGCAATTTCGAAACAAATTAGAGTTGATTCTGAGTTAAATACATTATAGATTAAGTTTCTCCCAGAGGATGGTTTGCCACCGATCCTGATTTACAACGATACTGGTGTTCGGGTGTATATTGAATTAAAGAAGAAAATTTGGATTTCGCTGAGTACCCGTTGTATGTGGCTGTGAAAGAGATTTATGATAATTGTTTGGTTGCTACAAGTTTCAGTTGTTTGGTTACTACAAGTTCCAGTTGTATAGATAAAGGCTAATGTGAAAATGATGTTAAAGATGCATCCACAATTGATAGCATTGAGATTATTCCTGATATCGAATTTATTGAAAACACCGATTATGGTATAATAGATAATATGTTAAACGAATTGGTTGAGGAGGATCAAGTTTATAAAGATAAAGACACATTTGTCAATGTGATTAAAAACTTGGATGTACGCAAGATGTTACAATTCAAGGTGAAGAGATCAAGTGCAACAAGGTATGGCAATAGTTGCATATTCTATTATATATATGTATAAATATGTATAAAGTAGTATATATTTGTATAGAGGCATTAAAATTAGTATATATCTAGTTATATTTTAGTATACAAGTGTATCTAGAAGTTGAATGATCTTTAACCCTAGGTATCACCTTATGTGTGTGGATGACAATTGTGCTTGGAGTTTCAAATCTTATGCCGTTTACAAGGCAAACATATTCAAGGTGAGAAGTTACAATAATAATCACAGATGCGACTATAATGAAAGATACTTAACACAACGTCAAGTTACTTCGGGTGTAATTGATAGTATAGTCAAGGATAATTATGTTAATCCAAAAAAAGGTTTACACCCCAAATGATATAATAGAGGTCATACAGAAGCAAGACGGGGTTGAAGTGAGCTATATGAAAGGACGTAGAGCTAAAGAGATAGCAATGACAATGATAAGAGGGAATCTGAGCGATTCATATAAGGAGTTGCCGAGATATTTGTATATGTTGGAGCATACAAATCCAGGAACGGTTACAAAGTTGCACAAATCATAAGATGGATGTTTTCTTTACGCATATGTTTCGCTATATGCATCTATCAAGGGTTGGGAGTATTGCAGACCGGTAATGATTGTTGACAGAAGTTTCTTTAAAGCAATATATAAGGGTACTGTATTGACTGCTTGCACACAGGATGGAGCTGGTGAGTTGACTGCATCTACCTTGTTTCTACAGCTTGTATAATGTTGTAGTTTCATATATAAACGTGTATAGGATTTCAGAGCTGCTATTTTTATAAGATTTGTTGTATGTAAAAAGTTGTATGTTCGTGTATAACTGTGTATAAAATTTGTATAATTGTCTGAATCCTAATATCTACTTTGTATAAACATGAAAAATCCTTCCACTTGCAAATGCAATTGTAGATTCAAAGAATAATAAATCTTGGAAGTGATTATTCGTCTAGATAAAGGGTACTTTTGGTGTTAGGGATGAGATGTGTATAGTTTCAGATAGTAATGAAAGCATATTCAATGCCACAAAAGTTGTGTGCCGAGAAGTTCCACATTGTATTTGCATGTTCACTTGTGACAGAATGTCAAGCACACATTCAAGAAACATAACAAACAACTGAAGGATATCTTCTTCATTTTGGCTAAAGCTTACATGATAGAGAAGTTTTACTACCATATGACAGAGATGTGCAAAATTTATCTGAGGATGAAGCCTTACTTGTTCGAAATTGGCTACGAAAGGTGGTCTAGGGTATACTCCAAAGTAAAAAGGTCGATTGTAATGACTTCTAATATTGCAAAGTCAATTAATTCCAAACAAAGATGCTAGAGAGCCACTAATAATGCGATTGCTGGAGTACATGACAATTTTGCTACTAAAGTTGAACAACAAAAACAGAAAAAGTACAATGGAGACATCTACAGAGATTGGCGAAAAGTATGACAAACTCCTTCGGAAAAATCTGATTGCATCGGAGCAAATGACGGTAAAACGAATTAACTATAATGATGCATGGAATTGCTTACTTGCATTTTACTGTTTGTATAAGGATGTATAACTATGTATAATAATATATAATGTGCTTTTAACTTCTTTTTTTTTAAAAAACTTTTGCATATGAGGCCATGTTGAGTAGTTAAGTTTCACAAACAATTGAGTTACAAATGTCAACAAAGAATTATAATTTATACTATATGTTGCAATTATGTTAAATATGTTTCGTTATACATGTTTTGATTATCCAATAATAGTGTGTTACTGTTTTTAATGTTGCTAAATATATTGATAGATTGTACAAATGCAAAACAGAAATGCAAACAATCAGTGTCATTATATGTATACAAATGTATAAATGAGAGTATAAGTTTGTATAAAATTGTATAACCATATATATATATATATATATATATATATGTATGTATAAACTCCGCAACATTGACAAAACTGCAACAATAACGAAAATACATACTTTGTTAAAGAAAAAAGTAACTGAAATATTCATTAAAATGTAATTCATTCACAGCGACAATGTGTAATGACTACCACAAACTATACAAAAATAAATTCATCTATATTAAAATAAAAAAAAATAGAACTACTTTCTCGGTCGTCCTCTCTTCCTCTTCCTGAAAAGTCTCCTTGTGATTTCATCACCGCTAATTGCATCGGACTGTTATTTTTTCCTTCCATAATCCCACAACAGAGATCCCCACATGGTGCGAAGTGTCTAAATGTCAAAATTATCTTTTCGAATTTCCTTACCCAGGATGAAATACTCAGCAAAGCCAGCAACAAAAGCACTACAATCACTGTCATTAAAAAAAATCAGATTCTCTGTACGTTACTATAAATATGTACACAAATAGTAAAATAATAAAACAACTGAGATTGAACTACCATTTGAAATGTCATGGCACATTATTAACCAGATTAATCTGCAAAGCATCAGAATGGCGAGTAGCAATCCTTTGTTCTTTGGATATGCAATCAAGACCATTCTCACCATCGTCCTCGATCTTGCTCTTTTTTGGTTTAACGTCCTTGATCTTTCTCTTTTTCGGTTTAACAATGGGGCCTACATCATCTTCATCAACCAAATCAAATTTCAGCCTTTCTTTGGATTTTTCATGTCTCCCACATTTCTTACTCCTTATTCTAACATTGTTAACCGGAGTAGGAGTATTCTTTGTTTGTGAACAAGTCATTCGACTGCTCTCTTGCTGCGACTTTTTTGTAGGAGAAGGAGACTTAAAATCATCATCATCGGGGGCCTAAACATGCCCATTCGCTTCAGAATCAGCGGTTGAGGACAAGTCCCTCAAATTTTTCACAAAATCAAGCTTAACACCTTTTGCAACAACCTTCATACGACTTTTAGAAGCAGGCATTTTTGAATGCATTTTCTACAATAAAACAAATAAAGCTTTAATGAAAGTGAAGGAAAACACAAAAATCAAACCAAAAATAAAGGCCATGAACACAAAACAGAAGCCAATTTCCCCAAATTGGAACAAGACTCAAAAAATAAATTATACCCTAAAAGTCGAAATAATAAAACATGCAAACTGAAATACCAAGTTTAGGCCCAGAACGAAGATAGAAGGAACACAAAATCGAAAGAAAAACACAACATTGTAAAATAAAAATATTCAAAATCAGAAAAGACAAAAAATTAAAAATAAAACAAAATTTAAAACCAAAACAATGGAAAAAGCATAAAATGAAATGAAAATTACCAAAAAATAAGAGTGAAAGCTCGAGAAATGACTTGAGACGCAATAATGGAGGAATGTTGCCTTCGTACTTCTGTGAAAAAAGCGTGAGAAGAACAGAGAGAGAAAAATTTAAAAAGAAAACTAAAATACCGTTAATAATATTTGTGGGCGATCGGGTGAAAATAAAATTTTAAAATATATACAACCTGGGCCAAACGAGATTAGGGCTTCAAATGTGGGCTATTTTCGGATGGGCTGTATGACCCAAGTGATATATGATGTATTTTTTTCTATTTTAATTGAGTCATAATTTATTAGATTGAATTTAAATTTTTTTTAAAAAAGGTAGAATCCGAAAAAATTACCGGAGAATTGTCTTTGCCGGTAACTATAACTTTTTGAGTAAAATAGCGAAAGTTTTATGATTTTTGTATGAGAAAACAAAATTATATGACTTTAGTGAAAAAATATCATAATTATATGACTATTTGTGAAATTTAACACTTGGTTAGTCTTGTAATCTTTGGGATGAAATCTGGTCAGATCTTGCTTTGTTTGTTGTGGAATTTGGTAGGACTTATTTCATTACAAAGCCAAACCTCCCCCACTCTTCTTCCTCCAAACTCCTCTTCCTCATACTCATAACAGAAATATAGACAAAGAAAAAAAAACACCACAACCAATACCAATACAAACAAACAAACCCCACCAAGGAATTAAGTAAAAATCCAAACTTTTCTCCTCAAAAGAATTAGAGCAATGGGAATGGCAGCTGCTGAGCAACAGTTTCATATCTTAGCTGTAGATGATAGCTTGATTGACAGAAAGCTCATTGAGAGGCTATTTAGAACCTCTGCTTGCCAAGGTAACTTTTTAAGTTTTCTTGTTTTTATTTCCATTTATTTTTCTTGTCAAAGGGATTCCAAGATAAGATTTTTATTGATTTTCTACTGTGTGCATCTGCTTTTTTTATAATGGCAGTTACTACTGTGGATTCTGAAAATAAAGCCTTAGAATTTTTGGGGTTACAAGAACATGAACATAATCACCCAAATCCTCCTTGTGCTTGTCCTCATAACCATCAGGTAATGTTCATTTTCCCACTTCACTAACTTTCTTGTACTTGGTGGACCAAGTTTCCGGCTATGCGTGGGGTCCGGGAAAAGTCCGAACCATAAGAGTATATTGTACGCAGTCTTAACCTGCATTTCTGCAAGAGTCGATTAAGAATAACTTTATCAGTTACGCCAAAACTTCTTTTTAAAAATTTAATCTTTTTTGTTTTCTGGAATTTGCAGGAAGTGGAAGTAAATCTTATTATCACTGACTACTGTATGCCTGGTATGACAGGCTATGATTTGCTCAAGAAAATTAAGGTATGCTTTAAAGTTTCTTCTTTTTTTCATCTTGCTGCCATATTCCTCTTTTAATTCTTTTTCTGATTTGTACATCATTTTCCTTTCTTCGTAATATACTTTAGGACATAAATTTTCCCCATCAAATTGTTTCTGGCATTCCCATTAGCTTTATGGGGTCCTTTTCTCACCTTTCAATTTTGAGATCAGTTGAGAATCTTGTTAGGAAATCTAGCCCACCTGTATGTGTACTGGCAAAGTTGAGAAAGGAGCCTTGCAACGTAAATGGTAACGTTGCTTCCATATGACTAGGAGGTCATGGGTTCGACCCGTGAATATAGCTTTTTGCATAAATGTATTGTAAGACTGCGTACAATAGACTCTTGTGGTCCGGCCTTTTCCTGGATCCCGTGCATAGCGGAAGCTCAGTGCACCAAACTACCTTGCCCACATGTATGTGTACCGCATAATTAGATGTTAAAAGGACATGTGCCTATGGTTTTATGTCTTTCCTTTTTTGGACCCCTGCTGAAACAACTAGATTCTTTTGCCAATCAATTTATCTATTTGGTAAATTAATATTTGTACTCTTTTTTGTGACAGGAGTCTTCATCATTTAGAAACATTCCAGTAGTCATTATGTCATCTGAGAATGTTCCTTCAAGAATCAATAGGCAACTACTAACAAGCACAATGTTACCTTAATTTTATCTTATTTTCTTGAAGATTATTGGATAAACAATAAAGGTTAATAATGTTTTCTGACTGATTCATCAGATGCTTAGAAGAAGGGGCTGAAGAATTTTTCTTGAAACCAGTCAGATTATCAGATGTCAATAAGCTTAAACCCCATATGATGAAAACCAAGTGCAAAAGCTTTCATGAACCTGAGAAAATTGTCACAAAGGAAAATCAAGAATCATCAGAAATTGAAAAGGTTCCATCAGAACAATCACAACCACAACCAAAAATAGAATTAGACAGTATAGAACAAATACAGCAAATTCAGCAATCTCAAGGCAATAATAATAAGAGAAAGTCCATTGAAGAAGGTCTATCTCCAGAGAGAACAAGGCCGAGATACAGTGGCCTAACTACTGTCTAATCTTATGATCAATGCAAATATAATTTCCTTTTTTTTTGTCAGATAACTTTGTTTTTGTCTCTTTATAACATCACAGCCAATTTTGTTTGCTAACATAAGAGGTAAATAGATCTTTTTATTGTAGATAGAAATGTGTTCATTTTTCTTCTTGTAAATGAATGGAGAAGCATTTAATATACAAAAGTGGTGTTTTTGTTAACACTTAAATTTTGTTAAACCTAAGTTTTCCGTTTTGGTAAATCATAGTCTATTTTTGTCCGTTTTGGCAAATAAATTGTTTTTCTTTTTCAAGTTAGTGGAATTTGATCAATATTTGAAAATTTATAAATTAAAAATCAACCTTTTTTACTCCCCTAAAATCCCAAGGACTTTATCTCGTTGAAATTCTAATGGTTTTAGCAGTTTTCAATCTTTAGAAATTATTCGAAAGATTGTCAAAAAATCTCACATTAGTTTCATCTTTATTGTTTTTTTTATTTAAATTTTAAGGGCATTCTTGACAAATTAAACATCTTCTGATGGAGCTAGTATTTGTAAGGATTACTTGCAAAATAAAAAAACTCTTTTGATATTGTAATATCGTTTATACCTTTGGGTTAAACTAACACTAGCCATATACTCTTCTAATTTTGTCACAAATTTATTCAATCAATCACAAGGGACTAGAACAAACAAATAAATATAGTATCTTGTTCCATTAAGATGAAAGTAGCTCTATCTTTAATGTATATTATTAGTTGGGCATTGTGACCCTCGATCAAATAGCATTATAATTTTGAAACTTCATACAATTATATTTGTATGAAATCATGTTGAATAAAGCAGCAACAACAACAATCCAGTATAATCCCACCAGTGAGGTCTGAGGAGGGTAGAGTGTACGCAGACATTGCCCCTACCTCAAAGAGGTAGAAATGTTATTTCCGGAAGACCCTCGGCTCAGAGACAATGGACATGTGACAACAAAACCTGAAAAATAAAACCAACAACATGAAAGACAACAAATAAATATGAAAGCAATAACAAAAAGTTATAGGATCCTTTGAAGTTGGAAAGAATAAATAAATTAAGTCGCCTTGTTCACTCTTCTATCCTTGCTCATAGCCATTTTAGAAAAATGCACCAATAATAGAACTTTATTCCCCACCAATTTTGGAAATACTCTCCTTGTTAAATCTAACAATCAAAGTAAGTTAAATATTCGACACAAACTAAAAGTTTTCACCTTTGGCTAATTTAAAGGTTTAAAATTGCTCAAGAATATATTTAAGGGATTAATTTAAACCTATATCAAACATAATGGGCCATTTTTGTATTTTATCAAGAATCTGGTGTCGGAACAAACTTTGCAAAAGGAGGAAAGCGGAATCTGGAGTTCAGCTCCGTCAGTTAAATATTCGACACAAACTAAAAGTTTTCACCTTTGGCTAATTTAAAGTTTAAAATTGCTCAAGAATATATTTAAGGGATTAATTTAAACCTATATCAAACATAATGGGCCATTTTTGTATTTTATCAAGAATCTGGTGTCGGAACAAACTTTGCAAAAGGAGGAAAGCGGAATCTGGAGTTCAGCTCCGTCAGTTAAATATTCGACACAAACTAAAAGTTTTCACCTTTGGCTAATTTAAAGGTTTAAAATTGCTCAAGAATATATTTAAGGGATTAATTTAAACTTATATCAAACATAATGGGCCATTTTTGTATTTTATCAAGAATCTGGTGTCGGAACAAACTTTGCAAAAGGAGGAAAGCGGAATCTGGAGTTCAGCTCCGTCAGCGAGTTGATTTTCCGGCCAACTGATTACGAGGAAGGTAATTTTGTCCTAGAGTTCGTTCTTTTTCTATCTTCATTTAAGAAATGGCTCTTTTTATGTTTAACTCATTTTGATTTAATTATTAAATGCAATCCCTAGATAATTTTGATTTAATTATCTTCATTTAAGAAAACTAAGGATCTCGTGGCCGGTAGTGATACGATCGATGTTAGGTAGAGAAAAAGAATCTTTGGGACACGCCTTATTCAAATCTTTATAATCTATGCACATTTTCATTTTGTTTCCTTTCTTAGGGACTACCACTACGTTCGCTAACCATTCCGGGTATTTCATTTCCCGAATAAATCTTATTTTAAGAAGTTTGGATACCTCGTCCTTGATGAAAGTGTGTTTTATCTCGGACTGGGGCCTCCTTTTTTGTCTGACCGGAATGAACTTTGGGTTCAGGCTTAGTTTGTAAGTGGTCACCTCCGGTGGGATCCCTGTCATGTCGAAGTGGGACCAAGCAAAACAATCAATGTTAATCAAGAGAAAATGAATAAAGTTTTTCCTAAGCTCGGGGGTTAACCCTTTGCCCAAATATACCTTGCGATCGGGCATATACTCGATCAATATGACCTGTTCCAGCTCTTCGATCGTTGATTTAGTAACATCGGAGTCATCTGGCACCACGAAAGACCGAGTTATTTCATGATCGTCGTCCTCGATCGTTTTTCGCTCACTCGATTGTGTCGAGGCTGGAATCAGTGATTGCTATTTGGCCTTAAGGTCGGGGCTCGAACTAGATTTCACTGGTGTCGTGAGAGTCGATATTGGGATCACTTCCTCGACGGTAAACATTTCTTTTGCTGTCGGTTGTTCTCCATAGATTGTTTTGATCCCCTCCGGGACTGGGAAATTTAATGTTTGGTGGAGGGTCGAGGGTACCTCCCTCATATGATGGATCCACGGCCTCCCGAGAAGGGATTTATACCTATGTCTCCTTCGATCACGTAAAATCTGGTTCTGCATATAACTCATACGGAGTTCACTAGTAATATGATCTCCCCTTTAGTGGTTTCGCATGCCATGTTGAACCCATTCAGGATTCGAGCTTCGGGGATGATCTTATCTGATAGCCCGAGCTGTTCTACAACCCTCGATTGGATAATGTTGGCAGAACTACATGGATCAATCAACACATGTTTAATTCTAGTTTTATTTACTAGTACAGATATTACCAGGGCGTCATTGTGAGGTTGAATGATCCCTTTGGCATCCTCATCGCTGAAAGATATGACTCCTTCCGGTTCGTGCTCTCTAACTCTCTTTTCCCTAAGGATGGGCATGCTGGTGCGCTTCGATGTTGGTTCTTGTGGGACATCGACCCCACCAATGATCATGATAGTGACTTGTTGAGGTTCGACTTCCTCTTGCTCTATTCGCCTGTTGGAGTCCCTGTTTCTGAATTGTGTCTTGGCTCGGTCACTCAAGAATTCTCGAAGATGCCCTTCATTGAATAATCGGGCCACCTATTCTCTTAACTGTCGACAATCTTCGGTTCTATGACCATGGGTTCCATGGTATTTGCATACTAGGCTGGATGGGTCGGATTGTAGGGGTCGAGGCCACTTAGTGTCTTCGATTTGCCCAATGGCCGATACGATGGCAGCTGCATCGATACTGAAGTTATATTCTGACAATCTCGGTGCCTCTTTTGGCCTGATCGACCTGTCGAAACCGTTTTTGGTCATGAGCCCCCGATCATTTTTTCTTTCGTTTCGCGTATGGTTGCGGGCAAATCCACCGTTCCTCCTATCATCATTATACGATCGGTATCGATCTCTACTAGACCCTGGCTCTCGGTCGGTGTCTCTTTTGGTTCTCTTAAGGCTCCTGCTAGGGTAAGACTCTGAATGGGCCCCGAACTGACCGTCCTCCACCCTGATCTTCGATTGGTACCGGTTGTGTACATCGGCCTATGTAGTGGCAGGGTATTCCATCAAGTTTTTCTTCAACTGACGTGAAGCAACAGAATTCCGATTATTCAATCCCTGAGTGAAGACTTGAACAGACCAATCGTCGGTGACCGGGGGTAGGTCCATCCGTTCCATCTGAAAACGGGATACGAATTCTCTGAGCTTCGTTATCCTTTTGCCTAACTTTGAACAGGTCTGATTTTCTGGTTTCGACCTTGATAGCCCCTGCATGTGCTTTTACAAAAGTGTCTGCACGCATAGCAAAAGAGTCAATAGAATTAGAAAGTAATTTGTGATACCATATCATGGCTCCCCTAGACAGGGTTTCTCCGAATATTTTCAATAGGACTGACTCGATCTTGTCATCCCCCAAGTCATTTCCTTTAATGGCACAAGCGTAAGAGGTCACATGCTCGTTGGAGTCGGTTGTCCTATTATATTTGGGTATTTCGGGCATACGAAACTTTTTGGGAATTGGTTTCGGGGATGCGCTTGGAGGAAAGGGTTTCTGCACGAACTTTTTGGCGTCTAACCCTTTCAATAACGGGGGTGCCCCCGGAATTTGATCCACCCTGGAATTGTAGATCTCGACTTTCTTGTCATTAGCTTCGATTTTCTTTTCCCATGTCTCGGCTCGCTTCGTCAGTTCTTCGAGCATCCTCATGACTTCGGGGTTTGTGCCCGACTCTTGTTCATTTGATCTTACCACGGCCGGTTCTGCCCCGTGGGTAGTTTCTTTAGGTGGATCGGGCTCGTTCCTGCTCGGGATCTGGCTTTGACTTTGCAAATGAGCAATTTCTACCTGTTGAGCTTGAAGCATTTCGAAAATCATGCGTAGGCTGATTCCGTCTCCTTCGGCGTTTTGCGTGCTTCGAGCCACAGATCGAGTTCCTCCACGAATGCTGTTTTCGGGATTGGTGTTCAAGTTGACGTCGATGGCCACATGAGAGTTTACATCATTTGGATCTACCGCCCTGATTCTGAGGGCTTCATCAGGTGGCCTTGCGTTACTAAGTGTCGCGCTGTTGTTTTCACCTTGGTGGCCAGACTAGTTATCGATATTTTGGAATGCTAGTCGGGGGTTAGCCATCTTAGACCTGAAATCAAAGATACTCCCAAGAACAAGCGTAAAGCAGTGTGTTATGTAGGTTTGTTTCAAATAACTACTATTATCCTTAGCTCCACGGTGAGCGCCAAACTATTTACCCTTAAAATTGTATAACAATTAAATTTGTGCGCAGTTCTAAGGACACAATCTGATACAAAGGCGAGAAAATAGATTGATGTAGGGATTAGCAATATAAATATAAATACAACCTTTACTAATGGAGCAAGCCTTCGCTTATGAGATTGATTTCTGTTCAACACGAAATAATGACTAAGTAAGAGCAGAGCATAAAATGAGCAAGAAATTAGAATTGGCTATATGTTTTCTTGATATCTTACAATGTCCCTATCACTAATTCATCTTCACTCCTTTAAAGGGGAGGAGTCTCCTCCTTTTTTACATTATTCTATGGAAAAGTATGGGCCTTGATGACAGTTGGAAACTGTTCCCACTAGCACCGTGATTTGCGCTGTGATCATTGATTAGTGGAGAGTATTACGGACCCTTGTCGGTTGAGCTGGCGATGCTTTTCCGAGGTTCCCAAGGGCAGGACCGGGCACGCCCTTTATAGCGGTCGAGGACGAGTTTGATGATTTTGATCGATGTTGATAGTCCTCTTATTTCTGAAATTTGGTACAGCTCGATCGGGACCGGTCTTACCTTTGTCTTCGATATTCATGTTGCTCCAGAAATCTGGTCGACCTTCGAGACCGAGTTCGATCTAATACCAAGCTCGATCAAGTACTAGGCTCGACCGGGCCTCGATCTAGGTCGAGCACCGATCTTATCGAGTGAAATCGATCCCCGAAATCGGTTTTATCCGTGTACATATATATTTATAACTTGGTAGGCTATACATTACTAGGTGTTTTGTCCTTTTTTCCCGTTCCTCTGTAGTTAATTTGTAATTATTTGCAAAAACAAAAATCTAAGACTAAATAATTAAGAATGAATTTAAAACTAGAACTTTGAATCATGTTCCATACCCCTGTGTTCCAAAGATAAAGATCCTAGCTTGTTATCAGCTGCGGGTTTTGAATACTTATATAGGAGGGAGGAGGTTCACTTTATGTAGCAAATGGCGAGTGGAAGGCTATTTTTGCGCAATCTCCCATTGTCTTCCTATAGTTGTGAGCTATTTTCTGTTCCGTTTGTGTTGTTCATGGTTGCTCGGGTTGTATGATATAAAAAGCAACTTGATGTTGATTTATGTATAGTTTTTGAAGGGCATACCAATCCAAGGAAAACTTTGACATGTCTTAATTTGGAAAAACTGATAGTTTGGTAGTCGAACCTTTAAGGTGATTAGTAGTGCAAGGAGCTGAGCAAGAGCAATGGACATTTTTAGTTTTATTTACTAGAAGACAGCTTCTACCTAGGCTAAATATTACGGTTAGATTGGTGCTCATTTTCTATATCTGATTGATGGAACAGGAACGTGTCTTCCTTTTTGTTCTGTCTTGGGCTATGGAGTAGGAAACAGGTAGTTGTGCTCAATACGTTTCATGCAAGTCTTTTTTCTCCTGATTGTTTTGTTCAAACTACATGCTTTTGCCTCCAGCATCATTCATAGGGAAAGCGGAAGTTCGAAGTAAAGATCGAAGCTTTCACGTGGTGTCTTGTTCTTAACACAGTGACTGTAAATGACATGTTTTTCTTTTTCTTTTTGAGCATGAATCTCTTGTTATGTGTAAGTAGGCTGAAGAACACTATATGTTGAAAATTGTAATTCCTTTTTAATGTCTCCCTGTTGCACTAGGTTCTGGTGAACCGTTCTTTTTATTACTTTATTAATTTGCTAGAAATAATTTTTTTGCTATTTTAGTTAATAGGTCATGTATTTAGAACAAACTAAAATAGGGAGCTAGTCGATATAAAAGGATACAAGGAATATAATGGACAAATGTCAGACTGGTAATACCAAATGCTTCTGGAAGTTCCTTATCGACTCTCTCAACTTTCATAACCTGTATTTTGATGTAGTTGACTAATACTATAGCATTACATGTCCTTCAAATTTGCAAGAATATTTATTCCTTTAATTAAAATTCTCCTTTTAGGGTACTTTGTAATTTGTCGCAGGACAAAATAGATTTTAATTTATGTATTGTTATGTGTAGGCTGATCAAACTCTCCTTTGCCAAGTCTTGTCAACACGGATCACATCGAGGTTCTACTGAGTGCATTGCACATTGGAAGATTGGAAAGTGTCTAGTGGGGAGGTTAAAAAAGTCTCGTGTCAAGATTTTTCAGATGCAGATTTTGCAGGTGATATGATCGACAGGAAAAGTACTAGCGGCACATGCCAACTATTGGGAAATGCACTAGTTTCCTAGCATAGTAAGAAACAAAATTGTGTTGTCTTATCAACAACTGAAGTAGAATATTTAGCTGTTGGAAGTTGTTGTACACAAGTTCTTTGGATCATGCATTAACTTCTCGACTATGGTTTATCTCTTACCACAACTTCCATATTCTGTGATAATACTAGTGCTATTTGTTTGGCAAAATATTTTGTGCATCACTCCAGAGCAAAACATATAGAAATAAAGCATCATTTTATTCGTGATCATGTTGCTAAAGGTGATATTGCATTAGAATTCATTAGTACTGAATTTCAACTTGCTGATATTTTTACAAAACCTCTTTTAGAAGAAAGATTTTGTCTACTGCGGAAAAAGATTGGCATCATTGTGTTTTATAAAACAAATTTTTTATATACAATTAAAACTCTTTACTTTCCTCTTATAAGTGTTAAGTTTACTTTGATAAAAGTGTAATTATTACACCTACATTAGTACCGCCGAAACATCCCCTCAGAAGAATCACTCCTTTCTGAATCCGTCCTCACCTTCAACCAATGAAACTCTCCAGCCCTCCAAAGTCTAGATAAGAATCCTCCTACTCCCTCTCACTTCTCATGTCCTCCGAAGAAACCCTCACCATGGTGAAAAAAAACCTCTCATCTTCCACTACGACCAGACGAAGCAGAAGGTTTCGGAAAATCCTCAACCCTGAAGAAACTGTAGATTTGGAATCATCCATCGACTCAGACCCTCTCAAAACTGATAATGAAAGCAGTAAATTGTCTGAGGACCTTCCCATTAGCCAGAAAAAGGCAGGAAAGAGGCCCATGGAGCAAACCCCCCAAAAATCTGCATGCAAGAAAGGGAAAGTGGAGAGTACTAAATTTGGGCCAGAGGACAAATTAATATTCTATGGACCAAATGAGAAATCAAGGTTTGAGTCCTATAAGTCGAAATCTATAGCCTATGAACGCACTGTAAGCCTCTCTCTTATGAAAAATCTGCACTGTGATGTGATTGATGTTTTCGATTTTCAACGTCTTTCCTCTCTATTCGATACTATTCAGAGCTCCGTATATGAAGAGCTTGTGAGAATGTTCTATGCAAATTTGTTTGTGAATGATAAAGATGACTTGGAATCTATGGTTTTAGACACTCAAATTGTTCTCGACTCTTATCAATTTGAGAAGATTTTTTCTGCTAAGTTTAATGGGTATGAGTTTTTGTGCAAAATTCTTGGCCAAAAGACTTGAAGTTTCCTTAGAAGAAGCAAAAGCCTTCCTGTCTAATAATCCTCCCGACATTGGTCCCAAAATTCTAAAGTTTGAACACCGGGTCTTGGCCCACATGATAGCCACCACTCTACTTCCTAGGACCGGGTCCCTTAGCACCTTATCCACGAGAGATATCTTTGTTCTTTACTGTCTTGTGAACAACAAAAGACCCAACTGGTTTGTATGGATTCGTCAATACATGCTTGAGAGTATCAAGGATATATCCTCTTCTGCTACTTGTCTACCCTATGGCCTCCTTATTTCACATATTCTTGGAGTTATGAAGGTTGACTTGACACCTTTCATACCTAAGCACATTACCAGTACCTATGATGAGACAACATTCTCTATGATGGGTTACACTTTAAGTGATGATGGATGGGTTAAGCGCGCCAAAGTTGAGACTGTCCCAGTACAGGTTGAAGCTCCCACTGAACCACCAGAGTCTCAGTCAACTGCCTCTCAAAATTTTTAACAGATTCAACAATATCTAGACGGTGTAAGACTTATGCTAGTTGAGATGAAAGAGCAGATTAACAAAATCAGAGAAGTCACCAAGGAAACAAGTACAAATGTGGCCAAGCTTAGGATGGATATGGGAGCCACACAGAGGCAAGGAACCAGGGCATTCAACTCCATGCTAGAAAAAATAGACAAGCTCGTCAAAGATGTTGAAACCTCCTATGAATCCTTCTGCACCAAAGTGATCAATACCCTCAAATACTTCCTAAGAAGAAATTAAGGCGTGGCTAAAAACAATCTCTCGTGCTTGCTTTTGTTTGAAAAACTTATTTTTTGCATATGTATGTATGAACCATCACTCTATGCCTCTGTTGAAGGCATTACTTATGCTGCCCTAACTAGTATGCATATTATCTGTATATTATTTTCTCATCTAGTGTGCATAATATCTGAATGCATATTATTATATACTGGGCTTGTACCTTTCTTTTTTATTGATGTCAAAGGGGGAGAACATGTATGAAGAAATAAATCAACAACTCAAGGGGAGCAGTAATGAGTACAACTCTAAAGTTGCACCGATTTTTTTTTTATTGATGTCAAAGGGGAAGAACATGTATGGAGAAGTAAATCAACAACTCAGGGGGAGCAATAATGGGTACAACTCTAAAGGAAAGTATACTCTGTTTACTCTCTCGTTATTGTCATCATCAAAAAGAGGAGATTGTTATATCTAAGTTTCAATGATGACAAGTGTACAAAACTAATAACTATTTACTTTTGACTGCAAAGAACAAGACATCAGGCCCTTCGTTGTTGATCAAGCTATCAAAACGACAGTAACTCAAATCTAACAAAAATCAAGAAAGAATGACAAAAGAAATGGGAGACAAGTTGGGTGGAAAACACATCATAGTGGGAGACAATCGGAAGTGGTGCTTCTTGTCATCAAGCACTCCTTCATTATTTAATCCGCCCACCAACTGGAAACCATTTGACATGCGCTCATCTCTTCAAAGAAAGTATGAAGCATCTCGGCATGGGAATGACATGGAACAGAGCACTCCATGATTTAACAAACTCCACCCCATCTCTCTCTCAGTAATCAGAGACACCCTGCTCTAATCTAACAATCATCTCTCTTGAAGAAATCAAAGATACCTTGCTGGAATCAGACACAAACACACAACAATACTTGCCTATAAGGTAACTAGTGAACTCAAGGGAGTGCTGTGCGCAACTACAAACACTGTCTTCTAAGTCTCTCTAAATCTAAGTACAAACATTGTATTGTTGAGTATACAAGTGTCATAAAAGATACAAGGAGTTAGAATACAAAAGAGAGTTGTGTCAACATCCAAAAATCATTATTGCTAAACATCGATAGTGGTGAACGAGCCAAAAATCATCACTGTTGTAATTCTTTATCAAAGATCTAAAAGAACCCTTGTGACCCAAGGGAAACTGGACGTAAGTAACACACCGCTACTGAACCAATATAAAAACTGTTGTGTCTTGTGTTGCCTTCAAATTCACTGCATTCATCTGTCTTATCTGTGTACTGTACGGAAACTAGTCGACTAAACTAAATCTTAGTCAACTAAGTTTTAATAGTCCACAATTCACCCCCCTCTTATTCAACTTCGTTTGGGTTCTTGGGGCATATTCCTCGAAACTTCAGTTTGTCAGATTTAACAGCAGATTTTTCCAACAGTTCTGGTTTGTGCCTGCCTTCTTCTGAGTTAATATATCACTTCTCTCCAGAGCTTTATCTTTCTCATATCTGCTCTTACAGATATAATGGAGAGCTACTCTGGACCGGCCTTCCTAGCGACAGATACTGGCAATTTCCTGGATCCTCATGGTAGTGAAGAAAATCAAGGTTGTGTGGCATCTCAATTCTGGTATTTGTTTTTATGGTTAATTTGGAAAAGAAAGTCTCACTACTCAATAGCTCTCTCTGTCTTATTTCGGCACATATCAATTTGAAACAGAACAATGTCATTTCCTGACATACCAAATATAAGGGATTGTTAGAAGAAAGCCCGTATTGGACTTATAGGTTGGGTGCTTGTTTTAGGTCATAAAGCGCTCGCATGAAGCAGCAAAAAGAGGTGAACTTTGAAGATGAGTTATGGGCACCTACCAATAATGATATCTACTTAACTTTCTGCAGATATCAAGAGATTGGATGCTATATCAGAAGGCTTGAGTTACGATGATTTTGCCAGCGATTGAGTGAACTTTCATTCTGATGGTACCATCGTGCAACTTTATCCTCAATATGTAAACTATCATGTTTAGAAATATAGTTTGCACCTATACTCCAGCTTAGTTAAGCTGAGCAATTTTTTCTTTATATAGTATTTGTTGGGTTAACTCCTATGACTATCACATTTTATTTAGTTTGAATGATTTCAATGCTTGCAGGTCCAATTATTCCAGTATAATGTTCTGTAAATGAGGAAATGCTTCAACCCCCTTTGCAGGCATTGGTTGGTTACAATCAAGGTTATAACTCAATCAGTATGGTATCATGCCTGTTGTATGAAGAGTAGGAAATAATGTAAGCTAAGAAGTTTCGCAAAATGAGGTCAGTCCTAGTAAGTAGAAACAAAGCATATTATGATGTATAAGTTGTAAATAGGGCTGTGATTGTGAAGATCTGATGTAATGTGTAGTCGAGAATACTTGAACTTTTGTTTTTCTCGGGTACTATTTTCTCTTTCCTTTTAATTTTATTGTTCTGGTGGGAGAAGGGGGTGGGGGGATTCAAATATCTCTTTTATGTTGGTTTTGCAAATTTTTGGGGGTACTGACGTTATGATTTATTCAATCCAATGCTTGAACTTGGATGATTGCTGATGTGTTCTGAAAGAGCACGGAGCTGTTAGTGTCAATGGCTATGGAATTATTCCACGTGGGGAAATTTGTAATGCAACTCTGTTCTTTAGTAGTTGCAAATCCCAACTTGTAATGACTCTACTGCTTAATTAATAAATTAAGTATTCTCTTTTTGACCAAAAGAAGGGTTAATCTTTAAGTTATAGTCTCGTGTATTTATTCTCTTGGCTTCCTCCATTTCTCTATTCAGACATTTGATGCAAAGTCTAGTTGGAGGAGTTAGCAAATCGACTTATTCTTAACTTTTGCTGGAGAAACGATGACTTCACCGAAATATAAAGAAGGAAAAAAGAGTGTCTTTCACAAAAAGCTTTGCAGCAATTGAGCGAAGAACCAAATTGCAAAATCAGACCAAGGGACCACTAAAGACCCTCATGAAGAAATCTTTTTCTTATGATGTTCTAAGGCATGATGTGTTTGTTATATATAGACTAGCAAGAAGTCTTTCTATAAATAGAATTTAATTCTGATCTATACGTGACCTATATAAATGTAACGACCCGACCGATCGTTTTAAGTATTACAACCCCGTTTCCCCATTTACTCCTTATTATATGTTCAAGGATAATTATGAGACTTATCGGGGAGGTTTCGGAATGAATTGGAACACTTAGTTCCAAGAATTAAGGCTTAAGTTGAAATATTTGACAGGATGGTGAATTATGTATAAACGACCCCGGAATAGAGTTTTGATGATTCCAATAGATCCGTATGGTGATTTTGGAATTAGGAGCGTGTCCGGAAAATTATTTGGAAGTCCGTAGTGGAATTTGGCTTGAAATGGCGAAAATTGATTCTTTTCGGGAAGTTTGACCGGGGAGTTGACTTTGTGGTATCGGGGTCGGAATCCAGTTCTAATTTTTTTATAGCTATGTTATGTCATTTATGATAGCCATGTGTGAGTTAGCATCGACCGAATCAGTGACTGGGACTCCATTGGGGTCAATAGGGGTCACCTCATTGCTGGGGACCACGTTGTTGTTCTCGCCATGGTGATCGAAATCAGCATCCACTTTCAAATGGACAGATTGGGAGTTCGACATTTTTAATTTTGACCTGAAATTAAAAACTCAAAGAATAAGTGTAAAATAGAGTGCGTTATGGAAATTTGTATCAAATTGCCACTATTATCCTTAGCCTCACGGTGGGCACCAAACTGTTTACCCTAAAAAATGGATAACAATTAAATTTATAAGTGGCTTTAAAGATACGCGGATTAATTCAATACAAATGATGAATCGTGTTAGATTAAACATATAAAGGACGTAATAAATTGTCAAACCAATTAAGGGAAGTGATCCCAGACTCAGTAGCAGCTTTAATGGAATGCCTGCCTTCGATCTCGGGCTCACGTTAATGATGAACTGATGAACAAAAGTAAGAACTTTGAATAACAGAGAAAATAAGAGTATAGTGCCTTGATATGCATGTTCAATGTCGCTAATGAATAATCAGACCCCCTTTTATATAGTTTGGGAGTTTTACCCTAAGTACAATTCCATAAAAGGTAAAAATCTTCTGTTTTACTAATCTCCAATTTTCTGTTGATACGTGTCGAGATTCACGTTGTGACATCTGGCTGGTCACGGATATCATGGCCCTTTGTTAGTCATGCCTGATTATCTGGCAATTCTTTTGGGATTCGAATCGGACCTAGGGGTCGTGGCCTCGATGCTTCCGGGGACAGGCGCATTGCCCAAACCCCGACTCGAGTGCTCCTTGCCTCGATTTTGGTTCCTTGCAGTCACGTCTCTTGCTCCGTTTACTTCATCGAAAATCGAGGCGTCCCGCGGGCTCGGTTTCACCTGTATATAATATCAAAGTTTATTATTCTTGTTTGCGGCCTCCATGACTCCATTCATTTGAGTCATGTATGCTGTGGAATTCTTGTGCTTGATTTTGAAGGTCTCGCACATAGCTTTAATTAGGTCACTGTTGATATTGGCGGCCGCAGCATGCCATATTGGCTTTATATATTTTATTATTATGGGATCGGGTTGCACGCCGCAGCAGGCCAGATTGACTTATTATAACATGTGAGTTGTCCGTGAGGATACATATATTGATACTATAGCACGTGAGTTGTTCGTGCATCACGTGAGTTATCCGTGCAGATTATAGGGCTTGGGATGAAGGAGCCCCTCCAGAGTCTGAACACACCACCCATAGTGAGCACAGGTACCTACTGAGTGCGAGTGCTGAGTGCCGAGTGCTGAGCGATTGGGAGGATTGAGTGACTGGGAGGACTGAGTGAAATGATACTCTAAGAGTATGCATATGGTTTTATCACTGAGTTGCATCGCATTGGCATGCATATTTGACATACATGCATATAGATGCTTTTTCCTTATGCTGTACGGTATCATGTCATTCATGACTTCTCACACATACTGGCCTATGGGCATAATGATGCATTTTCACTAGCTATCTGGAAAGAAAAATGAAACATCTTATTTATTGTGGAATGGATATTTTTGAAAAAATTACTGTTTTTAAACTTACTCATGTTTTGGTAACTTCGGTAAACGATTTGGGTTTTCCCGGATATACTGGAAAGGCAGAACTATTTTCAGAAATTATGATTTAGCTGAGCGTTATATCTTTGAGTTACTTCTTTTACTACTTGCGTTATGTTGTTATAAATTGTTGTTAGCTATTGGTGTTGGACCCGACCTTTGTACAAGCTCGTCACTACTTTTGACATAAGGTTAAGTTTGTTACTTATTTAGTACATGGGGTCGGTTGTACTCATACTACACTTCTGCACCTTGCGTGCAGATGTTGGCAGATTATGTTGCTGTGTTCGTTGGGAACTGGATCTGAAGATGTACCTGCGTTTCGGTTGTAGCTGTCTCTTGTTCATGGTAGCCTTAGATTCATAAAACTTTGTTTATGTACTTTTCAAACAGATGGTGCATTTTTATTTTACACCAGCTTTGTAAATTCTAATCTTAGAAGTTCATGATTTATACTACCAGTTGTTGGGAAAATGTATTGGTTTCATATATTTTCTTTTAATTAATTGCCTTATTAAATTCATTGGAATTGAATAGTTGATAATTGGCTTACCTAGCGGGTTGGGTTAGGTGTCATCACGACTAGTTGGATTTTGGGTCGTGACAATTTGGTATCAGAGCTCTAGGTTCATAGGTTCTACGAGTCATGAGCAAGTGTCTAGTAGTGTCTTACGGATCGGTATGATGACGTCCATACTTATCTTCGAGATGCTACAAGGCATTTAGGATAATTTCCCATCTTTCTTTCTTTATCGTGCGAAATTTATTCAGCTTGATATATAACTCTTTGAATTCCATCCACACATTCGTGTGCGCATGTGAGCACTCCGTATCAGCTGTGTATCACTGGATTGTGATTTCAGGGATGATGTGCGAGATGTGTATTCTGTGTTTTGGTGATGGACCAGTCTGGAGGACTTGAGGCCATGGTTGAACCGCAGCTTAAGCTCGGTAGCTTCAGTTGTAACCTGTACATTTGGACTCATATGTTCGGTAATGTCCCTACGAGTGGAATTTGTGGCTCGATGAGTGGTGAAATGGCTTTGTGATGAGTATGATGTAATCACGAGATGTGTTAAGACGATGTGAATGTGGCGAGAAGTGTTTCCTTGGAATGTAAAGAGGGATATTGGGTGCTTGATTTTCGTTTGATGTAACGTATAGTCTCAAATTGTGAGTGTGTTGAAGGATATGTCATACAGTTTAATTGTGGAGAGAATTAGATTTTCATGTCTTGTTAATGAGTTTGGACTCAGGAAGATTAAGTGATTGCGTAGTAATTGTGAATGCGAAAGGGTATAATACGATGCCAATTTGAGGCTAAGAAGGTGGGTTATCTCGTGGAGAGTAATCTACGTAGGTGTGTTCCTTATAATGTTGAGGGGAGAGTTTCTTTTCTGCCAGCGGGGCATAGGTGTTAAGACTTGAATTTGAATCTGGTTGAGAAAGTTGACTTGAGTGTCAAGAGAATGAATGCGAGTTTAGCGGATGATTGAGGTATTTTTATGGTTGGCGTTACATGAGCTTGAGAAGAATTTTTGTTGAACTGATGTCGGTATTATGGCAGTAATAGAGTATGTGTATTGTGAGTTATCGAGTGTTTTAATTTATGACTTTGAGCCAAGTGGGGGAGCCTGCTATTGACAATTCAATTTCATGGTTATATGTAAAGGTTTAGTTTTGGGCTAAGGCATACTTGTGGGTTAGTTATTACTTGCAGAGGTTGAGATCGAGGATGACTCGAATAAGAAAATTCCTGGATACGGGTTATATTGTACTTATGAATATATGAAAATCATGGAATGAGTGAATTGTTATTTATGAAGGATGTAGTGCGCACGTAGTATGAATTTGATTGATGGTGTTAAGGCAGGGGTACTTCTTTAGGTGTTGTTGTGCTAATGGGGCATGTGTCTTTCGGCCCATTTGGGCGGTGCAATTGATATTTGAGCAGAGTGGACGACTCTTGAGAAAGTTCTAATGGATTCAAGATTAATATGTAGCAATTGAGAATTTTTGGCGGATTTGTTTATGGCTAAAATATGAGATTTAAGTTGGATGGTGTCGAGACTTGTGGCATTTTTGTATATATAATTATGGATTTTATATTTCGGTATCAGGAAGGTGAATGAAACGGCCTTAGACTCAAATAAGGTATTTTCAGAGTGGGTGTTTTAGTTGTGGTATTTATAGGGGTAATTATGATGTGGTGAGACTCTACAAATGTTTTGGTGGTAATATTCTTAGGTTTTGGTGATTGTGATTTCCCCCTGGAAGGAAGCAATAGGAAGGTTTCTAACTAACCGGTTATGTAATTTGTTGGTGACTCAGAGTTGATAATGGGATTCTTGTGCTTGTCATATGATGGCATAATAGATGTGGTGTGTTATGCGGGATTAGGATTTATATGTACAAGGTGACAGTTCAGTCTTGAAGAGAAGCTAACGAATGTTGGACAACATGGTCAGTTTCAGATATTTCGATGAATGTTATAATTGCCCGGTAATTCCTGAGAAGGATGCGCATTTCAGAAGGCGCGTTGTGTTTTGACTTACAAATGTTCATCGGTATTGCAGTACTCACCTGGTTGATAGACTGCTGATATTCAAATTATTGCTATGTGGAACGGAAGAATTATGAAAGTATTTCTTATGGGATTATCGTGAATGGAAGATGTGTTAGTCATTTTAGTGCTGGAGTTGGGATCAGTTACGGTGATTCATGCGTTCGATGAATTTGGAGACTAGGAGTTCTCAGAAGTATATTGTTTCGGGTTGCGGCCTATTTGAGGTGAGTATTTTATTTTAACTCAGTTGAGACACTAGTTGCGTTAATTATTTGTGATAGCCACGCGCTATAAGTGGGCATATATGTGAGGTTTGAGCCAAGTGCGGGCATTGGGACAGGTATTTATACTCGAAAGAATGCTTAGGCTATGATATGCCTAGAGTTGACTGTTAAGCATAAAGTTATAATATTTTTCGTGTTCTTACCTTTGTTGAGAACTATTTGGGCTACACTTGAGGTTACAAAGAGGCTAATTCCCTGAATAAATGGGGTAGTTACTATTTTTGTGTTAAATTGCCGATTTGAAGTGTGATAGCAGACTTTGCACATGTTTACACTATGATGTGTTATTTATACCAGTCCAGGAGCACGAGAATCTTATTTCATTATCATATACAAGTGTACTTGTTTAATTGCTTCTGTATGATATGCTGTGACTGGAGGTCTGTGACCATGTCGGGTGATTCATATTATTGGCACGAGTTGTCCGTGCCATGTGTGGGAATTTATTTCTATGATAATTTATATGATTCATTAATTTCCTTCATCTACAATTGTGCACATGTGCCTACGGTTATCCTCTTCATGAAATTTGAGGAGTTGGTTGTAATATTGTGGTTGTGGTGGTGCTTGTTGAACTTGCAATATGGTTCTCTTCCTTGATACATCTCCCATATTTAGGTACACGGATTGCGCAGTGGTGGCTAGAGTTATATTGATGTGGCATGTCTGTGGGATAGTTGTGTTTAATAATATAAGGTCATTGGACCTAGAATGGGTACTATCATGTTTGATTACGGTATATTCGAGAGTATATTATTGAAAGTCGGCTTAGAAAGTGATTATGGTTATAGTTGGGGCGAGAGATCTCCATGACTTGTTGATATGATAAGGGGTCATGAGATTTATACGTGTTTCTTTCATTATCAGCAGTGTACGAAGGTTTTGGAACGGGGTTTTGTTTGATATGGGGTTTAATATCAGTACCAGGTTGGTTTTGAGTAGTTACAGTGATCAGGAATAGTGTTGCAAGTATGCGAGTTGTGTAGTAGGTTATGTGATTATATCTGGGGTTATGGTTATGGCATGATACAGCTTGTTCAAACTTATACAATGTGTAGATGTGAGACTCGTGTCTTATAAGAAATTCCGGATGTTGGAAATTGGGTTCTAAGTTTACGGACTAAGGTTAATGTAATGATCTTCAATTATGTTGTGTTGTCAGGTCAATGGAATAGGGTGGCATGGGATCACCCCCGGGTATATGCATGGTAAGATGGAATAATGATGTGAGGGCTTGGAAATAACTCTTGGCACGTTCGAGGATGAACGTATTTTAAGTGGGGGAGAATGTAACGACCTGACCGGTAGTTTTGAGTATTACAATCCCGTTTTCCCATTTACTGCTTATTATATGTTCAAGTATAATTATAAGACTTATCGGAAAGGTTTTAGAATGAATTGAAACACTTAGTTCCAAGAATTAAGGCTTAAGTTGAAATATTTGACAGGATGGCAAATTATATGTAAACGACCCCGGAATAGAGTTTTGATGATTCCAATAGATCCGTATGGTGATTTTGGACTTAGGAGCATGCCCGGAAAGTTATTTGGAAGTCCGTAGTGGAATTTGGCTTGAAATGGCGAAAACTTAATTTTTCGGGAAGTTTGACCGGGGAGTTGACTTTATGGTATCGGGGTCGGAATCCAGTTCTAAAATTTTTTATAGCTCTATTATGTTATTTATGACTTGTGTGCAAAATTTGAAGTCATTCCGGATTGATTTGATGTGTTTCGGCACAAGATATAGAATTTAAAAGTTCAAAGTTCATAGATTTTGATTTGTGATGTGATTCATCGTTTTGATATTGTTTGATGTGATTTGAGGCCTCGAATAGGTCCGTGTTATGTTATGAAACTTGTTGGTGTATTTGAACGGGATCCCGAGTGGCTCGGTTAGTTTCGGGGGTGAGTTTTGAGCGATATCCAGGCATTTTGGCACTCTGATGTTGTTTTGGAATGTTGGAATTGCGGACCACACAATTGTATGTGATGAGGCACATTTTTAATGCTGTAGCATATGAAACAGTGCTGCAGCAGATGAAAATGTGCGGACCGCAGAAGAAAAATGCAGACCGCATAATCTTTTCTGCGGTCGCACTTCAGGGGGTTCTGCACGTTCGATGGTCCGACTTCGGAGGCTTATATCCTTTAAGCCACAACGAAGTGCGGCCGCACAATTTGGAGTGCGACCGCAGAACTTGGAATGTGCGGCATAATGAGGGGTCAGATTATTGTGTATTATAAAACCTAGGGTTTGGGTATTATTTCCCATTTGGACTTTGAGAGCTCGGTTTGTGGCGATATTTCGTGGGATTTTCAAGAAATTAATCGGGGTAAGTGATTCTAACTCAGATTTGGTTAATATACATGAATATATCATCATTTTCATCATTCAATTAGTAGTTTGAGATGGAAATTTAAGGAAAAATTATAGAAATTTATAAAATGAATTTTTGGGATTTGAATGTCGATTCGAAGTCAGAATTGAATGAAACTAGTATGGTTGGACTCGTAATTGAATGAGTTGTCGAATTTTGTGAGTTTTTTTAGATTCCGAGACATCAATTATTGAGTGCAATTTTGAATTTTGTTGGAAAATTAGTATTTTCCTATCGAATTAATTCCTGTAAGTTGTATTGACTGAAACGAATTAATTGTGACTAGATACGAGGCTTTCAGAGGCAAAATTACGAGGCAAAGGCATAGAGGAGTAAATAATTATACGATTTGAGGTAAGTAACTCTTCTAATCTTGGAGCTGAGGGTATGAACTCAGAATATACGTATTATGTGAATTGTTTGGAGGTGACGCACATAATACGTCTCTACCACTTCGAGATTAGGCTTGATACTTACTGGGTACACGTTGTTTACGTACTCATACTACACTTGCTACACTTTTTGTGTAGGATCTGAGACAGGTGCTAGTGGAGGACCTATCATCACATACCCACGTCATCCCGATGTATAGTGGTGAGCTGCCTTTCTGAGCCATTCTGCAGCTACCGGAGTCTCTTCTTATATTTATATTCTGTCTATTTCATTTCAGACAGTATTTGGAGTTTTGTATAATCTACTAGATGCTCATGCACTTGTGACACCGGGTCTTGGCACACACACATTATAGAAGTTGGTATTTTATTATTTTCTTGGAATAAAAGTTTAGCCAATGTACGTATGACTTATTAGTTGGCTTGCCTAGCTATAGTGTTGGGCGCCATCACGACCTATAGGCGAAATTGGATCGTGACAGTTGACAACTGTTTTCTTGTCATTAAATGTTCTGGATTATTATAGAGTCAGATAAATTCGACCAAAAGAGTAGAAATATTCGACTACTGAACTTGCGCAACTTCATTTGCTTATCATTCTTTCCAAAACCAAGAGGTGCAGAAACAACAAGATTCACGTTTAACACCATGCCTTTCATCACCTTTAGTTAAGCCAACTCTTGAATTTATGAACAAACTGGTAACTACAAGAGAGAGCACACATTGAGTATACGAGTGCCAGCTGACGATCCCCTTGCTGGCAATCTTGACTCTTCGCGTGATGCATACTGGCATTTATTTGAAAGGGCATCAAGATTGGCATCTGTAATCCATGAGATAAACTCTAGTGAACCGTTTCAAGTTATGCTGGCCCAGTTCTAAGTGCATTGTCTAGATCGGCTATCAAATCATTAACATCTTCAATCCCAACAGAAATTCGAACTAGATCCTCAGTAAGACCTCTAGACTCGGCGTACTTCAGCAGGTATAGCCACATGCGACATGAAACAAGGCAGGCATATGAGTGACTTCACACTTCCTGCAAATTTTGTGGGGGACCAGAAATGAGGATTGAGTCAAAGTAAAATGTACTAATAGAACAGAAGACATGTAAATGAGGCATACTTTGCAGATTTAAACACCCTTCTAGCAAGAACCAAGATAGATCACTAGGAAATCATTCGCTTCAGTCTCTAATTCATCCTGTGGATGGCAGGTTTTTCATTACAGCCAACAAAAGGATACTTTTTTTGCTTTTCCATGGTAGAGTAATTTACAAATTTCAGTTTTCCCTTAAATGGGAGCCTTGCCATATCTGGTAAAGTTGCTGCCATGTGACGAGAAGGTCATGTGGTCGAGCAGTGGAAACAACCTCTTGCAGAAATGCAGGGTAAAACTGTGTACAATAGAACCTTGTGGTCCGACCCTTCCCCGGACCCCGTACATAGCGGGAGCTTAGTGCACCGGACTGCCCTTTTTTAGTTTTCCCTTATATCCTTTTTATTCTCTGCTGTCACGAAGAACCCAAAATTTCAAGGGGGTATAATGGACTGCATGACAACTCTATAAAAGATCATCTGTTCTCAGCTATTTTCCCTGAAGACCGCCAACGGACCAAAATGACACATTTCCTCAAGTAAACTGGCATAAGAGGGAACTGATTCGACACATTATTCCCAAGGAATTCACTTCCAGAGCTAAAATGAAAGTGTTAATAAATTTCTGAATTTAATATCACATGCAGCTTTAGTTTTTCTTACTTGTCTATCTATTCTATATAGCGGTCCACAACGAATTAAGAATATCCATTGTCCTTCTGAATTTTAAAGCCTCTGGTGGAATATGTTTGTCTAGTGACGAAGCAAATGTCGCTTTTGTTAAAGAAGACAAAAGTGCAGATACAAAAGTTGACAGGCATTTTTATGCATTTTCTATAGGTAAAATTTGAACTTTTATATAGGAAAGAGAGGATAGAGTATAAGAAGAAACTCACCAAAACTGACAGTAATGCTGAAGTATTTGGTAGCCTCAACTACATGCTTAGAGAGTGCCAATGACCCTGTAAAAAAACTCAGTACAGATCCTGCACCCTTTGTCTGTAATACCAGCATGAAAAAGTCAAATGCCAACTGAAAACATAAAGAGTATTGCTGCTAAACTTAGAAAAGTAGAAGTTAGGAATAAATAATGATACTTGAGAATAGTGCAAAGATCTGCCAGGATGGTTGGGAAGACCAGCATAGTTAACCTTCTTCACTCGAGGATGGGATGATAAAAATTCAGCAATTTTTTGTGCATTTTCCTGTCATATTGTGGAAACACATAGCGCCCATATATAAATGTAACTTCGACAGAATCTTTTCTGAATGCTATGATTATCAGGCAAGCACTCACCAGTAAAAGTATAAATAGGAGGAAAAAAGAACTCGAGGCAATGAGGTAAAATTGGAGAGCAACACGACTACTCTACAAGAATATACAAGTTTCTGACTAGAATAAAAAGATTGTACAAACTCTGAACCTAATGTAAAACAACAACTAAGTTTTGACTATGTACCAAAGAAAACTAAGTTTAGTTCCAACTTTTCGATATTCCCAAATCCTGTGCTTCTACTTTGTTCTGTTTTTAGCTAAATCCTTATTGATTCTGAGAGATCATAAAACTTTTGAGACAGCTTCTCTCCGGTGTAATTTTTGGTCTACCTTGTCCTCTTTTAGCGCCTTCAGATATCATATTGCTGCATCTATGGACCGTGCATATGGGGGTCTCAATAGTACCAAAAAGTTTCTCACTCTCTAGGAACAAGAATAATAGATTTGACGAGGGAAGGTATATGTCTATGAAAAAGGTGGTATAGCAAGTAATCACAGCACAGAAAACTAAAAAGCAAGAAAAATTAATACCTGCTGCTTTAATACACGCAGCGCCATCGTTTTGACCCCTCTTAAACAAAGCCAGCAATCAAATGGGGTTAAGCCTGCACCTTCTGAATTTTGAAGGAAGTACACGTTCTTTGCCAAGCTGGTTTAAATGAAAAATTATTAGCACAACACATAAAAGATACACCAAATAGTCAAAGAGACTCAATGCATTGACATCATTTGCTTTTGTTTTTAAATTATATATATAACTATGTGTAAATTGAACATCCGATCCAGTCAATGAGCTAATGTTAACCTTCACATTCGGTTAAAAGAGGCAGGACTGCCTACAGAAAAAATATGTTATGGACCAGGAGGTATACACAATTCTGTCACACTGCAGTTTGCCGAGAGATAGCTGCATAAGGGAACTTATCATAGGCAATAAATTAATTCGATACCACAATATCTGAACAAGATATGTCGAAAAAATGTGAATTCACTTGCTTGTATGTTCTGGGATTAAAATTCCTGAGGATCATCAGGTGATTACATCTTTTAGGAGAAATGACCTAACAAGAAGGTAACATCATTTGTCACCCTTGAAAAATCATATATTTTAAAAAATAAAATTAGCATCTAATTCAAAGTAAAACATGAATTTTGCATTCAAAACTACAATTTTATAGATATTCCTAGTGTTCTATTGAGGTATGTTAATAATTTCGCGAGAGATTGAGTATGCAATAGATACTTAGTAATTGAGACTTCAGGTAATATTGCATATACTAAGTGAGATGACCTACTACGAAGGTTGCTTTTCAAGTATTTTATGTTCAATCTCAGGTAATATTGCATATACTAAGTGAGATGACCTACTACGAAGGTTGCTTTTCAAGTATTTTATGTTCAATCTCCGTAATCAGGGGCGGCCCAAGGGTCAAGCCACTAAAGCAAAGGCTTTAGGCCCCCAAATTTCGAGGGCCCCAAATTTTTCTTTTATTTTTTTACTCGTATTTGTATTGAGATCCCGACTAATCTAGATTCGTACCGCGTAAGACCTAATAAAAGAGAGAACACATTTTAATAGGATTTTTTAACCATAGGACTCGAACCCAATATATTTAATTAAGATAAGTTGGATCAAATACATCTCACAACAATCATTAGAGGTAAGGTCTAAATATATTGGATATGTTAAAATAATAAATAAAATATTTTATAAAAATTCAAGATAACTTTTAATTTAGTAGTGATGTAACCGTTTGAGCAAAAAATGCAGAAAGAGAATCACTCCCCCTAAACCCTTGTCGCGAATATAAAACTTTTCATTATTTAAATTTTACGAGTGACATCATTAGTGAGGTATCTATATGAATTTGATTCTATTATCTAAGATCAACAATATCTTAGGAGAGACTAAATTATTTATAAAAGAAACTATTAACAACTGATGTTAGGCCAAAATTCTATACTTTTAGCACATTACTCGCCCTATATTTTGTTGGTTTAAGTGAGTTATTGTGCGATAATTGCGCTAAATTGTATTGTTCTATATGTAGGAACATTGGAATGAATTATCGATGTTATGATAAATTTTTTTTCCTTCTGAAAGGCCCCAAATTAAAAATTGGCTTTAGGCCACCAATCTTCTTGGGTCGCCCCTGTCCCTAATCTGATAGTTTTGGCCATGAAAGCAACTTAAGAAAACTAAGGCTGAAGTGAAAAAAGTAAATTAAGCCATGAAACCAATAGTGCTTTCACATGGACAAAGATGCACATAACATGGACATGACTCATTTGTTAACTTCTTTAAAGACTAAAATCTCATATTTACTTTATTGTTGTGAAACAGACTCATCAAGTAACATTAATCTCTCTAGTATGCACATAAATTCTTTTATTATAATATTCGTAATAAGATTTATTTACTTTAAATATATCGACACCCTGGTCGTAGAGGATGAGTTAATGTAGGTTTAATCTTTTCTCCATTGGCTTATGCCAAATTAGTTGTTGGAAATATGAGTGTTCAAGGTTAGTATTATCCAACTAATCATTATTATCATTTTCTATGCTGTGAAATAGGAAATATCATAATATATAGTTTTAAATCTTTTGTGCTTCATATTGCATGTCACACTTAAGCAAATTACAATCATGGAGGCGATTCCCATTATATTGAGTGACATCAATGTTGGAAAGGCACCAAAGTGGATTTCCCTTGCTTATAACTCCATGTTGCTTTGGGGCAGTACCAGCACCAGCACGAAAGCAGTAAATATGGCAGAATGTCACAACTTCTGTTATGGTTGGAGATGGTCCTTTGCCAGTCGTGGGTTTTTTGCTTTGCTACTTCTTGTATTGTCTTTCTTTCTCAGTGAGACCCCGAGGTTTCTTATTAAGAAATGGCATATGGAGGAGGCAAAAGCGTCCCTTAATATGTTGAGGAAATGTGGAGCAGAAGCAGAGCTACAAATGTTGGCAAGCATGATGGAAAATGAAGGCAAGAGGAAAAGGAAGAAATTGTCACTCGCCACTTTTACTGCTTAAAATAGTGGCACAAAATTTTCAGCAAGTGTTGAGTTTAGACTCAATACTATTCTTTGGACCAATACTTCTGCAGTCAACTAGATACACCTATAAGGCCTCATTCGTCGCTGCGCTCATTGTCGAAGTTGTTCTAGCTGGAGTTGCTGGACTCACTTATCCAAGTTTCAACTTCTTCGGCCAACGGATGACTCTAGTCACGTGATATTTAGGCATGATTTTAGCACATGTACTTCTTCATTTCTTTCTTATTTAGGTTTCCTTTATATATATTGATTTTTATTAACTGAAATATAGCATATCTAATTTTATATCACTTTTCTCATATTTTTCCAGATTTCCTTGCTGGGTCTCTTCCTTTTGGTAGGAGACTATATCTTTCAACTGAGCCAAAAGAGTGCCTATGTTGGCATAGCATTTGCCATCCCCCTCATAGGCTGATATTCAATGTTCTCGGGGCCTTCTGAATAGACTGAAGAATCATACGCCGAAGAGATTAGGGCGTTAGGCGCATGCCTGGAGATGGGCATATCTTTGCTCATGTCCCTAATCATGAATCCATTCATTTTGCTACTCCTTTGTGCTCTCAAGGCTTGGATATTCATGCTATTTGCTGCTCTGACATTGGGAATGTGTTTCTCAATTTATAAAGTTTGCCCGAGAGAGAAAAGAAAGATGCTGAAGGAGTTAAGGAAGATCTCTTCAAATAACATTGGTTTTGGAAGATGTTTCTTTCAAAAGATGACAATGTTGAAGCCGTGTAGCTGTAAGTTATTTCTTTACTGTAAAATTATAATTTATATTTATTGTTATTATGTATTCTTGAGATTTTGGGTATATGTTCTTTTATAGGATGGCAGCAACACTCTACCTATATGGCAGATCAAGAGCTTAATTCTACATATTAACCAACCGATGGCTTTAGGGAGATTTCAAGTAAAACATTGCTACGGGGAATCAAATTTTTAGTTGATTAACTTGCTAATGTAGGCGTAGTTGAAAGACATGAGATATTCTTCACTGAGGCTCTCTCTCTCTTTGGAAGTGCAAGCCAAAGCTTTATTGAAGAATGATAGAAATGGCTATCAAGTGACTTTGATTTTCTTTCATATTTAATTGGAATCTACTAAACTAAATTTTATACTAGCATTATGCACATATTATTATTACTAAAATAATTTATGCAAAAATAATATCTCACCCTAATAGTACTTTCACATGGACAAAGATGCACATAACATGCACATGACACATTTGTTAACTTCTTTAAGGAATAAAATATCATATTTACTTTATTGTAGTGAAAATAACTCATCAAGTAACATTAATCTCTCTAATATGCACATAAATTCTTTTATTATAATATTCATAATAAGATTTATTTACTTTAAATATATCCATGCCCTGGCCGTGGAGGATTAGTTAATGTAGGTTTAATCTTTTCTCCATTGGCTTGTGCCAAATTAGTTGCTGGAAATATGAGTGTTCAAGGTTAATATTATCCAACTAATCATTATTAGCATTTTCTATGTGGTGAAATAGGAAATATCATTATATATAGTTTTAAATGTTTTGTGCTTCATATTGCATGTCACGCTTAAACAAGTTACAATCTTGGTGGTGATTCCCATTATATTGAGTGACATCAATGTTGGAAAGGAAACAAAGTGGATTTCCTTGCTTCTAACTCCATGGTGCTTTGGGGCAGTACCAGCACGAAAGCAGTAAATATGGAAGAATGTCACAACTTCTGTTATGGTTGGAGATGTTCCTTTGCCAGTCGTGGATTTTTTCCTTTGTCACTTCTTGTATTGTTTTTCTTTCTAAGTGAGACCCTGAGATTTCTCATTATGAAAGGGTGTATGGAGGAGGCAATCCCATAAGATGTTGAGGAAATGTGGAGCAGAAGCAGAGTTGCAGATGTTGGAAGGCATATTGGAAAATGAAGGCAAGAGGAAAAGGAAGAAATGGTCACACTCGCCCTTTTTACTGCTTTACATAATGGTTCAAATTTTACAGCCAGTGTTGGGCTTAGACTCAATACTATTATTTGGACCATTATTTCTGCAGTCAGCTAGATATACCTATAATGCCTCATTCGTCGC
Organism: Nicotiana tomentosiformis; assembly: GCF_000390325.3. NCBI lineage: Eukaryota > Viridiplantae > Streptophyta > Magnoliopsida > Solanales > Solanaceae > Nicotiana > Nicotiana tomentosiformis. Next base: position 79,859,668 of record NC_090821.1, on the reverse strand, counting down.
TCCGCTCATTGCTGGAGTTGTTCGAGCTGGTGTTGCTGGACTCACTTGTCACACTTAAGCAAATTACAATCATGCAGGCGATTCCCATTATATTGAGTGATATCAATGTTGGAAAGGCACCAAAGTGGAATTTCCTTGCTTATAACTCCATAATGCTATGGGGAAGTACTAGTACCAAAGCAGCAAACATGGCAGAATGTCACAACTTCCATTATGGTTGGAGATGGTCCTTTGCCAGTAGTGGATTTTTGGCTTTGCCACTTCTTGTACTGTCTTTCTTTCTTAGTGAGACCCCGAGGTTTCTCATTAAGAAATGGTGTATGGAGGAGGCAAAAGAGTCCCTTAAGATGTTGAATAAATGTGGAGCAGAAGTAGAGCTACAAATGTTGGCAAGCATGATGGGAAATAAAGGCAAGAAGAAAAGAAAGAAATTGTCACACTCGCCACTTTTACTACTTAACATAGTGGCTCAAATTTTCCAGCAAGTGTTGGGCTTAGAATCATTACTATTCTTTGGACCATTACTTCTACAGTCAGCTAGATACACCTATAATGCCTCATTCGTCGCTCCGCTCATTACCGAAGCTGTTCGAGCTGGAGTTGCTGGAATCACTTATCCGAGTTACAGGTTCTTCGGCCGACGGATGAATCTAGTCTCGGCATGCATAGGAATGATTTTAGCACATGTACTTCTTCATTTATTTCTTAATTAGGTTTTCTTTATATAGATTAATTTTTATTACTGAAATATAGCATATCTAATTTGATATCACTTTTCTTGGATTTTTTCAGGCTTCCTTGCTGGGTCTCTTCCTTTTGGTAGGAGACTATATCTTTCCACTGAGCCAAAAGAGTGCCTATGTTGGTATGGCATTTGCCATCCCCCTCATAAGCTGCTATTCAATGTTCTCGGGGCCTTTCTGAGTGGATTGAAGAATTGTACGCCGAAGAGATTAGGGCGTTAGGCGCATGCCGGGAGATGAGCATATCTTTGCTCATGTCCCTAATCATGAATCCTTTCATTTTGCTGCTCTTTTGTGCTCGCAAGGCTTGGATATTCATGCTATTTGCTGCTCTGACATTAGGAATGTGCTTTTCAATTTATAAATTTTGCCGGAGAGATAAAAGAAAGATGCTGAAGGAGTTAAGGAAGGTCTCTTCAAATAACATTGGTTTTGGAAGATGTTTCTTCCAAAAGATGGCAATGTTGAAGCCGTGTAGCTGTAAGTTATTTTTTTACTGTAAATTTATAATTTATATTTATTGTTATTCTGTATTCTTGAGATTTTGGGTATATGTTCTTTTCTAGATTGACAGCAACACTCTACCTATATGGCAGATCCGGAGATTAATTCTGCATATTAACCAACCGATGGCTTTAGGGAGGTTTCAATAATACATTGCTACGGGGAATCAAATTTTTAGTTGATTACCTTGCTAATGTAGGCGTAGTTAAAAGACATGAGATATTCTTCACTGAGGCTCTCTCTCTCTCTCTCTCTCTCTCTCTCTCTCTCTCTCTCTCTCTGTTTGTCTGTCTGTCTCTCTCTCTCTCTCTGTTTGTCTGTCTGTCTCTCTCTCTCTTTGCAAGTGCAAGTCAAAGCCTTACTGAAGAATGATAGAAATGTCTATCAAGTGACTTTGATTTTCTTTCATATTTAATTGGAATCTACTAAACTAAATATTATGCTAGCATTATGCACATATTATTATTACTAAAATAATTTACGCAAAAATAAAACCTCACCCAAGTATTGCTTTCACATGGAAAAAGATGCACATAACATGCACATGACTCATTTGTTAACTTCCTTAAGGACTGAAATCTTATATTAACTTTATTGTTGTGAAAATAACTCATCAAGTAACATTAATCTCTCTAGTATGCACATAAATTATTTTATTATAATATTCATAATAAGATTTATTTACTTTTAATATATCCATGCCCTGGTCGTGGAGGATGAGTTAATGTAGGTTTAATCTTTTCTCCATTGGCTTGTGCCAAATTAGTTGCCGAAAATATGAGTGTTCAAGGTTAGTATTATCCAACGAACCATTATTACCATTTGCTATGTTGTGAAATAGGAAATATTAGAATATATAGTTTTAAAACTTTTGTGCTTCATATTGCATGTCACACTTAGGCAAATTACAATCATGCAGGCGATTCCCATTATATTGAGTGATATCAATGTTGGAAAGGCACCAAAGTGGATTTTTCTTGCTTATATATCTATAATGCTATGGGGAAGTACTAGTACCAAAGCAGCAAACATGGCAGAATGTCACAACTTCCGTTATGGTTGGAGATGGTCCTTTGCCAGTAGTGGATTTTTGGCTTTGCCACTTCTTGTACTGTCTTTCTTTCTTAGTGAGACCCCGAGGTTTCTCATTAAGAAATGGTGTATGGAGGAGGCAAAAGAGTCCCTTAAGATGTTGAGGAAATGTGGAGCAGAAGTAGAGCTACAAATGTTGGCAGGCATGATGGGAAATGAAGGCAAGAAGAAAAGAAAGAAATTGTCACACTCGCCACTTTTACTGCTTAACATAGTGGCTAAAATTTTCTAGCAAGTGTTGGGCTTAGAATCATTACTATTCTTTGGACCATTACTTCTGAAGTTAGCTAGATACACCTATAATGCCTCATTTGTCGCTCCGCTCATTGCCGAAGTTGTTCGAGCTGGAGTTGCTGGACTCACTTATCCGAGTTACAGGTTCTTCGTCCGACGGATGAATCTAGTCTCGGCATGCATAGCCATTATTTTAGCACATGTACTTCTTCATTTATTTCTTAATTAGGTTTCGTTTATATAGATTAATTTTTATTAACTGAAATATAGCATATCTAATTTGATATCACTTTTCTTGGATTTTTTCAGGTTTCCTTGCTGGGTCTCTTCCTTTTGATAGGAGACAATATCTTTCCACTGAGCCAAAAGAGTGCCTATGTTGGTATGGCATTTGCCATCCCCCTCATAAGCTGCTATTCAATGTTCTCGGGGCCTTTCTGAGTGGACTGAAGAATCGTACGCCGAAGAAATTAGGGCATTAGGCGCATGCCGGGAGATGGGCATATCTTTGCTCATGTCCCTAATCATGAATCCTTTCATTCTGCTGCTCTTTTGTGCTCTCAAGGCTTGGATATTCATGCTATTTGCTGCTCTGACATTAGGAATGTGCTTCTCAATTTATAAATTTTGCCCGAAAGAGAAAAGAAAGATGCTGAAGGAGTTAAGGAAGGTCTCTTCAAATAACATTGGTTTTGGAAGATGTTTCTTCCAAAAGATGGCAATGTTGAAGCCGTGTAGCTGCAAGTTATTTTTTTACTGTAAATTTATAATTTATATTTATTGTTATTATGTATTCTTGAGATTTTGGGTATATGTTCTTTTCTAGGTTGACAACAACACTCTACCTATGTGGCAGATCCGGAGATTAATTCTGCATATTAACCAACCGATGGCTTTAGGGAGGTTTCAAGTAATACATTGCTACGGGGAATCAAATTTTAGTTGATTACCTTGCTAATGTAGGCGTAGTTAAAAGACATGAGATATTCTTCACTGAGGCTCTCTCTCTCTCTCTCTCTCTCTCTCTCTCTCTCTCTCTCTCTCTCTCTCTGCAAGTGCAAGTCAAAGCCTTACTGAAGAATGATAGAAATGTCTATCAAGTGACTTTGATTTTCTTTCATATTTAATTGGAATTTACTAAACTAAATTTTATGCTAGCATTATGCACATATTATTATTACTAAAATAATTTACGCAAAAATAAAACCTCACCCAAGTAGTGCTTTCACATGGAAAAAGATGCACATAACATACACATGACTCATTTGTTAACTTACTTAAGGACTGAAATCTTATATTAACTTTATTGTTGTGAAAACAACTCATCAAGTAACATTAATCTCTCTAGTATCCACATAAATTCTTTTATTATAATTTTCATAATAAGATTTATTTACTTTAAATATATCCATGCCCTGGTCGTGGAGGAAGAGTTAATGTAGGTTTAATCTTTTCTCCATTGGCTTGTGCCAATTAGTTGCCGGAAATATGAGTGTTCAAGGTTAGTATTATCCAACTAACCATTATTACCATTTGCTATGTTGTGAAACAGGAAATATTAGAATATATAGATTTAAAACCTTTGTGCTTCATATTGCATGTCACACTTAAGCAAATTACAATCATGCAGGCGATTCCCATTATATTGAGTAATATCAATGTTGGAAAGGCACCAAAGTGGATTTTCCTTGCTTATAAATCCATAATGCTATGGGGGAGTACTAGTACCAAAGCAGCAAACATGGCAGAATGTCACAACTTCAAGTATGGTTGGAGATGGTCCTTTGCCAGTAGTGGATTTTTGGCTTTGCCACTACTTGTACTGTCTTTCTTTCTTAGTGAGATCCCGAGGTTTCTCATTAAGAAATGGTGTATGGAGGAGGCAAAAGAGTCCCTTAAGATGTTGAGGAAATGTGGATCAGAAGTAGAGCTACAAATGTTGGCAAGCATGATGGAAAATGAAGGCAAGAGGAAAAGAAAGAAATTGTCACACTAGCCACTTTTACTACTTAACATAGTGGCTCAAATTTTCTAGCAAGTGTTGGGCTTAGAATCATTACTATTCTTTGGACCATTACTTCTGCAGTCAGCTAGATACACCTATAATGCCTCATTCGTCGCTCCGCTCATTGCCGAAGTTGTTCGAGCTGGAGTTGCTGGACTCACTTATCCGAGTTACAGCTTCTTCGGCCGACGGATGAATCTAGTCTCGGCATGCATAGGCATGATTTTAGCACATGTACTTCTTCATTTATTTCTTAATTAGGTTTCCTTTATATAGATTAATTTTTATTAACTGAAATATAGCATATCTAATTTGATATTACTTTTCTTGGATTTTTTCAGGTTTCCTTGCTGGGTCTCTTCCTTTTGGTAGGAGACTATATCTTTCCACTGAACCAAAAGAGTGCCTATGTTGGTATGGCATTTTCCATCCCCCTCATAAGCTGCTATTCAATGTTCTCGGGGCCTTTATGAGTGGACTGAAGAATCGTACGCCGAAGAGATTAGGGCGTTAGGCACATGCTGGGAGATGAGCATATCTTTGCTCATGTCCCTAATCATGAATCCTTTAATTTTGCTACTCTTTTGTGCTCTCAAGGCTTGGATATTAATGCTATTTGCTGCTCTGACATTAGAAATGTGCTTCTCAATTTATAAATTTTGCCCGAGAGAGAAAAGAAAGATGCTGAAGGAGTTAAGGAAGACCTCTTCAAATAACATTGGTTTTGGAAGAGGTTTCTTCCAAAAGATGGCAATGTTGAAGCCGTGTAGCTGTAAGTTATTCGTTTACTGTATAATTATAATTTACATTTATTGTTATTATGTATTCCTGAGATTTGGGGCATATGTTCATTTCTAGGATGGCAGCAACACTCTACCTATGTGGCAGATCGAGAGCTTAATTCTGCATATTAACCAACCAATGGCTTGAGGGAGGTTCCAAGTAACACATTGCTACGGGGAATCAATTTTTTAGTTGATTACCTTGATAATGTAGGCGTAGTTAAAAGACATGAGATATTCTTCACTAAGGCGCTCTCTCTCTCTTTGCAAGTGCAAGCCAAAGCCTTATTGAAGAATGATAGAAATGTCTATCAAGTGACTTTGATTTTCTTTCATATTTAATTGGAATCTACTAAACTAAATTTATGCTAGCATTATGCACATATTATTATTACTAAAATAATTTACGCAAAAGTAAAACCTCACCCTAGTAGTGCTTTCACATGGAAAAAGATGCATATAACATGCACATGACTCATTTGTTAACTTCTTTAAGGACTAAAATCTCATATTTACTTTATTGTTGTGAAAATTACTCATCAAGTAACATTAATCTCTCTAGTATGCACATAAATTTTATTATTGTAATATTCGTAATAAGATTTATTTACTTTAAATATATCCTTGCCCTGGTCGTGGAGGATGAGTTAATGTAGGGTTAATCTTTTCTCCATTAAATTGTGCCAAATTAGTTGTCGGAAATATGAGTGTTCAAGGTTAGTATTATCCAACTAACCATTATTACCATTTTCTATGTTGTAAAATAGGAAATATTAGAATATATAGTTTTAAAACTTTTGTGCTTCATATTGCATGCCACACTTAAGCAAATTACAATCATGCAGGAGATTCCTATTATATTGAGTGATATCAATGTTGGAAAGGCACCAAAGTAGATTTTCCTTGCTTATAAGTCCATAATGCTATGGGGGAGTACTAGTACCAAAGCAGCAAACATGGCAGAATGTCACAACTTCCGTTATGGTTGGAGATGGTCCTTTGCCAGTAGTGGATTTTTGGCTTTGCCACTACTTGTACTGTCTTTCTTTCTTAGTGAGACCTCGAGGTTTCTCATTAAGAAATGGTGTGTGGAGGAGGCAAAAGAGTCCCTTAAGATGTTGAGGAAATGTGGATCAAAAGTAGAGCTACAAATGTTGGCAGGCATGATGGAAAATGAAGGCAAGAGGAAAAGAAAGAAATTGTCACACTCGCCACTTTTACTGCTTAACATAGTGGCTCAAATTTTCTAGCAAGTGTTGGGCTTAGAATCATTACTATTCTTTGGACCATTACTTCTGCAGTCAGCTAGATACACCTATAATGCCTCATTCGTCGCTCCGCTCATTGCCGAAGTTATTCGAGCTGGAGTTGCTGGACTCACTTATCCGAGTTACAGCTTCTTCGGCCGACGGATGAATCTAGTCTCGGCATGCATAGGCATGATTTTAGCACATGTACTTCTTCATTTATTTCTTAATTAGGTTTCCTTTATATAGATTAATTTTTATTAACTGAAATATAGCATATCTAATTTGATATTACTTTTCTTGGATTTTTCCAGGTTTCCTTGCTGGGTCTCTTCCTTTTGGTAGGAGACTATATCTTTCCACTGAACCAAAAGAGTGCCTATGTTTGTATGGCATTTTCCATCCCCCTCATAAGCTGCTATTCAATGTTCTCGGGGCCTTTATGAGTGGACTGAAGAATCGTACGCCGAAGAGATTAGGGCGTTAGGCACATGCTGGGAGATGAGCATATCTTTGCTCATGTCCCTAATCATGAATCCTTTCATTTTGCTACTCTTTTATGCTCTCAAGGCTTGGATATTCATGCTATTTGCTGCTCTGACATTAGAAATGTGCTTCTCAATTTATAAATTTTGCCCGAGAGAGAAAAGAAAGATGCTGAAGGAGTTAAGGAAGATCTCTTCAAATAACATTGGTTTTGGAAGAGGTTTCTTCCAAAAGATGGCAATGTTGAAGCCGTGTAGCTGTAAGTTATTCGTTTACTGTATAATTATAATTTATATTTATTGTTATTATGTATTTTTGAGATTTTGGGTATATGTTCATTTCTAGGATGGCAGCAACACTCTACCTATATGGCAGATCGAGAGCTTAATTCTGCATATTAACCAACCAATGGCTTGAGGGAGGTTCCAAGTAACACATTGCTACGGGGAATCAATTTTTTAGTTGATTACCTTGCTAATGTAGGCGTAGTTAAAAGACATGAGATATTCTTCACTAAGGCTCTCTCTCTCTCTCTCTCTCTCTCTCTCTCTCTCTCTCTCTCTCTCTCTCTCTCTCTCTCTCTCTCTCTCTCTCTCTCTCTCTCTCTTTGCAAGTGCAAGCCAAAACCTTACTGAAGAATGATAGAAATATCTATCAAGTGACTTTGATTTTCTTTCATATTTAATTGGAATCTACTAAACTAAATTTTATGCTAGCATTATGCACATATTATTATTACTAAAATAATTTACGCAAAAATAAAACCTCACCCTAGTAGTGCTTTCACATGGAAAAAGATGCACATAACATGCACATAACTCATTTGTTAACTTCTTTAAGGACTAAAATCTTATATTTACTTTATTGTTGTGTAAATTACGCATCAAGTAATATTAATCTCTCTAGTATGCACATAAATATTTTTATTATAATATTCGTAATAAGATTTATTTACTTTAAATATATCCTTGCCCTGGTCGTGGAGGATGAGTTAATGTAGGGTTAATCTTTTCTCCATTAAATTGTGCCAAATTAGTTGCCGGAAATATGAGTGTTCAAGGTTAGTATTATCCAACTAACCATTATTACCATTTGCTATGTTGTGAAATAGGAAATATTAGAATATATAGTTTTAAAACTTTTGTACTTCATATTGTATGTCACACTTAAGCAAATTACAATCATGCAGGCAATTCCCATTATATTGAGTGATATCAATGTTAGAAAGGTACCAAAGTGGATTTTCCTTGCTTATAACTCCATAATGCTATGGGGAAGTACTAGTACTAAAGCAGTAAACATGACAGAATGTCACAACTTCCGTGATGGTTGGAGATGGTCCTTTGCCAGTAGTGGATTTTTGGCTTTGCCACTTCTTGTATTGTCTTTCTTTCTTAGTGAGACCCCGAGGTTTCTCATTAAGAAATGGTGTATGGAGGAGGCAAAAGAGTCCCTTAAGATGTTGATGAAATGTGGAACAGAGGTAGAGCTACAAATATTGGCAGGCATGATGGAAAATGAAGGCAAGAGAAAAAGAAAGAAATTGTCACACTCGCCACTTTTACTGCTTAACATAGTGGCTCAAATTTTCCAGCAAGTATTGGGCTTAGAATTATTACTATTCTTTGGACCATTACTTCTACAGTCAGCTAGATACACCTATAATGCCTCATTCGTCTCTCCACTCATTGCCGAAGTTGTTCGAGCTGGAGTTGCTGGACTCACTTATCCGAGTTACCGCTTCTTCGGCCGACGGATGAATCTAGTCTCGGCATGCATAGGCATGATTTTAGCACATGTACTTATTCATTTATTTCTTAATTAGGTTTCCTTTATATGTATTAATTTTTATTAACTGAAATATAGCATATCTAATTTGACATCACTTTTTTTGGATTTTTTCAGGTTTCCTTGCTGGGTCTCTTCCTTTTGGTAGGAGACTATATCTTTTCACTGAGCCAAAAGAGTGCCTATGTTGGTATGGCATTTGCCATCCCCTCGTAAGCTGCTATTCAATGTTCTCGGGGCCTTTCTGAGTGGACTGAAGAATCGTACGCCGAAGAGATTAGGGCGTTAGGCACATGCTGGGAGATGAGCATATCTTTGCTCATGTCCCTAATCATGAATCCTTTCATTTTGCTGCTCTTTTGTACTCTCAAGGCTTGGATATTCATGCTATTTACTTCTCTGACATTAGGAATGTGCTTCTCAATTTATAAATTTTGCCCGAGAGAGAAAAGAAAGACGCTGAAGGAGTTAAGGAAGATCTCTTCAAATTACATTGATTTTGGAAGAGGTTTCTTCCAGAAGATGGAAATGTTGAAGCCGTGTAGCTGTAAGTTATTTTTTTTACTGTAAAATTATAATTTATATTTATTGTTATTATGTATTCTTGAGATTTTTGGGTATATGTTCTTTCCTAGGATGACATCAACACTCTAGCTATGTGGCAGATCCGGAGATTAATTCTGCATATTAACCAACCGATGGCTTTAGGGAGGTTTCAAGTAATACATTGCTACGGGGAATCAAATTTTTAGTTGATTACCTTGCTAATGTAGGCATAGTTGAAAGACATGAGATATTCTTCATTGGAGATCTCTCTCTTTGCAAGTTCAAGCCAAAGCCTTACTGAAGAATGATAGAAATGGCTATCAAGTGACTTTGATTTTCTTTCATATTTAATTGGAATCTACTTAACTAAATTTTATACTAGAATTATGCACATATTATTATTACTAAAATAATTCACGCAAAAATAATACATCACCCTAATAGTGCTTTCACATGGACAAAGATGCACATAACATGCACATGACTCATTTGTTAACTTCTTTAAGGATTAAAATCTCATATTAACTTTATTGTTGTAAAAATAACTCATTAAGTAACATTAATCTCTCTAGTATGCACATAAATTCTTTTATAATAATATTCGTAATAAGATTTATTTACTTTAAATATATCCATGCCCTGGTCGTGGAGGATGAGTTAATATAGGTTTAATCTTTTCTCCATTGGCTTGTGCCAAATTAGTTGCTGGAAATACTAGTGTTCAAGGTTAGTATTATTAAACTAACCATTATTAGCATTTTCTATGTTGTGAAATAGGAAATGTCATAATATATAGTATTAAATCTTTTGTGCTTCATATTGCCTGTCACACTTAAACAAGTTACAATCTTAGTGGTGATTCCCATTATATTGAGTGACATCAATGTTGGAAAGGCACCAAAGTGGATTTTCCTTGCTTATAACTCCATGATGCTTTAGGGAAGTACCGGCACGAAAGCAGTAAATATGGCAGAATGTCACAAATTCTGTTATGGTTAGAGATGGTCCTTTTCCAGTCGTGGGTTTTTTGCTTTGCTACCTCTTGTACTATCTTTCTTTCTTAGTGAGACCCCAAGGTTTCTCATTAAGAAAGGGCGTATGGAGGAGGCAAAAACATCCCTTAATATGTTTAGGAAAGGTGGAGCAGAAGCAGAGCTGCAGATGTCTCGGCATGTTTAATCATGATTTTAGCACATGGACTTCTTCATTTCTTTCTTATTTAGGTTTCCTTTATATAGATTAATTTTTATTAACTGAAATATAGCATATCTAATTTAATATCACTTTTCTCGGATTTTTTCAGGTTTCCTTGTCGGGTCTCTACGTTTTGGTAGGAGACTATATCTTTCAATTGAGACAAAAGAGTGCCTATGCTGGCATGGCATTTTCCATCCCCCTCATAGTCTGCTATTCAATGTTCTCGGGTTCTTTTGAGTGGACTGAAGAATCGTACGTCGAAGAGATTAGGGCGTTAGGCGCATGCTGGGAGACGAGCATATATTTGCTCATGTCCCTAATCATGAATCCATTTGTTTTGGTGCTCCTTTGTGCTCTCAAGGCATGGGTATTCATGCTATTTACTGCTCTGACATTGGAAATGTGCTTCTCAATTTATAAATTTTTGTGCGAGAGAGAAAAGAAAGATGGCGAAGGAGTTGAGGAAGATCTCTTCAAATAACATTGGTTTTGGAAGAGGTTTCTTCCAAAAGATGGCAATGGTGAAGCCGTGTAGCTGTAAGTTATTCTTTTACTGTAAAATTATAATTTACATTTATTGTTCTTATGTATTCCTGAGATTTGGGGTATATGTTCTTTTCTAGGAAGGCAGCAACACTTTACCTATGTGGCAGATCAGGAGCTTAAATCTGCATATTAACCAACCAATGGATTTAGAGAGGTTTCAAGCAACACATTGCTACGTGGAATCAATTTTTTAGTTGATTACCTTGATAATGTAGGCGTAGTTAAAAGACATGAGATATTCTTCACTGAGGCTCTCTCTCTCTCTCCAAGTGCAAGCCAAAGCCTTACTGAAGAATGATAGAAATGTCTATCAAGTGACTTTGATTTTCTTTCATATTTAATTGGAATCTACTAAACTGAATTTTATGCTAGCATTATGCACATATTATTATTACTAAAATAATTTACGCAAAAATAAAACCTCACCCTAGTAGTTCATTCACATGGAAAAAGATGCACATAACATGCACATGACTCATTTGTTAACTTCTTTAAGGACTAAAATCTCATATTTACTTTATTGTTGTGAAAAATACTTATCAAGTAACATTAATCTCTCTAGTATGCATATAAATTCTTTTATTATAATATTCGTAATAAGATTTATTTACTTTTAATATATCCATGCCCTGGTCGTGGAGGATGAGTTAATGTAGGTTTAATCTTTTCTCCATTGGCTTGTGCCAAATTAGTTGCCGAAAATATGAGTGTTCAAGGTTAGTATTATCCAACGAACCATTATTACCATTTGCTATGTTGTGAAATAGGAAATATCATAATATATAGTTTTAAATTTTTTGTGCTTCATATTGCATGTCACACTTAAATAAGTTACAATGTTAGTGGTTATTCCCATTATATTGAGTGACATCAATGTTGGAAAGACACTAAAGTGGATTTCCCTTGCTTATAACTCCATGGTGCTTTGGGGCAGTACCACCATGAAAGCAGTAAATATGGCAGAATGTCACAACTTCTGTTATGGTTAGAGATGGTCCTTTTCCAGTTGTAGGTTTTTTGCTTTGCCATTTCTTGTACTGTCTTTCTTTCTTAGTGAGACCCCGGGGTTTCTCATTAAGAAAGGGTGTATGGAGGAGGCAACAGCTTTCCTTAAGATGTTGAGGAAATGTGGAGCAGAAGCAGAGCTGCAGATGTGTCACGATCCAATTTTCCCTCCGTATGACATCGTGACGACACTTAGTTTCTACGACTAGATAAGCCTAACACTTGCGGAATAATGAAATGCAAACATATATTTAACAACTAACTGTAACAATAGCAATATACTGGGTACCATGTCGCTTGGAATGTACAAGAACCAACTATTCAAAAAAAAAATACACAGCAATCCCAAAACCCAGAACATCATAAATCACATACTACAGAAGGAAAATCTAGTATCTCTATACATCAGAGTCTAACAAAAGAAAAATACGAAAGATAATGGACATGGGAAAGAGTAGAAAGGGACTCCGAGATCTGCGAACGTGGCAGATATACCTTTAAGTCTCCAAAGCTATCCCGACTCACTGATAGTGCGACTGATAAGGAGCACCTGGATCTGTACACGAAAAACATATGTAGAAGAGTAGCATAAGTACACCATAATCGGTACCCAGTAAGTGCCAAGCCTAACCTCGGTCGAGTAGTGACGTGGTCAGGTCGGGACCCTACTGGTATAAATAACAATAAGGCAAGGCATGAATGAAATATTGCAGTAAAATTAAGACTCGATTTTAACAAGAAAGAATTCATAGAAGGTAACAACTCAGTACACAGAAATATAACAGGGGATCTCCCGAGATACCGTTTCGTAGTCCCAAACATAAATGCGCAGGGGGATCTACCAAAATACCATTTCGTAGTCCCAAAGTAAATATGCAAGACAGGGGGATCTCCCGAAATACTGTTCTGTAGTCCCAAAGTAAATATGCAAGACAGGGGGATCTCCCAGAATACCATTTCATAGTCCCAGAGTAAATATGCAGTATAGGAAGATCTCCCGTAATACCGTTCCGTAGTCCCAAAGTAAATATGCAGCTCAACCAACAGAAATAACAGTTATAGCAGGAAAAACTACAATTGAGACTAAGTTCAAGTCAAGGAAGAAACAGGAATTTCACTAAAGCATGTTGCACGGAGTTCAGATAAACAATTAAGGCAAGTAGGCATGCTATTTTAGTCTAACAGGACACATGTTGGTAAGACTCAAATAAGAAGGAAAAATAAGTAATTACTTAGTAAAAATCGGGTTTTTATAGCAATTAGCCTGTGTACGTACTCGTCACCTCACGTACACGACGCTCACATATCAAAACAGTACCAAATCCTAAGGGGATTTCTCCCACATAAGGTTAGGCAAGCCACTTACCTCAAATCAAGCTCAATCAATCAATAACTATGCCTTTTCCACGAATATCCAACTCCAAATAGCCTAAATCTAGCCAAAAATAATTACATATCATAAATACAGCTATAATAGACTAATCTAATTAATGAAATATTGAAATCAAGATTTTAATAAAAATTCCGAAATCCGTGCTAAAAAGTCGACCCGGGCCCACATCTCGAAATCGGGTAAAAGTCACAAAATACGATCACCCATTCACTTATGAGTTCACTCGTACCAAAATTACTCAAATCCGATGTCTAAATCCCAATCAAAACTCAGATATCCGGTTGAAGAACCTTTCCCCCATTTTCCCAACTTTACAACCCAAAATCCCAAAATTAATTGATGAAATCAACTATAGATTAGTGAAAAATAACCATAAAGTAGTTAAGAATCGTTACCCAATCGATATCTCTAAAAATCCCTAAAACATCTCGTCCAAATCCGAGCTCTAAACTCAAGTTTTTGATAAAATGGCAAAACCCCCGTTTGGAAACTTTATTACTGCCCAGACATTTCCTTAACCACGATTGCGGAAATAGCCTCGCGATCGCGAAGAACAACTTCGCTGCCTCAGGATTAACTCTACGCAAATGCGTAAAACACCATGCGAATGCGATGCTTTGACTCTCATACTTACGCGATCACGAACAACCCTTCGCGTTTGCGGTGAGCAAAGTGCATGGCCCAACTTTGGTCCACTTAACCCTACACGAACGTGACCTTGCCTCTGCGTTCGTGAAGCACCACCTAACTTCACTACGCGTTCGCATGCCCCTATCTGTGAATGCGAAGAAAAATTCCATCCTCTCACCCAGCTAGCTTACTCGATCGCGTCCTCAAATTCACGAACGCTAAGAACAACTTTGGCTGGCCTCTCATATTGCCTTACGCTATCGCGAGACCTCCCTCGAGAACGCGATGAAGAAAAAGTCTGCAACAAAACACCGAAAAAATCTGCTATCTTCCTTAAGTCCAAAATGGCCCGTTGAGCATCCGAAACACACCCGAGGCCACCGGACCTCAACCAAACATACCAACCAGTCCTAAAATACCATACGAACTTAGTCGATCCCTCAAATCACATCAAACAATGCTAAAATCACGAATCACCCTCCAATTCAAACTTAAAGAACTTGACTTCAAATTTCCACAACCGATGCCAAAACTTATCAAACCACGTCCGATTGACCCCAAATATTGCACACAAGTCATATTCAACATTGTGGACCTACTGCAACTTCTGGAATCGGAAAACGATCCCGATATCAAAATTTTCACTACCGGTCCAAATCTCCAAAAATTCGACTTTTGCCATTTCAAGCCTATATAAGCTACGGACCTCCAAAACAAAATCCGGACACGCCCCTAAGCCCAAAATCACCTAACGGAGCTAACAGAACCGACTGAATGCCATTCTGAAGTCGTCTTCACATAGTTCTAACTACCATCCAAATCCTAAGGCTTAAACCTCCATTTAGGGACTAAGTGTCCTAAAACACTCTAAAAACCAAAACGAAACCTCCCGACAAGTCACAATAGCAGAAATAGATATGGGAGAAGCAGTAAATAGGAGATCGGGGCTATTACTCTCAAAATGACCGGCCGAGTCGTTACATCATCCCTCTCTTAAAACAATCGTTCATCCTCAAACGAGTATAGAGACATACCTGAAGTGGTGAAAAGATGAGGATAACGGCTGCACATATCATGCTCGGTCTCCTAAGTCGCCTCCTTGACCGGCTGACCCCTCCACTGAACCTTCACGAAAGTAATGTTATTTGACCTTAGCTTTCTGACATGCCTGTCTAAAATAGCCACTGGCTCCTCAACATAAGATAGATCCTTGTCCAACTGGACTGAGCTGAAATCAAATACATGAGACGGATCGTCGTGATACTTCCAGAGCATCGAAACATGAAATACCGGATAAACTCCTGCTAGGTTGGGAGGTAAGGCAAGCTCATAAGCAACTTCCCCAACTCGTCGCACCACCTCAAAGGGACCAATAAACCTTGGGCTCAGCTTGCCCCTCTTTACGAACCTCATAACGCCCTTCATAGGATAAATCCGGAGCAAGAAATGCTCTCCAACCATGAATGCAACATCGTGAACCTTTCGGTCCGTGTAACTCTTCTGTCTGGACTAGGCTGTGCGAAGTCTATCCTGAATCACCTTAACCTTATCCGAGGCATCCTGAACCAAGTCCTTACCCAATAATCTGGCCTCGCCTGGCTCAAACCAACCCATTGGGGACCGACACCACCTACCATACAAAGCCTCATACGGTGCCATCTGAATGCTGGACGGATAACTGTTGTTGTAAGAAAACTCTGCAAGTGGAAAGAATTGGTCCCAAGCACCCCCAAAATCTATCACACAAGCGCGAAGCATATCCTCTAGTATCTGAATAGTGCGCTCGGGCTGTCCATCCGTCTGAGGGTAAAATATTGTGCTCAACTCAACCCGAGTACCCAACTCTTGCTGTACAACTCTCCATAACCATGATGTAAACTGTATACCCCGGTCAGATATGATAGATACCGGTACACCATGAAGCCTGATGATCTCGCGGATATAAATTCGAGCCAACTGCTCGGAAGAATAGGTAGTCATCACAAGAATGAAATGAGCTGACTTGGTTAGCCTATCTATTATCACCTAAACTGCATCAAACTTTCGTTTAGTCCGTGGAAGTCCAATAACAAAATTCATCGTGATCCTCTCCCATTTTCACTCCGGAATCTCTAACTTCTGAAGAAATCCACCTGGTCGCTGATGCTCATATTTTACTTGATGGAAATTCAGACATCGAGCCACATACTCTACTATGTCCTTCTTCATTATCCTCCACCAGTAATGTCATCTCAAGTCCTGATACATCTTCGCGGCACCTGGGTGAATAGAGTACCACAAATTGTGGGCCTCCTAGAGAATCAACTCATGCAAACCATCTACATTGGGCACACATATCCTGTCCTGCATCCTCAATGCACCATCATCTCTAATAGTGACCTCCTTAGCATCACTGTGCTGGACCGTGTCCTTAAGGAAAAGCAGATGGGGTCATCATACTGACGCTCCTTGATACGATCATAAAGAGAAGATCGAGAGACCACACAAGTCAATACTCGACTCGGCTCAAAAATATCCAATATCACAAACTGGATGGCTAAGGTCTGAACATCCAACGCCATGGGCCTCTCTACTGCTGGTAGATATGCTAAGCTCTCCAAACTCTCTGCCCGGCGACTCAAAGCATCGGCCACCACATTGTCCTTCCCAGGGTGGTACAAAATGGTGATATCATGATCCTTAAGCAGCTCCAACCACCTTCTCTAATGCAAATTAACATACTTCTGCTTGAACAGATGCTGCAAACTCTGGTGATCGGTGTAAATATCATAAGGAACATCGTACAAATAATGCCATCAAATCTTTAAGGCATGAACAATAGCTTCTAACTCAAGGTCATGGTAATGATAGTTCTTTTCATGCACCTTCAGCTGTCTGGATGCGTAGGCAATCACCCTACCGTCCTGCATCAACACCACGCCGAGACTAATCCGCGATGCATCGCAATATACAGTATAAGACCCCGAACCTGTAGGCAATACCAATACTGGGGTTGTAGTCAAAGTTGTCTTGAGCTTCTAAAAGCTCTCCTCACATTCCTCTGTCCACCTAAATGGAGCACCCCTCTAGGTCAGCATGGTCATATGTGCTGCAATAGATGAGAAACCCTCAACAAATCGACGGTAATACCCCACCAAACCAAGAAAATTCCGGATCTCTATAGCTGAGGACAGTCTGGGCCAACTCTACACTACTTCAATCTTCTTCAGATCCACCTCGATTCCATCACTCGATACTATATGACCCAAGAATGCCACTGAGTCTAGCCAAAACTCACACTTTGAAAATTTTGTATATAACTTCTTTTCTCTCAAGGTCTGAAGCACAGTCCTCAGGTGCTGCTCATGATCCTCCCGAGTCCGAGAGTACACCAGAATGTCGTCAATAAACACAATGAAGAATGAGTCGAGATAAGGCCGGAACACATTGTGCATCAAGTGCATAAAAGTTGCCGGGGCATTGGTCAGCCCAAAAGACATAACAAGAAACTCATAGTGACCATATCTGGTCCTGAAAGCAGTCTTCGGGATATCTGGCTCCTGAATCTTCAACTGATGATAACCTAAACGCAAGTCAATCTTGGAAAACACTCTGGCACCCTGTAACTAATCAAATATGTCATCAATACGAGGCAAATGATACCGGTCCTTCACTGTGACTTTGTTCAACTGGCGATAATCAATGCACATACGCATAGAACTATCTTTTTTCTTCACAAACAAGACAGGAGCACCCCAATGTGATACACTGGGCTGAATGAAGCCCTTATCAAGAAACTCCTATAACTGCTCCTTCAACTCCTTCAACTCAGGAGGAGCCATACGATACAAAGGAATAGAGATGTGCTGAGTGCCCGATAATAGATCAATGCCAAAATCAATATCTCTGTCGGGCGGCATGCCCGAAAGATCAGCTGGAAACACATCTGGAAAGTCCCTCACTACTGGAACTGACTCAACTGTAGGGGTATCAATACTGACATCTCTCACATAAGCTAGATATGTGCCACACCTCTTCTCAACCATTCATTGAGATTTAAGAAATGAAATAACTCTACTGGGAGTATACTCTAAGGTACCTCTCCACTCTAATCATGGAAATTCTAGCATAGCCAGCGTCACGGTCTTAGCGTGACAATAAAGAATAGCATAATGGGAAGACAACCAGTCCATGCCCAAAATAATATCAAAGTCCACCATGCTGAGCAATAATAAATAGGCTCTGGTCTCAAAACCACTAAGAGAAATCAAACACGATCGATACACGCGGTCCTCAACAAGAGAATCTCCCACAGGAGTAGACATATAAAT
The DNA here is from genome assembly GCF_000390325.3 of Nicotiana tomentosiformis. NCBI lineage: Eukaryota > Viridiplantae > Streptophyta > Magnoliopsida > Solanales > Solanaceae > Nicotiana > Nicotiana tomentosiformis. The sequence continues at coordinate 79,841,160 of NC_090821.1, read as the reverse complement.
AGGGGAACTCAAATAATCCCGAGATACACCCAAATATATAGCAAAATAAGAGGACACATAGGAATATGTAGAGCCTGGGTCAAATAATGCCGACGCATCTCTATGATAGCCTGGAACAATACTTGTAATGATAGAATCAGAAACAACTGCCTCAGTAAGAGTCGGAAGGGCATAATATCTTGCCTAGCCTCCCCCTCTAGGGAGACCTCTACCTCCCCGGCCTCCACCTAGGGCTGGCTGAGCAGGTAGGGTGGCAGCTGGTGCTGTAATCATAGCCTGAGGACCCGGTGGAGCACGTTGTGAGTGAGAAGTCTGTGGAGGTGCACCCCTCCTAAATCTGGGGCAATCCCTCACCATACGGTGAGTGTTGCCACACTCAAAACAAGCTCTAGGAGGGCGTGGCTACTGTGGCTGGCTCGGGCTAGATCTACTGGACTGGCCACTGGGAACACCCCATGCAGGAGGCACACTAGATAATGGCAGTGCATAATAAGGCTCCTGGGGTCTAAAAGGAGAGGGAACACCACTGGAGGATGGAAGAGTTGAATGAACGGGGCGACTCACATAACCCCTACCATGGCGAGTTGTTGGGATACGAGCACCAGAATAAGAACTAGTCTCTCGAGACCGCTTGGCCTCCCTCTCCTCTCTATCCCGGGCAAGCATGCCCTCCAATATCCTGGCGATACTTACAACCTGCTGATAAGAAATATCCATCTCTAACTCCCTGTCCATACTAATACAGATACTAGGGTGGAGTCCCTCAATAAACCGTCGAACCCAAATCACTGAAGCAAACTACATACTCTGAAACAGTCATAGCACCCTGGTGCAACTGCTCAAACTCCGCGCCCCATGAGTCCCTGAGGCTCTGAGGGACATACTCTATCAAACACGTCTGAGAATTGAGTCCATGTAAATGAAACTTCCTTATCCGGACTACTCGGCTCATAAGCATGCCACCACTGATAGGCTTCTCATCTAAACTGGAATGTAGTAAAAGAAACCTCAATCATCTCCGCTACGCCCATAGTACGGAGAATACGATGGCACTCCTCCAAAAAACCCTAAGCATCATCTGTAGCCAATCCACTAAAAGTAGGTGGGTGGTACTTCTTTTACCTCTCAAGTCTGAGCTGCTCCACCTCAGAAGCTGCTGCCCTAACCTCGGGCTGAGCTGGAGCTACTGGCTGCATTGGTACAATCTCTGGAACCTGGTCGACCTGAACCCGCTGCTCTGGAGTACTGACGATGGAAGTCTGTGCTCCTCCCCTGACTTGAGATGTGGTAGGAGCAAGTGGAATCAATCCAGCCTGAGCTAAAGTGCTGAATATGCTGAGAAACTCGGCTAGAGCCTCCTGGAGGGCTAGTGCAGAAACAGGTACCTCAGGTGTCTGCCCTCCAGCTGGAGCTACTGGGGGCTCCTCTGTAGCAGCTCGTGCAGGTGCTCTGGCTGCAACATGTGCATGTCCTTGGCCTCTACCCCGGCCCCGGCCTCTCGCAGCTCTAGGAGGGGGCGCGGGTGCCCGGTCATCAGATCCTCTTGTACGTGTCCTCATCATCTGTGAGAGAATAGAATACAGAAGTTTAGAATTTTTTGAAGTCAACAATTTTTGCACGATAAGGAATCAAAGTAGTGAAACTTTCCTAACAGTTCCATAGCCTCCCGAAGATAAGTACAGACGTCTCCGTACCGATCCGCGAGACTCTAATAAACTGGCTTGTGACTCACGACACCTACGAACCTAGAGCTCTGATACCAACTTGTCACGACCCAATTTTCCCTTCGTATGATGCCGTGATGACACCTAGCTTCTACGACTAGGTAAGCCTAACATTTGGGGAATAATGAAATGAAAACATAAATTTGAAAACTAACTATAACAATAGCAACATACTGGGTACCATGCCGCTCGGCATGTACAATAACCAACTATCAAAAAAATTACATAGCAATCCCAAAACCCGGAACATCATGAATCATAAATTACAAAAAGAAAATCTAGTGTCTCTATACATCAAAGTCTAACAAAAGAAAAATACGGAAGATAATGGACATAGGAAAGAGTAGAAGAGGACTCCGAGGTCTACAGACACGAAAACTATACCTTGAAGTCTCCAAAGTTATCCTGGCTCACTGTTATTGTGGATGATAAGGAGCACCTGGATCTGCACACGAATAATATATGCAGAAGAGTAGCATGACTACACCACAATCGGTACCCACTAAGTGACAAGCCTAACCTCGGTCGAGTAGTGACTAGGTTAGGTCAGGACCCTACTGGTATAAATAATAATAAGGCAAGGCAAGAATGAAATATCACAGTAAAATAAAGACTAAATTTTAACAAGAAAGAATTCATAGAAGGTAACAGCTCAGTACACAGAAATATAACAGGGAATCTCCCGAGATACCGTCTCGTAGTCCCAAACGTAAATGCATAGGGGGATCTCCCGGAATACCCTTCCGTAGTCCCAAAGTAAATATGCAAGACAGGGGGATCTCCCGAAATACCGTTCCATAGTCCCAAAGTAAATATGCAGTATAGAGGGATCTCCCGTAATACCGTTCCGCTGTCCCAAAGTAAATATGCAGTATAGGGGGATCTCCCGTAATATCGTTACGTAGTCCCAAAGTAAATATACAGCTCAACCAATAGAAATAACAGTCACAACAGGAAAAACTACAATTGAGACTTTGTTCAAGTCAAGGAAAAAATAGGAATTTTACTAAAACATGTTGCACGGAGTTCGGATAAACAATTAAGGCAAGTAGGCATGCTATTTTAGTCTAACAGGATACTACACATATTGGTAAGACTCAAATAAGAAGGAAAATGAGATTATTACTTAGTAGAAATCAGATTTTTAAAGTAGTTAGCCAGTGTACGTACTCGCCACCTCATGTACACGATGCTCACTTATCAAAACAGTACCAAATACTAAAGGGATTTCCCCCACATAAAGTTAGACAAGACACTTACCTCGAACCAAGCTCAATAAATCGATAACAATGCCTTTTCCACGAATATCCGACTCTGAATGGCCCAAATCTAGCTAAAAACAATTACATATCATAAATACAACTATAATAGACTAATCTACTTAATGAAATATTGAAATCAAGATTTCAATAAAAAATCCAAAATCCTTCCTAAAAAGTCGAGCCGGGCCCACATCTCAGAATCGGGTAAAAGTCATAAAATACGAACACACATTCACTCACGAGTTCACTCGTACCAAAATTACTCAAATCCGATGTCTAAATCCCAATCAAAACTCAGATATTTGGTTGAAGAACCTTTCCCCCATATTCCCAACTTTTCAGCCCAAAAATCCGAAATTAAATGATGAAATCAACCATATATTAGTGGAATATAACCATAAAGGAGTTACGAATCGTTACCCAATCGATATCTATGTGTAACGACTCGGCCGGTCATTTTGAGAATTTGAGCCTCGATCCCCTAATATCTGCTTTTCCCATATTTGTTTTTGCTTTTGGGATTTGCCGGAGTGTTTGGTTATGGAATTCGGGGAGTTTAGGGACAATTAGTCCCTAGTTGTGAGTTTAAGCCTTAGAGTTTGGACCGTAGTTAGAACTGTGTGAAGACTTATCCGAAATGAAATTTCTTCGACTCTGTTAGCTCCGTTGAGTGATTTTGGGGTTAGGAGCACGTCCAGAATGTGTTTTGGAGGTCTGTAGTAGCTTTAAGCTTGAATTGGCGAAAGTTAGTTTTTCGGTGATTTCGACCGATAGTGGCAATTTTGATATCGAGCTCAGAATGGAATTCCAAAAGTTGTAGGTTCGTAATGTCATTTGTGACATGTGTGTAAAATTTGAGGTCATTCGAACAAGATTTGATGTGGTTCGGCGTTGTTTGTAGAATTTGGAAAATTTTAAATTCTTAGGCTTAAATTCGTGCTTAATTCATGATTTTGGCGTTGTTCGACGTGGTTTGAAAGCTCGACTAAGTTTGTATGGTATTTTAGGATTGGTTGGTATGTTTGGTTGAGGTCCCGGGGGCCTCGGGTGTGTTTCGGATGCTTAACGGAATGAATTTGGACTTAGGAAATATTTGGTGGTTCTGCTGTAATCGCACCTACGCAAGGCTGCCCGCAGGTGCGAGTCCATATGTGCGAGAAAATCCGTGCAGAAGCGGAGTTGGGTGGATTGATCAGGGGTCGCAGGTGCATGTGAAAAGGCCGCATCTGCGATGCCCGCAAATGCGCAAGACTGTTAGCAAGTGCGCAAGTTATGAAGAAGCGGAGGAGATTTCCGCAGGCGCGCACGCGCAGGTGCAGCCCTTTCATCGCAGGTGCGAAGGCAGAGGGGGAAAAGTGAATTGCACAGATGCACACTTTTTCCGCACAAGCATACCCGCAGGTGCGAGCCCAGGTTCCGCAGGTACGGAAATACCTGGGCAGTGGTTAAAACCGAAGGGTTCGCGATTTTTGTCATTTTTGACTTTGCAAACTCGGTTTAGGGCGCTTTTTGAGAGCATTTTCGAGGAATTTCTCGAGGTAAGTCCCTTGTGCTTATTTTTGATCAATAATCTTGCCTTGTCATGTATATTCAAACCTAGTTAGTGTGTATTTAAGATGGAAGTTGGAGGCTAGGGATTTGGAAGTTTGATTTGTGGATTTGGAGGACCATTTGGTGTCGGATATTAGTAAATTCGATATGGTTACACTGGAGAGTGAATGGGTGTTCAAAATTTATAATTTTTACCCGGTTCAGAGACGTGGGCCCGAGGAGACCTTTTGGGCGTTTTTCCTAATTTCACGCTTTAGCTTCGAATTAATTAGCTAAATTAGTTACTTGTAGTTATATTTACGTTATGCAATTTATTTGAATAGATTCAGGCCATTTTGAGTCGGATACTCGTGGCAAGAACGTGTTAACGAGGTGATTTGAGCAGTTCGAGGTAAGTGGCTTGCCTATCCTTGTGTTGGGGACTTTCCTTTAAGATGTTTGATATTAATTGATGTGTGGGCACCGTGTACGTGAGGTAACGAGTACGTACACAAGCTATTATTGCAAAAATCCCATTTTCCCTTCTAAATCATAAACTGTTTTTCCTTATTAAATTACACTAATACGTTTAATTGTTAAACTTAGGATAGAGAAGCATGCTTACGTGTTTTAACTGCCTATTTGACATTCTGTGTGCCATGCTTAGTTAAGTCCCTACTTTCCTTATATGTGTTCAGTATAAACTGTATAACTCGATGCCATACCTGCCATTTTATCTTGCATTGCATATTTAAATTGGGACTACGGACGTATTACGGGAGATCCCCCTGTACTGCATATTTACTTTGGGACTACAGACGTATTTCGGGAGACCCCCTATACTGCATATTTACTTTGGGACTACAGACGTATTTCGGGAGATCCCCTAGCACTGCATATTTACTTTAGGACTACGGACGTATTTTGGGAGATCCCCCAGCACTGCATATTTACTTTGGGACTACGAACGTATTCCGGGAGATCCCCTTGTACTGCATATTCATTTGGAACTATGGGACGGTATCCTGGGAGATTCCCCACTGTGTAACCTTGTTCTGAGTCAAGGACTCCCTTAACTGTTAAATTTTCAAGAGTTTCTTTAACTGTGTTACCGTAAAATTTACTTATACCTTTTACTATTTAATTTATTATATTTACTCCAGTAAGGCTTTGACCTGACCTTGTCACTACTAGACTGAGGTTAGGCTTGGCACTTACTGGGTACCAGTGTGTTATACTCATGCCCTTTCCTGCACATGTTTTCGTGTGCAGATCCAGGTACGAGCTATTAGCCTTGGGGTTAGTGCGTGCTGCTGATTCTAGGAGACTTCAAGGTACTTCTGCTTGCGTCCGCAGATCTTCGGAGTCCCCTTCTACTCCCTCGCCTAGAGACTTTCTTTGTTATCTTCAGACTTTTGTATAGAGCTACATAGATTATAGCAGCTTGTGACTTAGTGATATTCCGGGTCTTGGAATTTATGGTTGGTGAGCCGGGTCTTGCTTCGTATATCGCCTATGAAGGGCGTCATGAGGTTCAGGAAGAAGGGAAAGCTGAGCCCGAGGTTCATTGGTCCTTTTGAGATATTGCGGCGAGTTGGGGAGGTTGCTTATGAGCTTGCCTTGCCTCCCAGCCTAACAGGAGTTCACCCGGTATTCCACATGTCTATGCTCTTGAAGTATCACGGTGATCCGACTCATGTATTGGATTTCAGCTTAGTCCAGTTGGACAAAGATCTATCTTATGTTGAGGAGCCAATAGCCATTTTGGACAGGCAGGTCAAAAAGCTCAGGTCAAAGAATATTGCTTCAGTAAAGGTCCAGTGAAGGGGTCAGCCGGTCGAGGAGGCGACTTGGGAGACCGAGCAGGATATGCGCAGCCAGTACCCTCATCTTTTCACAGTTTCAGGTATGTCTTTATACTCGTTCGAGGACAAACGATTGTTTTAAGAGGGGGAGGATGTAACGACCCGGCCGGTCGTTTTGAGAATTTGAGTCCCGATCCCCTAATATTTGATTTCCCCATATTTGTTTCTGCTTTTGGGATTTGCCAGAGTGTTTGGTTATGGAATTCGTGGAGTTTTGGGATACTTAGTCCCTAGTTGTGAGTTTAAGCCTTAGAGTTTGGACCGTAGTCGAAACTATGTGAAGATGGATCCGAAATGAAATTTCGTCGACTCTGTTAGCTCCATTGTGTGATTTTGGGGTTAGGAGCGCGTCAAGAATGTGTTTTGGAGGTCTGTAGTAGATTTAAGCTTGAATTGACGAACGTTAGTTTTTCGATGATTTCGGCCGATAGTGGAAATTTTGAGATCGAGCTCGGAATGGAATTCCAAAAGTGGTTGTATCTTCATAATGTCATTTGTGACCTGTGTGTAAAATTTGAGGACATTCGGACTAGATTTGATGTGGTTCGGTGTCGTTTGTAGAATTTGGAAAATTTTAAATTCTTAGGCTTGAATCCGAGCTTAATTCATGATTTTGGTGTTGTTCGACGTGGTTTGAAGACTCGACTAAGTTCGTATGGTATTTTAGGATTGGTTGGTATGTTTGGTGGAGGTCCCAGGGGCCTCAGGTGTGTTTCGTATGCTTAACGGAATGAATTTGGACTTAAGAAATATTTGGTAGTTTTGCTGTAATCGCACCTGCGCAAAGCTGCCCGCAGGAGCGAGCCCGCATGTGCGAGAAAATTCGCGCAGAAGCGGAGTTAGGTGGATTGTTCAGGGGTCGTAGGTGCATGGGAAAAGGCCACATCTGCGATGCCCGCAAATGCGCAAGACTGTTCGTAAATGCGCAAGTTACGCAGAAGCGGAGGAAATTTCCGCAGGCGCGCACGCGCAGGTGAGACCCTTTCGTCGCAGGTGCGAAGTCAGAGGGGGAAAAGTGAATTGCACAGATGCACACTTTTTCCGCACAAGCATACCCACAGGTGCGAGCCCAGGTTCCGCAGGTACGGAAATACCTGGGCAGTGGTTAAAACCGAAGGGTTCGCGATTTTTGTCATTTTTGACTTTGCAAACTCGGTTTAGGGCGCTTTTTGAGAGCATTTTCGAGGAATTTCTCGAGGTAAGTCCCTTGTGCTTATTTTTGATCAATAATCTTGCCTTGTCATGTATATTCAAACCTAGTTAGTGTGTATTTAAGGTGGAAGTTGGAGGCTAGGGATTTGGAAGTTTGATTTGTGGATTTGGAGGACCATTTGGTGTCGGATTTTAGTAAATTTGATATGGTTAGACTCGTGAGTGAATGGTTGTTCAAAATTTGTAATTTTTACCCGGTTCTGAGACGTGGGCCCGGGGACACCTTTTGGGCATTTTTCCTAATTTCACGCTTTAGCTTCGAATTAATTAGCTAAATTAGTTACTTGTAGTTATATTTACATTATGCAATTTATTTGAATAGATTCAGGCCATTTGGAGTCGAATACTCGTGGCAAGAATGTGTTATCGAGGTAATTTGAGCGGTTCGAGGTAAGTGGCTTACCTAACCTTGTGTTGGGGACTTTCCTTTAAGATGTTTGATATTAATTGATATGTGGGCGCCGTGTACGTTAGGTGACGAGTACGTACACGGGCTATTATTGCAAAAATCCCATTTTTTCCTTCTAAATCATAAATTGTTTTTCCTTATTAAATTGCACTAATACGTTTAATTGTTAAACTTAGGCTAGAGAAGCAAGCTTACGTGCTTTAACTGCCTATTTGACATTCTGTGTGCCATGCTTAGTTAAGTCCCTACTTTCCTTATATTTGTTCAGTATAAACTGTATAACTCGATGCCATACCTGCCATTTTATCTTGCGTTGCATATTTAAATTGGGACTACATACGTATTTCGGGAGATCCTCCTGTACTGCATATTTACTTTGGGACTATGGACGTATTCCGGGAGATCCCCCCAGCACTGCATATTTATTTTGGGACTACGGACGTATTCCAGGAGATCCCCCTATATTGCATATTCATTTGGAACTACGGACGCATTCCAGGAGATCCCCCTATATTGCATATTCATTTGGAACTATGGGACGGTATCCCGGGAGATTCTCCTCTATGTTACCTTGTTCTAAGTCGAGGACTCCCTTAACTGTTAAATTTTCAAGAGTTTCTTTAACTGTGTTATCGAAAGTTTTACTTATACCTTTTACTGTTTAATTTATTATATTTACTCCGGTAGGGCCTTGACCTGACCTCGTCACTACTCGACCGGGAGATCCCCCTGTACTGCATATTTACTTTGGGACTATGGACGTATTCCAGGAGATCCCCCAGCACTGCATATTTACTTTGGGACTACGGACGTATTCCGAGAGATCCCCCTGTACTGCATATTTATTTGGAACTATGGGACGGTATCCCGGGAGATTCTCCTCTGTGTTACCTTGTTCTGAGTCGAGGACTCCCTTAAATGTTAAATTTTCGAGAGTTTCTTTAACTATGTTACCGTAAATTTTACTTATACCTTTTACTGTTTAATTTATTATATTTACTCTGGTAGGTCCTTGACCTGACCTCGTCACTATTCGATCGAGGTTAGGCTTGGCACTTACTGAGTACCATTGTGGTGTACTCATGCCCTTTACTGCACATGTTTTCGTGTGCAGATCCAGGAACGAGCTATCACCCTTGGGGCTAGTGCGTGCTGTTGATTCTAGGAGACTTCAAGGTACTTCTACTTGCATCCGCAGATCTTCGGAGTCCCCTTCTACTCCCTCGCCTAGAGACTTTCTTTATTATCTTCAGACTTTTGTATAGAGCTACATAGATTATAGCAGCTTGTGACTTAGTGATATTCCCGGTCTTGGGAAATTATTTTGTATATGTCGAGTGGTACTACTATTGGCTATTCACAATATGCTGGTTATCTTTAAAATATTGTGTTTTCTTTATATTTTTCGTAATATTAGGCTTACCTAATCGTAAAGACTAGGTGCCATCACGACAACTTACAGAGGGTTAGTTTGGGTCGTGACAAGTTGGTATCAGAGCACTAGGTTCATAGGAGTCGCGAGTCACCAGCCGATTTATTAGTCTCGCGGATCGGTGCGAAGACGTCTGTACTTGTCTTCGGGAGGCTGTGTAACTGTTAAGAACAATCATATTTCTTTGATTTCCTTGTCGTGCAAGTTATTGACACCAAAAATTCTAAGATTCTATTCTATTCTTTCTCACAGATGGCGAGGACCCGTACTGGGAGGACCGACGATCAGGCACCCGAGCCCCCTGTCAGAGCCGCTAGAGGCCGGGGTCGGGGTAGAGGACGACCATGCAGTGCAGCCCGAGCATCTGCGAGAGCTGAGTTAGAGGAGCCCCCAACATCTCCAGTTTGAGGGCCAGCACCGGAGATCCCTATTGCTACTCCAGCCCTCCAGGAGACTTTAACTCAGTTCTTGAGCGTGTTCAGCACTCTGGCTCAGGCTGGACTATTTCTGATAGATCCCGCTACATCTCAGACCGGGGGAGGGGTACAAACTCCCGCAACCCGCACTCTTGAGCAGAGGGTCCATGTTGATCAGGCCCCAGAGTATATTCCTATGCCCCAGTGGCTCCGGTTCAGCATGAGATCAGTGTAGCTGCTTCTGAGGCAGAGCAGCTCATACTTGAGAGGTACAAGAAGTACCACCCACCTACTTTCAGCGGACTCGCTTCAGATGATGCTATGGGTTTTCTTGAGTAGTGTCATTGTATTCTCCGCACTATGGGCATTGTGGAGACGAGTGGGGTTTCTTTCACCGCTTTCTAGCTAAGGGGAGCGGCATATCAGTGGTGGCATGCCTATGAGTTGAGTAGTCTAGACGAGGCAGCCTCACTCACTTGGACTTATTTTTCAGAGATGTTCTTGCGTGAGTATGTTCCTCAGAGCCTCAAGGATGCTTGGCACGCAGAGTTTGAGTAGTTGCGTCAGGGTGCTATGACTGTGTCGGAGTATGCAGTCCATTTCAGTGAGTTAGCTCGCCATGCACTGGCTCTGGGTGCTACAGTCAGAGAGAGGGTTCGTCGCTTCATTGAGGGACTCCACCCCAGTATTCAGACCAGTATGGCCAGGGAGTTGGAGATGGACATCACTTATCAGCAGGCAGTGAGCATTGCAGGAGAGTGGATGGCATGTTTGCCCGGGACAGAGCGGAGAGAAAGGCCAAGAGGTCTAGAAAGACTGGTCATTATTCAGGAGCTCGTGCACCAGCAGCACGCTATGGTAGGAGTTTTGTGAGTCGCCCTGTTCATTCAGCTCTTCCAGCAGCCAGTAGTGTTCCAGCTCCTCCTAGACCTCAGGAGCCCTATTATGCACTGCCAGTATCCAGTATGCCTCCTACTCGAGGTGCTATTACCGGCCAATCCAGCAGGCCAGGTCTGAGTCAGTCTCAGCTGCCGCATCCTCCGAGACGTTGTTTTGAGTGTGGTTAGAGATTGCCCTAGAGCCAGGAGGGGTGTACCTCCACCGACTTATCAGCCTCCACGTGCTCCACCGGGTCCTCCGGCCATTCTTCCAGCACCAGCTGCCACCCTACCTCCTCAGGCAGCTCGAGGTGGAGGTCGGGGAGGTCGGGGAGATCGAGGTCACCATAGAGGGGGAGGCCAGGCCAGGTACTATGCCCTTCCAGCCCGTTCAGAGGTCGTTGCTTAAGATTCAGTCATCATATGTATCGTCCCTGTCTGTCATAGGGATGCATCAATATTATTTGACCCAGGCTCTACATATTCATATATGTTCTTATTTTTCTCCGCATTTGGGGATATCTCGGGATTCTTTGAGTTCCCCTGTTTATGTATCTACTCCTGTGGGAGATTCTCTCATTGTGGACCGCGTATATCGGTCGTGTTTGATTGCTCTTAGTGGTTTTGAGACTAGAGCCGATTTGTTATTACTTAATATGGTAGATTTTGATGTTATCTTGGGCATGGACTGGTTGTCGCCTCATTATGCTATTCTTGATTGTCACGCTAAGACCATGACACTGGCTATGCCAGGCTTGCCGAGATTAGAGTGGAGAGGTACCTTAGAGTATACTCCCCGCATGGTCATTTCATTTCTTAAGGCTCAGCGAATGGTTGAGAAGGGGTGTGATGCGTATTTGGCCTATGTGAGAGATGTCAGTATTAATACCCCTACAGTTGAGTTAGTTCTAGTAGTGAGGGACTTTCCAAATGTGTTTCTAGATGATCTTTTGGGCATGCCGCCCAACATAGATATTGATTTCGGCATTGATTTGTTGCCGGGCACTCAACCCATATCTATTCTTCCTTACCGTATGGCTCCTCCTGAGTTGAAGGAGCAGTTGCATGAGTTGCTTGATAAGGGTTTCATCAGGCACAGTGTATCACCTTGGGGTGCTCCGGTCTTATTTGTGAATAATAAAGATGGTTCTATGGGTATGTGTATTGATTATCGGCAGATGAACAAGGTTACAGTGAAGAATAGGTATCCTTTGCCTCGCATCGATGATTTATTTGATCAGTTACAGGGTGCCAGGATGTTTTCCAAGATTGACTTGCGTTCTGGCTATCTTCAGCTGAAGATTCGAGAGCCGGACATCCCGAAGACTACTTTCAGGACCAGATTGTCACGACCCCAAATTCCCTCCGTAGGATGTCGTGATGGCACCAAGACTAGGTGAGCCTATTAATGCGGAATAATAATAAATATCTGAAATAAATAAACTACAATTTCAACTCCCAAAACCCGGTAGAAATAATTCACAAGCTTCTAAGAATTTATTCTCAATGTCTCTATATGTCAAGGTCTAAATAAAATATAAGGAAGCAACATAAAATGATAGAAGGGGACTCCGGAGTCTGCGGACGCTGGCAGATATACCTCGAAGTCTCCGTGCGCAGGTAACTCACTAACGTCTAGGCTGGTAAAAATGTACCTGGATCTGCACAAAAAGATGTGCAGAAGCGTAGTATGAGTACACCACAGCGGTACCCAGTAAGTGCCAAGCCTAACCTCGGTAGAGTAGTGACGAGGTCAGGTGAGGCCCAATTGGAATATAATAATGGCATGGTAAAATTTTTATCAATGTAGTAAAATAAAATGACATTGGAAATGAATCAAATAGTATGTCACATTTAATGACACCAAATAATTGCAAATAATATCTCGTGGAATCAAAATAGAATTTCCTTCAACTTTATGAAAATCACAACAATTAATCGAAAGCAACTATGGCCATAAATCAATATCAACAAGGGGACTACCGAGGTACCGCCTCGTAGTCCCAAGTTATAAATAATTTCACAATATCTCATTTTCTTATATCACCGCGGGAGCCTTCACAATTTATTTAAAGAAAATATTTTTTCCCGAAATAGCATCCCGCGTTTTAGCCACCCTTATCACACCGCATGACTTCTAGTAGTCACTCCTACTAGCCACGCGTACCAAGCCACCCTTATCTCACCGCGTGCGTTTCAATACCCAGACCTTATACCACCGCATGCGTATCAATATCACAATATATCACAATTTGCACCTCAAGTGCTCAAATAATTTAACTTGCCAAAATAATTCAACAACAATATTTTTTCACAATAAAGAGCTCATGGCTCATGCCAAAATAAATCATCAATAATATTTTTCTACAATAAAGAGCTCACGGCTAATGTCAAAATAATTCAACAATAATATTTTTTCACAATAAAGAGTACACGGCTCATGTCAAAATAATTCAACAATAATATTTTTCCACAATAAATAGCTCACTGCTCCATCACAATGAGTACGAAAATCTTACAAAAATATTCAGGAGTAAATAATTCAGGAAAATAATATTTCAAAATCTTTAATATGTTGCTTCAATATCAAATTTAAAAATGTCAAATACTTCATATTAATAATATTTAATTTAAAGAAAATCAACCTTCAAATAATGCACAGAATAAAAGAAACCAAGTTCCAACTAAACAAAAAAAACAATTAGCCGGAAAAGGTCAAACAAATTTAAAATATAAACATTAAATCAATAATAAGGAATATAACAAAATAAAATAATTTAATTAATGCATAACAGTGATCTACACAATTTAAAATATAATCATTCACATCTAGCACGTGTACACACTCGTCACCTCGTGTACACGACTTTACACACATTATAATTATCAATCCTAGGGGAAATTTTCCCCACACAAGGTTAGACAAGTCACTTACCTCGACTTGCTCCAATTTAACCAAGTATTATATTTTTTTCTCGATTTTTCGACTCCGATCAACTCGTATCTAGTCATAATTAATTCGATACAGTCAACATAAATTATAGTAATCAATTTCATAAGAAAATATTACATTTTCAAAAAAATCCGAAATTAATTCAAAATTTGTCCGTGGGGCCCACATCTCGGAATCCGGCGAAACTTATAAAATCAGACAACCCATTCAACTACGAGTCCACCCATACCAGTTTTACCAAAATCCGATAACAACTCGACTTCCAAATCTTAAATTTTCGTTTTTGGAAGATTTTGCAAAAATCTTGATTTTTATTCCATATATTCACGGATTCATGATGTAAATGAGTATGGAATCATGAAATATAATCAATATAGGATAAGGAACACTTACCCCAATGTTTTCCCGTAAAAATCGCCCAAAAATCGCCCAAGAACCGTGCTCCAAAAATCCAAAACGAAATGAATGAAATGACCATTTTTGGTCTTAAGTTTCTGCCAATCCGTCACTAAAAGTCATTTTCCGTCACTAAAAGTCCATTTTTCGTTACTAAAAGTCATTTTCCGTCACTAAAAGTCCATTTTTCGTTACTAAAAGTCATTTTCCGTCACTAAAAGTCCATTTTTCGTCACTAAAAGTCCACCAAAAACTGCTCTACTAGCCTTCTTTCAATCGATCATAACTTTATGTACAAATATCCAAATGATAAATGGTATAACTTTCTGGAAACTAGAATCAAACAAATACAACTTTCATGTTTTGAAAATCTTCAGATTCTTTATGAATTTCACGATATAAGCTTCCAAATTCGGCTCCACACATCAGAAATTTCTAGCGAAACTGCTCTACCAGCCTTCATTCAATCCATCATAACTTTCTGTAAAAATGTCCATATGATGTATGGTTTAACTTTATGGAAACTAGAATCAAAGGACTACAACTCCTATGTTTTGATAAATTTCTGATTCCTTATAGATTGCGCGATATAAGCTTCCAAATTTGGCTCCACGCACCAGAAATTTCTGGCGAAATTTCTGCAACAGAAATTTCCAGCAGCCTTCTTTGTCCGAAATCCATTCCGTTTACCTTCCGAAATCCACCCGAGACCCTCGGGACCTTAACCAATTATACCAACATGTCCCAAAATACAATACAAACTTAGTCGAGGCTTCAAACCACATCAAACAACATCAAAACGACGAATCGCACCTCAAATCAAAATCTATGAACTTTGAACTTTCAAATTCTATATCTTGTGCCGAAACACATCAAATCAATTCGGAATGACTTCAAATTTTGTACACAAGTCATAAATGACATAACAGACCTATTCCAATTTCCAGAATCGGTTTTCGACCTCGATATCAAAAAGTCAACCCCCGGTCAAACTTCCCAAAAATTCATCTTTTGGCATTTCAAGCTTAATTTCACTACGGACTTCCAAATAAAATTTCGATCATGCTCCTAAGTCCAAAATCACCATACGGAGCTGTTGGAATCATCAAAATTCTATTCCGGGGTCGTTTGCACATAATTTGACATCCGATCACTATTTGAACTTAAACTTTTAATTTTTCATCAAAATTCCATATCTCGGGCTAGGGACCTCAGAATTTGATTCCGGGCATACGCCTAAGTTCCAAATCACGATACGGACCTACCAAAACTATCAAAACATTGATATGAGTCCGTTTGCTCAAAATATTGACCAAAGTCAACTCAGTTGAGTTTTAAAGCTCTAATTCACATTTAATTCATTTTTCACCTGAAAACTTTTCGGAAAATTTTACGGACTGCGCACGCAAGTCGAGGAATGATAAATAGTGCTTTTCAAGGTCTTAGAATACAAAATTAATTATTAAATTTAAAGATAACATTTTGGATCATCACATTCTCCACCTCTAAAACAAACGTTCGTCCTCGAACGGAGTTAGAAAAAGTACCTAAGCTGGTGAATAAGTATGGATAACAGCTGCGCATATCATGCTCGGTCTCCCAAGTCGCCTCCTCGACCGGATGACCCCTCAACTGAACCTTCACGGAAACAATATTCTTTGACCTCAGCTTTCGAACATGCCTATCTAAAATAGCCATTGGTTCCTCAACATAAGATAGATTCTTGTCCAACTGAACCGAACTGAAGTCTAACACATGAGACGGATCGCCGTGATATTTTCGAAGCATGAAAACATGGAATACCGGATGACCGACAAAGAGACTAGGTGGTAGTGCAAGTTTATAAGCCACCTCTCCAACTCTCTCAAGAATCTCAAAAGGCCCAATATACCTAGGGCTCAACTTGCCCTTCTTCCCGAACCTCATCACACCCTTCATAGGCGAAACCCAGAGCAATACCCGCTCACCAACCATGAATGCAACATCACGAACCTTCCGATCTACATAACTCTTCTATCTAGATTGGGCTGTACGAAGTCGATCCTGAATCAACTTAACCTTTTCCAAGGCATCCTGAACCAAGTTTGTACCCAAAAGTCTAGCCTCTCCTGGTTCGAACCAACCCACTGGAGACCGGCACTGCCTACCATACAAGGCCTCACACGGAGCCATCGGAATGCTTGACTGGTAATTGTTGTTGTAAGCAAACTCCGCAAGTGGTAAGAACTGATCCCAAGCAACCCCAAAATCTATCACACACGTACGAAGCATATCCTCCAATATCTGAATAGTGCGTTCGGACTGCCCGTCCATCTGAGGGTGAAATTTTGTACTCAACTCTACACGGGTACCCAACTCTCGATGTACAACCCTCCAAAACTATGAGGTAAACTGTGTACCCCGGTCAGAGATGATAGATACTGGTACACCGTGAAGTCTGACAATCTCGCGAATATATACGTGAGCCAGCTGCTCTGAAGAGTAAGTAGTAATCACAAGAATGAAATGAGCTGATTTGGTGAGCCTATCCACAATCACCCAAACTGCAACAAACTTCCGCTGAGTCCGTGGGAGCCCAACAACGAAATCCATAGTGATCCGCTCCCATTTCCATTCTAGAATTTCCAACTTCTGAAGTAATCCACCCGGTCGTTGATGCTCATATTTCACCTGCTGACAATTTAGGCACCGAGCTACATACTCCACTATATCTTTCTTCATCTGCCCCCACCAATAGTGCTATCTCAAGTCTTGATACATCTTTGAAGCACCCGGATGAATGGAGTATCGCGAACTGTGAGCCTCCTGGAAAAATCAAGTCATGCAAACCATCTACATTTGGCACACATAGCCTGCCCTGCATCCGTAATACATCTTCATCTCCAATAGTGACTTCCTTGGCATCGTCGTGCTGAACTGTGTCCTTAAGGACAAGCAGATGGTGGTCATCATACTGACGTTCCCTAATACGGTCATAAAGAGAAGTCTGAGAAACCACACAAGCTAAAACTTGGCTCAACTCGTAAGCATCCAGTCTAACAAACTGGTTGGCCAAGGCCTGAACATCCAAGGCCAAAGGCCTCTCTGCTACTGGTAAATATGCTAAGCTGCCCAAACTCTCCGCCTTACGACTCAAAGAATCGGCCACTACATTGGCCTTCCCAGGATGATAGAGAATGGTGATATCATAATCCTTAAGCAACTCCAACCATCTCCGCTGCCGCAAATTAAGATCCTTCTGTTTAAACAGATGTTGTAGACTTGGTGATCGGTGTAGACCTCACAATGGACACCGTACAAATAATGGAGCCAAATTCTTCAAGGCACGAACAATAGCTGCTAACTCAAGGCCATGGATCGATTTTTTTTCTCATGTACCTTTAACTGTCTGGACGCGTAGGCAATCACCCTACCGCCTTGCATCAACATCGCGCCGAGACCAATACGTGACACGTCACAATACACAGTATAAGACCTTGAACATGTAAGTAATACCAACGCTTGTGTCGGAGTCAAATTGATCTTGAGCTTCTGAAAGCTCAACTCACACTCGTCTGACCCTGTAAATGAGGCACCCTCTTGGATCAATTTGGTCTTAATAGTTGTTCATAATCAATTACAGAATCGTCATTTAACCTCATGTTAACAAAATCCTCGTTGCAAGCCTTCACAATACTGATAATTAGATGCAAGGCATGAAGACCTCATAATTATTTACCCGAATTAACGAGTCACATTTAACGCCACCTAGGCGGGCACCTACCTCGTAGGTTAAAATTTAATAATTATAACATGAATTTGACAACTATGCACAGAGAATTTCATATAAGAATTTTCAAATAAGCCTAATAGGCATGACTTCCTATTAGTACTATAGTACAAATTTAATTTCACAAGGGAGAACTTAAACACAAGAATTTTCCTCACAAGGATCTCGTCCTTATATAACTTTCACCGCAGCTCGTAGCCCGGTTTAAACATATCAATTTATATAAAAATGTGAGGATCTCGTCCTCAATTCTGAATCACAAGTAATATGCACATTGTGCCAATTTAAAATTTCCATTTTCTCCTTTTAAATAATTTTGGTTACACCAAATCACAATACATAATGAACCCCACACCGGTAGGGCATATAATTCACAATTTGCAATTAATTATTCAGAATTTACATCAAAAATTACCGAAATGAGTAACAGAAAGCCACATTTAGCCTCGCAGCTCTTATTAGTGACCAACACGAAATGATAGGCATAGTTATCTCCATAAAATCTCCCAACAGGGGTAAACACATAAGTAGATTATAGAATTATGAAGCTCACTCATAAGTGGAGCACAATAGGAGGACTCGTTTCGATATTGAGAACCGAATCAACTTAAGGAAATTATTCCTTTATATTAAATCGAGGTCGTACCTGTAACGACACCATCTGATGTAGCGGCCTCCGCCATACCGTAAAACAAATATATCAACGGCTGGGTCTCCACCTCTAGGACGCCTTTTACCCGTCTGTCCTCCACCCCTAACTGGTCGTGTGGGTGGTGTAGTAACTGTAATGGGGCACGTAGCCTGAGTGCTTTGATGAAATAAGTCTCTCCCAAGTTTTTGACAATTTTTCTCATGATGTGCCTAGTATCACTGTATTCATAACAACCCCTTTACGGGTTAGGCTGCTCATATTGAGTCTGTGCCAGATAACTGAAATAACCATTGTAGGAACTCATCTCGGTGGTGCATTAAAAGAACTTACTGGAGCACCCCGAGTAATCCGATGTGCGGACTGGGCTGGCCAACTGCCCGAGCCCCCGCCATAATGATTTATACTTGCAGAGTAAAATCCACTGAATCCCCCAAAACCTCGAGACGTCTTGGTCTCCTTAGTTTCCTTTTTCCTCTCCCCGAACACATTCTAATATCTTGGCAATTTGTACAACTAGCAGAAATGAAGTATCAGCTTGTAGCTCCCGAGTCGTACAGAACTTTACGATCATAATTGAGTCCTTTAATGAGTCTATGGACTCGCCCTCTGGTTGTAGGAAGTAAAGTAGGAGTATGATGGCTAACTTATTGAACTTGATGGCATATTCTGACATCGTCAATGGTGACATGACGCAACCATTCAAACCCTATGTGCCACGCATTACGGAGAGTCCAGAAAACAAACTCTTTCAAAAGCGTTTCTGAGAACTGAGCCAAGTGGGCGGTGTTGCATTGGCTGGTCTGCTCTCTTCATAGGCTTGCCACGAACACTGGTGGAGAATTATCTCTCCCAAGGCGAATTTCTTCTTTTGTTATACTGACTCTACACTATTGAGCTGACCAATTTCTTAACATACTCTTCGACTCTTCTTTGGGGTAACCCTTACCCCTATTTATACATAACGATCACAAAAGTAGAGCTCCATACAGACAAATCTTGTCACGAACCACATAGTCCAGACTCTCATCAACAAGTGTACTTACTCCGAAGCACCCCAAAATCCGTAACAGTGACGTCCACACTGAGTAGACTTTCTACAAATTTAGAGTTATTTCTATAACTCCTTTGGTACTGAAGTACATGATTATTAAGGAGGCAAAAATACCACAAATCCCAACCTTATCCTCTACAAAATCTCAAGCCTTAAACATGTGTAAATTTTAGGGAACCTTTCAGTACCACATATATACATTTCAGGCCAAAACTGATATAACTCATGACCCCGCAATCCACCCATTGAAAGTGGACTCCCCCTACTCAGCACAAAGTCATAGGTCACAACGTTCGATGATCCACAATAATAACCTTCACAGCTCGTATAAATCAACCAGACGCCAACGTCCGTTGCAGCCCCCACATGATTCACAAGATGATCTCTCAATACGCCTGCATCTTCAGTCGGAACCACACGTTGAGGCAATGTTTGAGTATCTCTAGCTCCCTCATAGTCCATTTACGGCATCACGAACCGTCGACACACAATTGATACCGAGTGCGCAATGTCATACACGAGTGGATACAAGGGAATATAAGATATATGTTTCAAGCTAAATCAATGCCGCACGATAAGGAGTCAAAGAAGTGAATATTTCCTAACAGTTCCATAGCCTCTCGAAGATAAGTACAGACGTCTCCGTACCGATCTGCAAGACTCTACTAAACCTGCTTGTGACTCATGGTACCTATGAACCTAGTGCTCTGATACCAACTTGTCACAACCCCAAATTTCCTCCGTAGGATGTCGTGATGGCACCTAGTCTCTAAGACTAGGTAAGCCTATCAATGCGAAATAATAATAAATATCTGAAATAAATAAACTACAATTCAAACAATTTCAACTCCCAAAATCCGGTAGAAATAAGTCACAAGCTTCTAAGAATTTATTCTCAATGTCTCTATATGTCAAGGTCTAAATAAAATATAAGGAAGCAACATAAAATGATAGAAGGGGACTCCGGAGTCTGCGGACGCTGGCAGATATACCTCGAAGTCTCCGTGCGCAGGTAACTCACTGACGTCTAGGCTGGTAAAATGTACCTGGATCTGCACAAAAAGATGTGCATAAGCGTAGTATGAGTACACCACAGCGGTACCCAGTAAGTGCCAAGCCTAACCTCGGTAGAGTAGTGACGAGGTCAGGTGAGGCCCAATTGGAATATAATAATGGCATGGTAAAATTTTTATCAATGTAGTAAAATAAAATGACATTGGAAATGAATCAAATAGTATGTCACATTTAATGACACCAAATAATTGCAAATAATATCTCGTGGAATCAAAATAGAATTTCCTTCAACTTTATGAAAATCACAACAATTAATCGAAAGCAACTATGGCCATAAATCAATATCAACAAGGGGACTACCGAGGTACCGCCTCGTAGTCCCAAGTTATAAATAATTTCACAATATCTCATTTTCTTATATCACCGCGGGAGCCTTCACAATTTATTTAAAGAAAATATTTTTTCCCGAAATAGCATCCCGCGTTTTAGCCACCCTTATCACACCGCATGACTTCTAGTAGTCACTCCTACTAGCCACGCGTACCAAGCCACCCTTATCTCACCGCATGCGTTTCAATACCCAGACCTTATACCACCGCATGCGTATCAATATCACAATATATCACAATTTGCACCTCAAGTGCTCAAATAATTTAACTTGCCAAAATAATTCAACAACAATATTTTTTCACAATAAAGAGCTCATGGCTCATGCCAAAATAAATCATCAATAATATTTTTCTACAATAAAGAGCTCACGGCTCATGTCAAAATAATTCAACAATAATATTTTTCCACAATAAAGAGCTCACGGCTCATGTCAAAATAATTCAACAATAATATTTTTCCATAATAAATAGCTCACTGCTCCATCACAATGAGTACGAAAATCTTACAAAAATATTCAGGAGTAAAAATTCAGGAAAATAATATTTCAAAATTTTTAATATGTTGCTTCAATATCAAGTTTAAAAATATCAAATACTTCATATTAATAATATTTAATTTAAAGAAAATCAACCTTCAAATAATGCACAGAATAAAAGAAACCAAGTTCCAACTAAACAAAAAAACAATTAGCCGGAAAAGGTCAAAGAAATTTAAAATATAAACATTAAATCAATAATGAAGAATATAATAAAATAAAATAACTTAATTAATGCATAACAGTGATCTACACAATTTAAAATATAATCATTCACATCTAGCACGTGTACACACTCGTTACCTCGTGTACACGACTTTACACACATTACAATTATCAATCCTAGGGGAAATTTTCCCCACACAAGGTTAGACAAGTCACTTACCTCGACTTGCTCCAATTTAACCAAGTATTATGCTTTTTTCTCGATTTTTTGGCTCCGATCGACTCGTATCTAGTCATAATTAATTCGATACAGCCAACATAAATTATAGTAATCAATTTCATAAGAAAATATTACATTTTCAATAAAATCCGAAATTAGTTCAAAATTTGTCCGTGGGGCTCACATCTCGGAATCCGGCGAAACTTATAAAATCCGACAACCCATTCAGTTACGAGTCCACCCATACCAATTTTACCAAAATTCGATAACAACTCGACCTCCAAATCATAAATTTTCGTTTTTGGAAGATTTTGCAAAAATCATTATTTTTCTTCCATAAACTCACGGATTCATGATGTAAATGAGTATGGAATCATGAAATATAATCAATATAGGATAAGGAACACTTACCCCAATGTTTTCCCGTGAAAATCGCCCAAAAATCGCCCAAGAGCCGTGCTCCAAAAATCCAAAACGAAATGAATGAAATGACCATTTTTGGTCTTAAGTTTTTTCCAATCCGTCAGTAAAAGTCATTTTCCGTCACTAAAAGTCCATTTTTCGTCACTAAAAGTCCACCAGAAACTGCTCTACCAGCCTTCCTTCAATCGATCATAACTTTATGTACAAATGTCCAAATGATGAATGGTATAACTTTATGGAAACTAGAATCAAACAACTACAACTTTCATCTTTTGAAATTTTTCAGATTCCTTATGAATTTCGAGATATAAGCTTCCAAATTTGGCTCCACACATCAGAAATTTCTGGCAAAACTGCTCAACCAGCCTTCATTCAACCCATCATAACTTTCTGTAAAAATGTCCAAATGATGTATGGTTTAACTTTATGGAAACTAGAATCAAAGGGGTACAACTCCTATGTTTTGACAAATTTCTGATTCCTTATAGATTGCGCGATATAAGCTTCCAAATTTGGCTCCACGCACCAGAAATTTCTGACGAAATTTCTGCAACAGAAATTTCTAGCAGCCTTCTTTGTCCGAAATCCATTCCGTTTACCTTCCGAAATCCACCCGAGACCCTCGGGACCTTAACCAATTATACCAACATGTCCCAAAATACAATACAAACTTAGTTGAGGCTTCAAACCACATCAAACAACATCAAAACGACAAATCGCACCTCAAATCAAAATCTATGAACTTTGAACTTTCAAATTCTATATCTTGTGCCGAAACACATCAAATCAATTCGGAATGACTTCAAATTTTGCACACAAGTCATAAATGACATAACAGACCTATTCCAATTTCCAGAATCGGTTTCCGACCTCGATATCAAAAAGTCAACCCCCCGGTCAAACTTTCCAAAAATTCAACTTTTGGCATTTCAAGCCTAATTTCACTACGGATTTCCAAATAAAATTCCGATCATGCTCCTAAGTCTAAAATCACCATACGGAGTTGTTGGAATCATCAAATTTCTATTCCGGGGTCGTTTGTACATAATTTGACATCCGGTCACTATTTGAACTTAAACTTTTAATTTTTCATCAAAATTCCATATCTCGGGCTAGGGACCTTGGAATTTGATTCCGGGCATACACCTAAGTCCCAAATTACGATATGGACCTACCAAAACTATCAAAATACTGATCCGAGTCTGTTTGCTCAAAATGTTGACCAAAGTCAACTCAGTTGAGTTTTAAAGCTCTAATTCACATTTTAATTCATTTTTCACCTAAAAACTTTTCGGAAAATTTTACAGACTGTGCACGCAAGTGGAGGAATGATAAATAGTACTTTTCGAGGTCTTAGAATATAAAATTAATTATTAAATTTAAAGATGACATTTTGGGTCATCACACAGATATGGTCACTATGAGTTTCTTGTCATGTCATTTGGGCTGACCAATGCCCCAGCAACCTTTATGCATTTTATGCACAGTGTGTTCTGGCCTTATCTTGAGTCCTTCGTCATTGTGTTTATTGACGATATCCTGGTATATTCCCGATCTCGGGAAGAACATGAGCAGCACCTGAGGACCGTGCTTAAGACTTTGAGGGAGAAGAAATTGTATGCAAAATTTTCTAAGTGTGAATTCTGGCTTGATTCAGTTACATTCTTGGGCCACATAGTGTCTTGTGATGGGATCAAGGTAGATTCGAAGAAGGTGGAGGCAGTGCAGAGTTGGCCCACACCGTCATCAGCTACGGAGATCTGCAGTTTCCTTGGTTTGGCGGGGTATTACCGTCGCTTTGTGGGGGGATTTTCATCCATTGCAACACCTATGACCAGGCTGACCCAGAAGGGTACTCCGTTCAGGTGGACCAAGGAGTGTGAGGAGAGCTTTCAGAAGCTCAAGACAACTTTGACTATGGTCCCAGTATTAGTATTGCCTACAGGTTCAGGGTCCTACACTGTCTATTGTGATGCCTCGAGGATTGGCCTTGGAGCGGTATTGATGCAGGACGGTAGGGTGATTGCCTACGTGTCTGCAGTTGGAGGTGCATGAGAAGAATTATCCGGTTTATGATCTCGAGTTAGCAGCTATTGTTCACGCCCTGAAGATCTGGCGTCATTATTTGTACGGTGTTCCCTATGAGATTTACACTGACCACCGGAGTTTGCAGTACTTGTCTAGGTAGAAGCACCTTAATTTGCGTCAGCGGAGGTGGTTGGAGCTACTTAAAGACTATGATATCACTATATTATACCATCCGGGGAAGGACAATGTAGTGGCCGACGCCTTGAGTCGCCGGGCAGAGAGTTTGGGGATTTTGGCATATCTTCCGGCAGCTGAGAGGCCCTTAGCCTTGGATGTTCAGGCCTTAGCCAACCAGTTCATGAGATTGGATATTTCAGAGCCTAGCCGGGTATTAGCTTGTGTGGTTGCTCGGTCTTCTCTTTATGACCATATCAGGGAGCGCTAGTATGATGATCCTCATCTTCTAGTTCTTCAGGACAGGGTTCGGCGAGGTGATGCCAGAGATGTGACTATTGGTGATGACGGTGTGATGAGGATGCATGGCCGGATCTATGTGCCCAATGTAGATGGGCTTCAGGAGTTGATTCCCGAGGAGGCCCACAGCTCGCGGTACTCCATTCATCCCGGTGCCGCGAAGATGCATCAGGATTTGAGACAACACTACTGGTGGAGGAGGATGAAGAAGGATATAGTTGAGTTTGTGGCCAAGTGTCTTAACTGTCAGTAGGTCAAATATGAGCACCAGAGGCAGGGTGGATTACTTCAGAGGTTAGAGATCCCAGAGTGGAAGTGGGAGCGGATCACCATGGACTTTATAGTTGGACTTCCAAGGACTTTGAGAAGGTTCGATGCTATTTGGGTGATCGTGGATCGGCTAATCAAGTTAGCTCATTTTATTCCAGTGTTGACCACTTATTCTTCTGAGAGGTTGGCTGAGATTTATATCAGAGAGATTGTCTGCCTTCATGGTATTCCAGTATCCATAATTTCAGACAGAGGTACACAGTTCACATCACGGTTTTGGAGAGCCGTACAATAGGAGTTAGGTATTAGGGTGGAGATGAGCACAACCTTACACCCTCAGACGGATGGGCAGTCCGAGCACACGATTTAGATTCTTGAGGATATGCTCCATGCCTATGTGATGGAGTTCGGAGGGTCATGGGACCAATACTTGCCACTTGCAGAGTTTGCTTACAACAACAGTTACCAGTCCAGCATTCAGATGGCACCATATGAGGCTTTGTATGGTAGGCGGTGTCGGTCCCCTGTGTGATGGTTTGAGCCGGGCGAGGCCCGATTGATGGGTACAGATTTGGTCCCCCAGCACTGCATATTTACTTTGGGACTACAGACGTATTCCGGGAGATCCCCATGTACTGCATATTCATTTGGAACTATGGGACGGTATCCCGGGAGATTCTCCTCTATGTTACCTTGTTCTGAGTCGAGGACTCCCTTAACTGTTAAATTTTTGAGAGTTTCTTTAACTGTGTTATCGAAAATTTTACTTATACCTTTTACTGTTTAATTTATTATATTTACTCCGGTAGGGCCTTGACCTGACCTCGTCACTACTATTCCGGAAGATCCCCCTGTACTGCATATTTACTTTGGGACTACAGACATATTCCGGGAGATCCCCCAGCACTGCATATTTACTTTGGGACTACGGACGTATTCCGGAAGATCCCCTTGTACTGCATATTTATTTGGAACTACGGGACGATATCCCGGGAGATTCTCCTCTGTGTTATCTTATTCTGAGTCGAGGATTCCCTTAACTGTTAAATTTTCGAGAGTTTCTTTAACTGTGTTACCGAAAATTTTACTTATACCTTTTACTGTTTAATTTATTATATTTACTCCAATAGGTCCTTGACCTGACCTCGTCACTACTTGACCGGGAGATCCCCCTATACTGTATATTTACTTTGGGACTACAGACGTATTCCGAGAGATCCCCTTGTACTGCATTTTTACTTTGGGACTATGGACGTATTCCGGGAGATCCCCCAGCACTGCATATTTACTTTGGGACTACGGATGTATTTCGGGAGATCCCCCAACACTGTATATTTACTTTTGGACTACGGACGTATTCCAGGAGATCCCCATGTACTGCATATTCATTTGGAACTACGGGACGGTATCCCGGGAGATTCTCCTCTGTGTTACCTTGTTCTGAGTCGAGGACTCCCTTAACTGTTAAATTTTCGAGAGTTTCTTTAACTGTGTTACCGTAAATTTTACTTATACATTTTACTGTTTAATTTATTATATTTACTCCGGTAGGGCCTTGACCTGACCTCGTCACTACTCGACTGAGGTTAGGCTTGGCACTTACTGGGTGCCATTGTGGTGTACTCTTTCCCTTTTCTGCACATGTTTTCGTGTGCAGATCCAGGTACGAGCTATAAACCTTGGGGTTAGTGCGTACTGTTGATTCTAGAAGACTTCAAGGTACTTCTGCTTGCGTCCACAGATCTTTGGAGTCCCCTTCTACTCCCTCGCCTAGAGACTTTCTTTATTATCTTTCAGACTTTTGTATAGAGATACATAGATTATAGCAGCTTGTGACTTAGTGATATTCCGGGTCTTGGGAAATTATTTTTTATATGTCGAGTGGTACTACTCTTGGCTATTCACAATATGCTGGTTATCTTTAAAATGTTATATTTTCTTTATATTTTTTGTAATATTAGGCTTAACTAGTCGTAAAGACTAGGTGCCATCACGACAACTTACGGAGGGTTAGTTTGGATCGTAACACTCTGAAAATCCCTAAAATGTCTCTTCCAAATCCGAGCTCTCAACTCAAGTTTTTGATAAAATGAAAAAAACCCCATTTTTGGAAACTTTAATATTGCCCAGACATTTCCTTAACCGCGATTGCGGAAATAGCCTCGCGATCGCGAAGAACAACTTCGCTGCCTCAGGATTAACTCTACGCGAATGCGTAAAACACCATGCAAACGCGATGCTTTGACTCTCATACTTACGCGATCACGAACAACCCTACGCGTTCGCGATGAGCAAAGTGCGTGGCCCAACTTTGGTCCGCTTAACCCTACGCAAACGCGACCTTGCCTCTGCATTCGCGAAGCACCACCTCACTTCACTACGCGTTCGTATGCCCCTGTCCGCGAACGCGAAGAACAATTCAATCCTCTCACCCAGCTAGCTTACTCGATCGCGTCCTCAAATTCGCGAACGCTAAGAAAAACTTTGGCTGGCCTCTGATATTGCCTTAAGCTATCGTGAGACCTCCCTCGCGAACGCGATGAAGAAAAAGTCTGCAACAAAACACCGGAAAAATTTGCTATCTTCCTTAAGTCCAAAATGGCACGTTGAGCATCTGAAACACACCCGAGGCCCCCGGGACCTCAACCAAATATTCCAACCAGTCTTAAATCACCATACGAACTTAGTCTTGCCCTAAAATCACATCAAACAATGCTAAAATCACGAGTCACCCTCCAATTCAAACTTAAAGAACTTGACTGCAAATGTCCACAACCGATGCCAAAACCTATCAAACCACGTCCTAGTGACCCCAATATTGCACACAAGTCATATTCAACATTTTGTACCTACTCCAACTTCCGGAATTAGAATCCGACCCCGATATTAAAATTTCCACTACCGGTCCAAATCTCCAAAAATTTGACTTTCGCCATTTCAAGCCTAAATAAGCTACGGACCTCCAAAACACAATACAGACACACCCCTAAGTCCAAAATCACCTAATGGAACTAACAGAACCGACTGAACACCATTCCTGAGTTGTATTCATACAGTTCTGACTACGGTCCAAATCATAAGGCATAAACCTCCATTTAGGGACTAAGTATCCCAAAACACTCCAAAGACCAAAACGAAACCTCCCGACAAGTCACAATAGCGGAAATATATATGGGAGAAGCAGTAAATAGGGGATCGAGGCTATTACTCTTAAAATAACCGGCCGGGTCATTATAAGATGTTGGCAGGCATGATGGAAAATAAAGGCAAGAGGAAAAGGAAAAAATTGTCACACTCGCCACTTTTACTGCTTAACATAGTGGCTCAAATTTTCCAGCAAGTGTTGGGCTTAGACTTAATACTTTTGTTTGGACCATTACTTCTGTAGTCAGCTAGATACACCTGCATATCTAATTTGATATCACTTTTCTCGGATTTTATCAGGTTTCCTTGATGGGTCTCTTCCTTTTGGTAGGAGACTATATCTATCAACTGAGCCAAAAGAGTGCCTATGTCGGCATGGCATTTGCCATCCCCCTCACAGGAAGCTATTCAATGTTCTCACGGCCTTCTGAGTGGACTGAAGAATCATACGCCGAAGAGATTAGGGCGTTAGGCGCATGCTGGGAGACGAGCATATATTTGCTCATGCCCCTAATCATGAATCCATTCGTTTTGCTGCTCCTTTGTGCTCTCAAGGCTTTGATATTAATGCTATTTGCTGCTCTGACATTGGGAATGTGCTTCTCAATTTATAAATTTTTTTCTGAGAGAGAAAAGAAAGATGGCGAAGGAGTTGAGGAAGATCTCTTCAAATAACATTGGTTTTGGAAGAGGTTTCTTCCAAAAGATGGCAATGTTGAAGCCGTGTAGCTGTAAGTTATTTTTTTACTATAAAATTATAATTTACATTTATTGTCCTTATATATTCCTGAGATTTTTGGTATATGTTCTTTTCTAGGATGGCAGCAACACTCTACCTATGTGGCAGATCAGGAGCTTAATTCTTCATACTAATCAACTAATGACTTTAGGGAGGTTTCAAGTAACCCATTGCTACGGGGAATCAAATTTTTAGTTGATTACCTTGATAATGTAGGCGTAGGTGAAAGACATGAGATATTCTTCACCGAGGCTCTCTCTCTTTGCAAGTGCAAGCCAAAGAAGAATGATAGAAATGGCTATGTAAATTTCAGAATTAGAGCAAAGAAAGTGTCGTTTACTTTTGATTATGGGTAGGATCAGGAACATCTACATTAGTCTAAGTATGACTTGCATTTCGACAACTTGCACTGATGTAATCAAAGGAGTCCTCCTCAATTCATATCACAATTTATTTTCAGAGATGTAAAAGAATGTACTCTACAAGCATTCTTCTCTTCAGTTTAGAGTGTCAAGAGTTTAGACCAATTGTTATAGATTGTTTTTCCTTTTTGTTTCTACACAAGATTGAATATTTGAATACAATATCAGCCGGAAACTAGATATGATTTGTACAATCAAATATTGTCTCTTCTCTCTACATTTAATCGGAATCTACTAAACTAAATTTTATACTAGCATTATGCACATATTATTACTAGTCTTAGGGTACGCGCTTTGCGCGTGTACCTATATCGACAAATATAAAGTTTATTTAAATATTAATATAAAATAATATATACTTTTCATGCAATTAACATATCATTTCGATAATATGTGTAGAATTTGATGATGTACTAAAGATTATAATAACCATAGATATTAGAAATTTATATCTATTATAATATTTATTTGAATGTGCATTTATATTTTTGTATGTATATTTTAGCTAATCATTTATATTTGAATGGGTTTTGATTTTAAATTCATTTGTCTATAATCACTCGTTTAGCTAATCTTTTTTATTGTTTCTCACCCGGTGTCCGGTACCCACATTGGTACCCAACTAAATCCGGATTCGCACCAGAAAGTCCAACATTGAGGGGGTAAAGCTGTGATAACCCAAAATATCATCTTTAAATTTAATAATTAATTTTATGTTATAAGACCTCGAAAAGTACTATTTATCATTCCTCGACTTACGTGCGTAGTCCGTAAAATTTTCTGGAAAGTTTTCAGGTGAAAAATGGATTAAAATGTGAATTAGAGGTTTAAAACTCAACTGAGTTGACTTTGGTCAATATTTTGAGCAAACGGACTCGGATCAATGATTTGACAGTTCTAGTAGGTCCGTATCGTGAATTGGGACTTGGGCGTATGCCTAGAATTAAATTCCGAGGTCCCTAACCTGAGATATGGAATTTTGATGAAAAGTTAAAAGTTTAAGTTCAAATAGTGACCAGATATCGAATTTTGTGCAAACGACCCCGGAATAGAATTTTGATGATTCTAACAGCTTTGTATGGTTATTTTGGAGTTAGGAGCATGATCGAAATTTTATTTGGAAGTCCGTAGTGAAATTAGGCTTGAAATGGCTAAAATAGGAATTTAAAGTTTGGAAGTTTGACCGGGGAGTTGACTTTTTGATATCGGGGTCGGAATCCAGTTTTAAAATTTTTCACAGCTCCATTATGTCATTTATGACTTGGGTACAAAATTTGAGGTCAATCGGACTTGATTTGATAGGTTTCGACATCGAATATAGAAATTGAAAATTCTAAGTTTCATTAAGATTGAATTGGAGCATGATTCGTGATTTTAGCATTATTTGATATGATTTGAGGTTTCAAATAAGTTCGTATGATGTTTTAGGACTCGTTGGTGTATTAGGTTGAGGTCCCGAGAGTCTCAGGTGAGTTTCGGATGGTTAGCAGATCAAAAGTGGGACTTAGCTGCTGTAAAAGCTGCTGCAATTTTTTTGCTGGAAATGCTGTCAAAAATCGGGCTGCCTTCCAAAATCGAGGTCCCTGACAAAATCGAGGTCCCTAACAAATCGAGGTCCCTAACAAATCGGTACGGAGACGTCTGTATTTATCTTCGAGAGGCTATGGAATTGTTAAGAAATATTCACTTCCTTGATTCCTTATCGTGCGGCATTGATATAGCTTGAAACATATATCTTATATTCCTTTGTATACATTCGTGTATGACATTGCGCACTCGGTATCAGTTGTGCATCGACGGTTCGTGATGCCGTAGATGGACTTGGAGGGAGCCAGAGATGCTCAAACATTGCCTCAATGTGTGATTCCGACTGAAGATGCGGACGTATTGAGAGATCACCTAGTGTATCATGTAGCAGGGTGCAACAGATGTTGGCATATGGTTGATTTATACGAGCTGTGAAGGTTATTATTGTGGATCATTGGACTGTGACCTATGACTTCGCGTCGAGTGGGGGGAGTCCACTATCAATGGATGGATTGAGGGGTCATGTGTTATGTCAGTTTTGCCTTGAAATGTATATATGTGATACTGAAAGGTTCCCTAAAAATTTACACATGTTTGAGGCCTGAGATTTTGTAGAGGATAAGGTTGGGACTTGTGGTGTGTCTGCCTCCTTAATAATCATGTACTTCAGTACCAAAGGAGTTACAGAAACAACTCTAAATTTGCAGAAGGTCTACTCAGCGTGGACGTCACGGTTGCGGATTTTGGGGTACTTCAGAGGAAGTACACTTGTTGACGAGAGTCTGGACTATGTGGTTCGTGACAAGATTTGTCTGTATGGAGCTCTACTTTTGTGATCGTTGTGTATAAATAGGGGTAAAGGTTACCCCAAAGAAGAATCGAAGAGTATGTTAAGAAATGGGCCAGCTCAACAGTGTTGAGTCAGCATAACAAAAAAAGAAATTTTCCTTCGGAGAGATAATTCTCTACCAGTGTTCGTGGCAAGCCTATAAAGAAGGCAGACCAGCCAATGCAACACCGCCCACTTGGCTCAGTTCTCAGAAATGCTTTTGAAAGAGTTTGTTTCCCGGATTCTCCGTAATGCATGGCGCATAGGGTTTGAACGGTTGCGCCAGATCACCATTGACGGTGTTAGAATATGCCATCAAGTTCAATAAGTTAGCCCGTCATACTCCTACTTTGCTTCCTACAGCTAGAGGGCGAGTCCACAGACTCATTAAAGAACTCAATTATGATCATAAAATTTTGTACGACTCGGGAGCTACAAGCTGATACTTCATTGCTGCTAGTTGTACAAATTACCAAGATATTAGAATGTGTTCGGGGTGAGGAAAAAGGAAACTAAGGAGACCAAGACGTCTCGAGGTTCTGGGGGATTCAATGGATTCTACTCCGCAAGTATAAATCATTATGGCAGAGGCTCGGGCAGTCGGGCAGCCCAGTCTGCATATCAGATTACTTGGGGTGCTCTAGTAAGTTCTTTTAATGCACCACTGACATGAGTTCCTACAATGGTTATTCCAGTTATCTGGCACAGACTCAATATGAGCACCCAAACCCACAAAGGGGTTGTTATGAATACGGTGATACTAGGTACATCATGAGAAAATTTTCCCAAACTTGGGAGAGATATATTTCATCAAAGCACTCAGGCTACGTGCCCCATTGAAGTTACTACACCACCCACATGACTAGTTAGGGGTGGAGGACAGACGGGTAGAAGGCTTCCTAGAAGTGGAGACCCAGCCGTTGATATATTTTTATGGTATGGCGGAGATCGCTACATCAGTTGGTGTCATTACAGATATGACCTTGATATAATATAAAGGAATAATTTCCTTAACTTGATTCGGTTCTCATTATCGAAACGAGTCCTTCTATGGTGCTCCACTTATGAGTGAGCTTCGTAATTCTATAATTTACTTATGTGTTTACTCCTGTTGGGAGATTCTATGGAAATAACTACGCCTATCATTCCATGTTGGTCACTAATAAGAGTTGTGAGGATAAAGGTGGCTTTATGTTACTCATTTCGGTAAGTTTTGATGTAAATTCTGAATAATTAATTGCAAATTGTGAATTATATACCCTACCGGTGTGGGGTTCATTATATGTTGTGATTTTGTTTAACGAAAATTATTTAGAAGGAGCAAATGGAAAGTTTCGATTGGCATGATGTGCATATTACTTGTGATTTAGAATTGAGGACGAGATCCTCGCATTTTTTAAAATAAACTGATATGTTTAAACCGGGCTACGAGTTGCGATGGAAGTTATATAAGGACGAGATCCTTGTGAGGAAAAATCTTGTGTTTAAGTTCTCCCTTGTGAGATCCAATTTGTACTATAGTACTAATGGGGAGTCATGCCTATTAGGCTTATTTGAAAATACTTATATGAAATCCTCTGTGCATACTTGCCAAATTTGTGTTGTAATTATTGAGTTTTAACCTACGAGATAGGTTCCCGCCCAGGTGACGTTAAATGTGACTCATTATTACGGGTAAATAATTTTGAGGTCTCCATGCCTCGTGTCTCGTTATCAGTATTGTGAAAGTTTGAAATGAGATTTTTGTTAACATGAAGTTAATTGACGATTCTGTAATTGATTATGAACAACTATTAAGACCAGATTGACCCAGAAGGGTGCTCCGTTCAGATGGACTGAGGAATATAAGGAGAACTTCCAAAAGCTCAAGACAACTTTGACTACAACCCCAATGTTGGTATTACCTATAGGTTCAGGGTCTTATATTGTGTATTGTGATGTGTCGCGTATTGACCTCGGCGCAGTGTTGATGCAAGACGGTAGGGTGATTGCCTATGCGTCCAGACAGTTAAATGTGCATGAGAAGAATTATCCTGTACACAACCTTGAGTTAGCAGCTATTGTTCATGCCTTGAAAATTTGGCGGTATTATTTGTACGGTGTCCATTGCGAGGTCTACACCGATCACCGAAGTCTACAACATCTATTTAAATAGAAGGATCTTAATTTGCGGCAGCGGAGACAGTTGGAGTTGCTTAAGGATTATGATATCGCCATTCTCTATAATCTTGGGAAGGACAATGTAGTGGCCAATGCCTTAAGTCGTAAGGCGAAGAGTATGGGCAGCTTAGCATATTTACCAGTAGCAGAGAGGCCTTTGGCCTTGGATGTTCAGGCCTTGGCCAACCAGTTTGTCAGATTGGATGTTTTCGAGCCGAGCCGAGTTTTGGCTTGTGTGGTTTCTCAGTCTTCTCTTTATGACCGTATCAGGGAACGCCAGTATGATGACCCCCATCTGCTTGTCCTTAAGGACACAATTCAGCATGGCGATGACAAGGAAGTCACTATTGGAGATGAAGATGTATTGTGGATGCAGGGCAGGCTATGTGTGCCAAATGTAGATGGTTTACGCGACTTGATTTTTCAGGAGGCTCACAGTTCGCGATACTCCATTCATCCGGGTGCTGCAAAGATGTATTAAGACTTGATACAGCACTATTGGTGGAGGCGGATGAAGAAAGACATAGTGGAATATGTAGCTTGGTGCCTAAATTATCACCAGGTGAAATATGAGTATCAATGACCAGGTGGATTTCTTCAGAAGTTGGAAATTCCAGAATGGAAATGGGAGCGGATCACTATGGATTTCATTGTTGGGCTCCCATAGACTCGGAGGAAGTTCGATGCAGTTTGGGTGATTGTGGATAGATTGACCAAGTCAGCTCATTTCATTCCCGTGATTACTACTTACTCTTCAAAGAAGCTGGCTCAGGTATATATTCACGAGATTATCAGACTTCACGGTGTACCAGTATCTATCATCTCTGACCGGGATACACAGTTTACCTCACGGTTTTTGAGGGTTGTACATCGAGAATTGGGTACTCGTGTGGAGTTAAGTACAACATTTCACCCTCAGACGGACGGGCAATCCCAACGCACTATTCAGATACTTGAGGATATTCTTCGTGCGTGTGTGATAGATTTTAGGGGTGCTTGGGATCAGTTCTTACCACTTGCGGAGTTTGCTTACAACAACAGTTGCCAGTCAGGAATTCAGATGGCTCTGTATGAGTCCTTGTATGGTAGGCGATGCCGATCCCTAGTGGGTTGGTTTGAACCTGGCGAGGCTAGGCTATTGGGTACAAACTTGGTCCAGGATGCCTTGGAAAAGGTTAAGTTGATTCAGGATTGACTTCGTACAGCCCAATATAGATAGAAGAATTATGCGAATCGGAAGGTTCGTGATATTGCATTCATGGTTGATGAGCGGGTATTGCTCTGGGTTTTGCCTATGAAGGGTGTGATGAGGTTTGGGAAGAAGGGCAAGCTGAGCCCTAGGTATATTGGGCCTTTTGAGATTCTTGAAAGAGTTGGAGATATGTCTTACAGACTTGCACTACCACCTAGTCTCTCTGCAGTTCATCCGGTATTCCAAGTCTCCATGCTTCAGAAATATCACGGCGATCCGTCTCATGTGTTAGACTACAGTTCGGTTCAGTTGGACAAGGATCTATCTTATTTTGAGGAACCAGTGGCTATTTTAGATATGCAGGTTCGAAAGCTGAGGTCAAGGAACATTGCTTCCATGAAGGTTCAGTGGAGGGGTCATCCGGTCGAGGAGGCAACTTGGGAGACCGAGCTTGATATACGCAGCCGTTATCCACACTTATTTACTAGCTCAGGTACTTTTTCTAACTCCGTTCGAGGACG
Organism: Nicotiana tomentosiformis; assembly: GCF_000390325.3. Classification (NCBI taxonomy): domain Eukaryota; kingdom Viridiplantae; phylum Streptophyta; class Magnoliopsida; order Solanales; family Solanaceae; genus Nicotiana; species Nicotiana tomentosiformis. The sequence goes on along the minus strand of NC_090821.1, from coordinate 79,805,558 downwards.
AACGTTTGTTTTAGAGGTGGAGAATGTGATGACCCAAAATGTCATCATTAAATTTAATAATTAATTTTGTATTCTAAGACCTCGAAAACCACTATTTATCATTCATCGACTTGCGTGCGCAGTCCGTAAAATTTTTCGAAAAGTTTTCAGGTGAAAAATGGATTAAAATATGAATTAGAGGTTTAAAACTCAACTAAGTTGACTTTGGTCAACATTTTGAGCAAACGGACTCGGATCAGTGTTTTGACAGTTTTGGTAGGTCCGTATCGTGAATTGGGACTTGGGCGTATGCCGGAATCAAATTCCGAGGTCCCTAGCCCGAGATATGGAATTTTGATGAAAAGTTAAAAGTTTAAGTTCAAATAGTGACCGGATGTCGAATTTAGTGCAAACGACCCCAGAATAGAATTTTGATGATTCCAACAACTCTGTATGGGGATTTTGGAGTTAGGAGCGTGATCGAAATTTTATTTGGAAGTCCGTAGTGAAATTAGACTTGAAACAGCTAAAATTGGAATTTAAAGTTTGGAAGTTTGACCAGGGAGTTGACTTTTTGATATCGGGGTCGGAATCCAGTTTTGAAAATTTTCACTCCTCCGTTATGTCATTTATGACTTGGGTGCAAAATTTGAGGTCAATCGGACTTGATTTGATAAGTTTCGACATCGAATATAGAAGTTGAAAATTCTAAGTTTCATTAAGATTGGACTGGAGCATGATTCATGATTTTAGCATTGTTTGATATGATTTGAGGTTTCAAATAAGTTCGTATGATGTTTTAGGACTTGTTGGTGTATTGGGTTGAGGTCCCGAGGGCCTCGGGTGAGTTTCGGATGGTTAACAGATCAAAAGTGGGACTTAGCTGCTGCAAAAGCTGTTGCAATTTTTCTGCTGGAAATGCTGTCAAAAATCGGGCTGCCTGCCAAAATCGAGGTCCCTGACGAAATTGAGGTCCCTGACAAATCGAGGTCCCTGACAAAATCGAGGTCCTTGACAAATTCAAGGTCCCTGACAAATCGAGGACCCTGAAAAAATCAAGGTCCATCGAGGTCCCTGACAAAATCGAGGTCCTTGACAAATCGAGGTCCCTGACAAATTCGATGTCCCTGACAAATCTGTAAGTTATAAAAACAGGGGACTTCATCCCATTTGCCTTTTTGACGAATTAGAGCTTAAGGAGAGGCGATTTTGATTTATTTTCAAGGAAAAATATTTGAGTAAGTGATTCTAACTCGAATTTGGTCAATATACATGAATACATCATTATTTTCACCATTTATTTAGTATTTTGAGATAGAAATTTGGGAAAATTTTAGAAATCTCATAGAAATAAATTTTTGAGATTTCGGTGTCGATCCGAAGTCCGATTTGAGTGAAACTGGTATGGTTGGACTCGTAATTGAATGAGTTGTCGGATTTTATAAGTTTCGCCAGATTCCGAGACGTGGTCCCTACGGGCAATTTTTGAGCTAATATCAGATTTTATTGAAAAGTGTAATACTTTCTTATGAAATTGATTCCTATAAATTTTGCTGACTGTATCGAATTAATTATGACTAGATACGAGTCGATCGGAGTCGGAAAAATCGAGGAAAAAGCATAATACTTGGTTAAATTGGAGCAAGTCGAGGTAAGTGACTTGTCCAACCTTATGTGAGAGAAATTTCCCCTAGGATTGGTATTGATGTGATTATTGAAATGTGTTGAAAGTCATGTGCACACGGGCTAAATGTGAATGATTGTATTTTTAAATTGTGTAGATCATTGTTGCGCATTTATTAAAATATTGTATCTGGTTATATTCTTCATCATTGATTAAATATTTATATTTTAAATTTATTTGACCTTCTCCTGCTAATTGTTTTACCTGTTAGTTGAAACTTGATTTCTTTTATTTTGTGCATTATTTGAAGGTTGATTTTCTTTAAATTAAATATTATTAATATGAAGTATTTGACATTTTTAAACTTGATATTGAAACAACGTATTAAAGATTTTGAAATATTATTTTCCTGAATTATTTACTCCTGAATATTTTTGTAAGATTTTCGTACTTATTGTGATGGAGCAGTGAGCTCTTTATTGTGAAAAAGTATTATTGTTGAATTATTTTGACATGAGCCGTGAGCTATTTATTGTGAAAAAATATTATTGTTGAATTATTTTGACATGAGCCGTGAACTCTTTATTGTAGAAAAATATTATTGTTGAGTTATTTTGACATGAGTCGTGAGTTCTTTATTGTGGAATAATATTGTTGATGAATTATTTTGGCAAGTTAAATTATTTGAGCACCTGAGGTGCAAATTGTGATATATTGTGATATTGATACGCATGCGGTGGTATAAGGTCTGGGTATTGAAAAGCATGCGGTGAGATAAGGGTGGCTTGATACGCGTGGCTAGTAGGGGGAACTACTAGAAGTCATGCGGTGTGATAAGGATGGCTAAAACGCGGGATGCTATTTCGGGAAAAATATTTTCTTTCAAATAAATTGTGAAGGCTCCCGCGGTGAGATAAGGAAATGAGATATTGTGAATTTATTTATGATTTGGGACTACGAGGCGGTACCTCGGGAATGCCCTTGTTGATATTGATTTATGGCCGCAGTTGCCTTTGATTATTATTGTAATTTTCTTCAAGTTGAAAAGAATTCTGTTTTGTTTCCACGAGATATTTATTTGCCATTATTTGATGTAATTAAATGTGACATACTACTTGATTCATTTTTATTATCATTTTATCTTATAATATTATTTAAATATTTTACCATGCCATTATTTATTCTCCAGTAGGGCCTGACCTGACCTCGTCACTACTCTACCGAGGTTAGGCTTGGAACTTACTGGGTACCGTTGTGGTGTACTCATACTACGCTTCTGCATATCTTTTTGTGCAGATCCAGGTACATCTTATTAGACCACGCATCAGTAAACTAGTTGTAAGAGGAGACTTCGAGGTATATCTGCCAGCGTCCACAGACTCTGAAGTCCCCTTCTATCTTACTATGTTGTCTTCCTTATTTTCTTTAGACTTTGATGTATAGAGACATAGAGAATAAATTCTTAGAAGCTTGTGACTTATTTCTACCGGGTTTTGGGAGTTGAAATTGTTTGAATTATAGTTTATTTATTTCAGATATTTATTATTATTCTGCATTGATAGGCTTACATAGTCTTAGAGACTAGGTGCCATCACGACATCCTACAGAGGGAATTTGGGGTCATGACAAAAGCGCTCCCTAACAAAGATAACTCCATACCCAAGGACTCGAACCCGAAATCTTTGGTTAAGGATGAACTCGTTTAGCTAATCATTGAAAGGCAAAGTCTATTCATTCCTCAAGAAGAAAACAAATTGTATTCCTATTTAAGTACTGAATATTAGTGATGAGAAACGAAGTTTTTAAAACTATTGTTGAAGGATCCTAGTTTAATTATAGTAGGGATTAATATTTCCTACCTAGTTGAAATAAGGAAGGACTTATATAAGTAAAACTTTTATAAGGAAAAGATTAAATTCTTAAATATTAGGGATTTTTATATAAATAACTATTCCTAAACTTAGGAAATTAATAAAATGTCTATTTTGTCTAGTATGAACTCAAATTTAAAAGGGTAAAAAAGACGAACGACATTTCACTAAGGGTCTTCGTGCTTTTAATATAATACTAGTCTTAGGGTACGCGCTTTACGCGTGTATCCTATATCAATAAAATATACTTTTTAAAAAGAATTACTAAAAAAATTTAATAAACAATGTGTATTACTTTTAAAATAAAAATTAACAAAAAATGTATAAGTTATTGAAAATGATGACTACTAAATATTGTATATAGCTGGCTCAATGAAAAAATAATTATTTTCAAAAAAGTTCTTAGATGCCTTATTGTAGTTTCTGAGGACTTCTATAGCAATATCTTATAAAAAATATTGTTATTTCTATGATCTAATAAAAAAAGTAAAACAAATATGTAAATACTATTACCAACAAAGATTTATCAAATAAAATAAATTTTAAAAAAAATTAATTTCTCTGCCATTTTCGGAATGAAGAGGTTGGTGTTATACTCATAGAAAATATTGATAAGAGGAAATGTAACGTCTAAATGACTTATATTTTTTATCAAATAATTTAATATGGAACATAAGGGAAGTTGTCATTTGTAAAATAATAATAATAATAATAATAATAATAATAATAATAATAATAATAATAATAATAATAATAAATGACAATTCCTTTAGAATAAAGTTTGTATTCTATTGTTCCTCTTGATTGCTTCAAGTTTGTTTTTTTACTAATTTGACTCTTAATACTATTATAACCAATTTTTCCAGCTAATGCTATTCTTATCAAAACAAATTTATGTATCCTATTCGGTTTGTCAATTTGAAAATAATTTTACTTATATGACGAATACGAAGAACAATTAAATTAATTATTGTTAATTAGTTCATTCAAAGGCTTAATTATTTGTTCGCAACACTAAGGAAATAATTATTTTTTGTTAATTAAATTCTTCATATTAGCTCATCCAATTTTAAATAATTATTTATAATTATACTATCATCTTAATTAATTTATCAAAGAGTAAAAACATTAATTTGATATTTAACTTTTTGGATTATTGTGTTTGTAAAATCATTAATGTACTTGACTATTGTCAACCACTTAAATATTTTGTTAGTGATTTGTTCAATACTGATCGGTGTTTTCTAATATTATGTAATAATAATAGTAATTGCTATTATTACCAAGCTTTTATATAAAATACTTATCAATTGAAATTTAAAAATGGCCAATAGTTGATATGAAAGGAAATATAGATGCAAACTTGACCTTGTATGATTGAAATGAAAGGACAAAAAACACAAAAATTATTGTGGAGTTTCGTTGTTGGAAAAGGTGGTTTATAGATTATTTTTACGTATATGCTTTTATGATTTTGTGTTTTAGTTCATATTTTTAGATTGTCGATAGTTTTTCCTTTTCCTTTTTAACGATTTATATAAAGACAATTTTAATTGATTTTAATATCCTAAATATTAGGACTTTGTACTTAATTAACAAGGAATGATTTAATAAGTAAGATTTTAATTGATTTTGAATTCATAAATATTAGAAAAATCACTCAAATTATAATTTTGTCCAATATGATATATATTATTATAGGGTAAAAAAGACGGACGACAATTCGCTAAGGGCCTTCGTGCTTTTAATATACACGCGTTGCGGTGTATCCCGTCTCAATGAGTAAATTTTTTTAAGAAAACATAGAAATATTATATTAAAAATAATGTTCGAATTATAAAATAAAAAGTCTAAACTCTCGAAATTGCTAAATGTTGATCTTATATATATATATATACATAGCTAAATCAATCCATTTCTTCAGCAATCTTGCTAGTGAAAATTTGCAACTAAAGGTCGTAAAAAGAAATATTATGTGAAAGTTAAATGTAAATTATTTCAAATGCCAAAATGTTACACCATAAAGGGAGCGTCATCGGTCCTAACCGTGTTTTCTACATTGTAAACAAAACAGAGCACACATAAGAAAAATAAATCGAAATAACGAATTGGATAATTAATTAAACATTAGTTCCAGACATTATTCGTCCCAACGTTGTCTTTGATATATATAGACTTTTTAAGAGACTGCAAAATTTGAAGTTATCAACAATCAATACAAATTTTACTTTAGAATAATCAACATCTTGACATAAGAAAAATCAAATTCTGCAAAAAGATGGATATTTTCTAGAGAAAATTAAGTTAGCAATGGCTCATGGCCCATGGGACAACTAACACGATAAAGAGTTTTGACTTACATATTCTTTGCATGTTCCTCCATATTTGTTTTGGAACGTGGAGTAAAATTATTGTGTTGGAATTCTAGTTGCCGCCAGATTTCTTAGGTTTCGGGAAGCCATATACTTTGAAGTTCCATAGACTTTAAACTTTGTTTCATTCGTATATGGACAATAAAAATAAAGTTAAACTCTCTTTGTTTGATAAAGGAAGTTGCGGCGAATTGCAGATTTCGTGCATTTAATTTCATTAGGCAAAGAGATATAGTATATTTTAAATATGGAAAGATTTAATAACCAAAATTTTAGCGGAATTTAAATCCTAAAAGTTAGAAAAATAACTAAATTACAATTAAGTTCAGTGTGAACTCTATTTTTAAAGGGTAAAAAAGGCGAACAACATTTCGCTAAAAACCTTCGTACTTTTAATATAGTATAGACTACTAAAATAATTTACGCAAAAATAATACCTCACTCTAGTAGTGTTTTCACATGGAAAAAGATGCACATAACTTGCACATGACTCATTTGTTAACTCCTTTAAGGACTAAAATCTCATATTTACTTTATTGTTGTGAAAATAACTCATCAAGTAACATTAATCTCTCTAGTATGCACATAAATTCTTTTATTATAATATTCGTAATAAGATTTATTTACTTTAAATATATCCATGCCCTGGTCGCGGAGGATGAGTTAATGTAGGTTTAATCTTTTCTCCTTTGGCTTGTGACAAATTAATTACTAAAAATATGAGTGTTCAAGGTTAGTATTATCCAACTAACCATTATTAGCATTTTCTATGTTGTGAAACAGGAAATATCATAATATATAGTTTTAAATCTTTTGTGCTTCATATTGCATGTCACACTTAAACAAGTTACAATCTTGTTGGTGATTCCCATTATATTGAGTGACATCAATGTTGGAAAGTCACCAAAGTGGATTTTCCTTGCTTATAACTCCATGGTGCTTTGGGGCAGTACCAGCACGAAAGCAGTAAATATGGCAGAATCTCACAACTTTTGTTATGGTTGGAGATGGTCCTTTGCCAGTCGTGCGTTTTTTGCTTTGCCACTTCTTGTACTGTCTTTCGTTCTTAGTGAGACTCCGAGGTTTCTCATTAAGAAAGGGCGTATGGAGGAGGCAAAAGCGTCCCTTAAGATGTGGAGGAAACGTGGAGCAGAAGCAGAGCTGCAGATGTTTGCAGGCATGATGGAAAATGAAGGCAAGAGGAAAAGGAAGAAATTGTCACACTCACCTCTTTTACTGCTTAACATATTGGCTCAAATTTTCCAGCAAGTGTTGGGCTTAGACTCAATACATTCTTTGGACCATTACTTCTGCAGTCAGCTAGATACACCTATAATGCCTCATTCATCGCTCCACTCATTGCCGAAATTGTTCGAGCTGGAGTTGCTGGACTTACTTATTCGAGTTACAGCTTCTTCGGCCGACGGATGACTCTAGTCTCGGCATGTTTAGGCATGCTTTTAGCACATGTACTTCTTCATTTCTTTCTTATTTAGGTTTCCTTTGTATAGATTAATTTTTATTAACTAAAATATAGCATATCTAATTTGATATCACTTTTCTCGGATTTTTTCAAGTTTCCTTGCCGGGTATCTTCCTTTTGGTAGGAGACTATATCTATCAACTGAGCCAAAAGAGTGCCTATGTTCGCATGGCATTTGCCTTCCCCCTCACAGGCTGCTATTCAATGTTCTCACGGCCTTCTGAGTGGACTGAAGAATCGTACGCTGAAGAATTAGGACTTTAGGCGCATGCTGGGAGACGAGCATATCTTTGCTCATGCCCCTAAACACGAATCCATTCGTTTTGCTACTCCTTTTTGCTCTCAAGGCTATGATATTCATGCTATTTGCTGCTCTGACATTGGGAATGTACTTCTCAATTTATAAATTTTTGTCCGAGAGAGAAAAGAAAGATGGCGAAGGAGTTGAGGAAGATCTCTTCAAATAACATTGGTTTTGGAAGAGGTTTCTTCCAAAAGATGGCAATGTTGAAGCCGTGTAGCTGTAAGTTATTTGTTTACTGTAAAATTATAATTTACATTTATTGTTCTTATGTATTCCTGAGATTTTGGGTATATATTTTTTTCTAGGATGGCAGCAACACTCTACTTATGTGGCAGCTCAGGAGCTTAATTCTGCATATTAACCAACCGATGGCTTTAGGGAGGTTTCAAGTAACACATTGGTGCGAGAAACAAAATTTTAGTTGATTAACTTGCTAATGTAGGTGTAGTTGAAAGACAAGAGATATTCTTCACTGAGACTCTCTCTCTCTTTGCAAGTGCAAGCCAAAGCCTTACTGAAAAATTATAGAAATGGCTATCAAGTGACTTTGATTTTCTTTCCTATTTAATTAGAATCTACTAAACTAAATTTTATACTAGCATTATGCAGATATTATTATTAATAAAATAATTTACGCAAAAATAATACCTCACCCTAGTAGTGCTTTCACATGGAAAAAGATGCACATAACATGCACATGAATCATTTGTTAACTTCTTTAAGGACAAAAATCTCATATTTACTATATTGTTGTGAAAACAACTCATCAAGTAACATTAATCTCTCTAGTATGCACATAAATTCTTTTATTATAATATTCGTAATAAGATTTATTTTCTTTAAATATATCCATGCCTCGGTCGTGGAGGATGAGTTAATGTAGGTTTAATCTTTTCTCCATTGGCTTGTGCCAAATTAGTATCTGAAAATATTAGTGTTCAAGGTTAGTATTATCCAACTAGCTATTATTAGCATTTTCTATATTGTGAAATAGAAAATATCATAATATATAGTTTTAAATCTTTTGTGCTTCATATTGCATGTCACACTTAAACAAGTTACAATCTTGCTGGTGATTCCCATTATATTGAGTGACATCAATTTTGGAAAGGCACCAAAGTGGATTTACATTGCTTATAAGTCCATGGTGCTTTGGGGCAGTACCAGCACGAAAACATTAAATATGGCAGAATCTCGCAACTTCTGTTATGGTTGGAGATGGTCCTTTGCCAGTCGTGGGTTTTTTGCTTTGCCACTATTTGTATTGTCTTTTTTTCTTAGTGAGACCCCGAGGTTTCTCATTATGAAGTGGCGTATTATCACGTCCCGAAATTCCCACCTTCGGACCGTGATGGCGCCTAACATTTTATTTGCTAGGCAAGCCAACGTTAGAATAATATTATCCATTTTAAAATAATTTTTAAATGTATTAATAACAAGGAAACAAATGCGGAAGTAAAGTTTGAAATATAGTAAAATAATCCATCAAATAACGGTGTCTAAATACCATCCCAGAATTGGTGTCACAAGTGCACGAGCTTCTAGATTAAATACAAATAAAAGTCTGAATAAAGTAAAGCTGTCTGGAAATAAACACACAACTAAAGTGAAAGAGACGGGGACTTCAGAACTGCGGACACCATGCAGTTATACCTCAAGTCTCCTCCGAGTAGCTGAAATCCGAGAAAAACTATGGCACGCCGCTGGGACCAACTCCAAAATTTGCACAAGAAGTGCAGAGTGTAGTATTAGTACAACCGACCCCATGTACAGGTAAATGATGAGCCTAACCTCAACGAAATAGTGACGAGGCTAATGCGGGTCACTTACATTACCTGTATGCAATATTAGATACAACAACAATAATAAAAATAAATCAAGTAACTCATTTATAATAATTGAAGCCAACTCAGCAGTCATAACCAATTATCATTTCCATCAATTCAGTTACAGCGCACAACCCGCTCCTCCAACATATTCATTTTAATCAAGTCTGTTGCGGCATGCAACCCGATCCTCCAATATTAAATTTTAATAAGTCTGTTGCGGCATGCAACCCAATCCTCCAATATTGACTTTTAATAAGTCTGTTGCGGCGTACAACTCGATCCTCCAATATTTACTTTTAATAAGTCTGTTGCGGCGTGCAACCCGATCCTCCAATATTTACTTTTAATAAGTCTGTTACGGCGTGCAACCCGATCCTCCAATATTGACTTTTAATAAGTCTGTTGTGGCGTGCAACCCGATCCTCCAATATATTCATTATAATCAATTATGTTGCGGCATGCAATCCGCTCCTCCAACATTTTCATTTACCAATTCTTATAGAAGAAATTTTCACCATTAATATAACAATTAATATAAAATTACGAGACAACAAGCATACAATAATTATGGTTTAATTATGAAGCAAACAATAACAAATAGCAAATTATTATGGAAATCAGGGAGCAAATAGGCAGTTTAATATTTATTATGCTAAATATCAAATAATAATTAATGCACATAATTCAAATAGTGTGTAACCATTAATGCAGGAATTCAAGAATTTATATTTGCAAAGAATAAGAGAGAAACAGTTATTATAATAATTAATTTATAATTAAAAACAATTTATGATTTTTCAAGTAAGCAGGCAAATAATTAATTTGACGATGTATAGACACTCGTCACCTCGCCTATATGTCGTTATATGCAATTCACATAACAAACAATTTAAGGGTTCTATTCCCTCAAGTCAAAGTTAACCCCGACACTTACTTCGCTTTGCAAATTCCAATCAATTATTCAACCACAACTTTTCCTTTTAAATTTACCTCTGAAAGCTTCAAATCTATTCACAAACAATTCAATATATTCAATACTAATCATAGGAATTAATTCCATATGAATTTACCAATTTTCCGGATAAAAATCTAAAATTTATTAAAATATTCGGCAGTGGGACCCACGTCTCAAATCCCGAAAAAATTCGCCAAATCTGAACACTCGTTCCGATACGAGTTCAACCATACAAAATTTGTCCAATTCTGAGAATGAAAAAAGGATATACTTGCATATGTAGCTCGGTGTCTGAATTGTCAGCAAGTTAAGTACGAGTATCAGAGATATATTGGTTTGCTTCAGAAGTTAGAAATTCCTGAGTGGAAGTGGGAGCGTATCACTATGAATTTTGTTGTTGGGCTCCCACTGACTCAGAGAAAATTTGACGCAGTTTGGGTCATTGTGGATAGGTTGACCAAGTCAGCCCATCGTGATATTGCATTCATGGTTGGAGAACGAATATTGCTCCGGGTTTCACCTATGAAAGGTGTAATGAGGTTCGGAAAGAAGGGCAAGTTGAGCCCTAGGTATATTAGACCCTTTGAAATTCTTGAAAGGGTGGGTGAAGTAGTCTACAGGCTTATATTACCACCTAGTTTATCAGCGGTTCATCCGGTGTTCCATGTGTCTATGCTCCGGAAATATCATGGTGATCCGTCCCATGTGTTAGATTTCAGCTCAGTCCAATTGGACAAAGATTTGACTTACGAGGAGGAGCCGGTGGCTATTCTAGCCCGGCAGGTCCGACAGTTGAGGTCAAAGAGTTATCCTTCAGTTCGGGTGCAATGGAGAGGTCAGCCGGTAGAGGCATCTACTTGGGAGTCCGAGTCGGACATGCAGAGTAAATATCCACACCTTTTCTCCATCTCAGGTACTTTTACTAACTCCGTTCGAGGACGAACGTTTATTTTAGAGGTGGAGAATGTGATGACCCAAAATGTCATTTTTAAATTTAATAAGTAATTCTGTGTTCTAAGACCTCGAAAAGCACCATTTATCATTCCTCGACTTGCGTGCGCAGTCCGTACATTTTTTTCGAAAAGTTTTCATGTGAAAAATGAATTAAAATGTGAAATAGAGCTTTAAAATTCAAGTGAGTTGACTTTGGTCAACATTTTTAGCAAACGGACCCGGATCAATGTTTTGACAGTTCCGGTAGCTCCGTATCATGATTTGGGACTTTAATTTGGAGGTCCCTAGCTCAAGTTATGACCATTTAACGAAACTAGTAATTTAAAGGCTAAATATTTCAAGTTTGACTGCGGAGCTGACTTTTTGATATCGGAGCCGGAATCCGATTCTGGAAATTTGAATAGCTCTGTTATGTCACTTATGACTTGTGTGCCAAATTTGAAGTCATTCCGGATTCATTTAATATGTTTTGGCACGAGATTTGCAAATTAAAAAGTTTAAAACTCAAAGTTTGAATCGAGATGTGAATTGTAATTTCAGCGTTGATTGACATGATGCGAGACCCCGAGTAAGTCCGTATTATATTATTGGACTTGTTGGTATATTCGTACGGGGTCCCGAGTACCCCGAGAGTGAAATGGATCGAAATCGGAACAAGAATTGGACTTAAGAAAAATCTGAAATTTTGAATTCTGGTGTAATCGCACCTGCGAAATTTTGACCGCAGGTGCGAGCTCGCAGAAGCGAGACTTCCATCGCAGATGCGGTCTTTGCAGGTGCGGCCCTTTTGCGCAGAAGCGGACATCGCATGTGCAATATTTTTGTCCGCAGATGCGAAACCTTGCCTGGTAGCCCCACTTCGCAAATGCGAGACCGCAGGTGTGAAAATATAGCCCGCAAATGCGAAAATGCTAGGCAAAATACATAAAATCGGGTCTTAGCCATTTTTACTCATTTTTGAGTTTTAAGTCTCGGATTTGGGCGATTTCAAGGGAAATTTTTACGACTTTGAATTGGGTAAGTTTTCTTTAACCAAAAGTGATTAAATTTCACAAATTCATGTCTATATTACACATTTTTCTCAGATTTAGATGGAAGAAATTGGAATTTTTGTAAACCTTTTCAAAAACGAAAAATTAAGATTTGAATGTCCATTGGATATCGGAATTGGACAAATTTTGTATGTTTGAACTCGTATCGGAACGGGTATTCGGAATTCATGAGTTTTTCCGAGATTTGAGACGTGGGTCCCACTATCGAATATTTTAATGAATTTCAAATTTTTATCCAGAAAATTGGTAAATGCATATGGAATTAATTCCTATGATTAGTATTAAATATACTGAAGTGTTTGTGAATAGATTTGAAGCTTTCGGAGGCAAATTTAAAAGGAAAAGTTGTGGTTGAATAATTGATTAAAATTTGCAAAGCGAGATAAGTGTCGGGGTTAATTTTGACTTGAGGAAATAGAACCCTTAAATTGTTTGTTATGTAAATTGCATGTAAATGACGTATAGGCGAGGTGACGAGTGTCTATACGTCGTCAAATTAATTATTTGCCTGCTTACTTGAAAAATTATAAATTATTTTTAATCATAAATTAATTATTATAATAATTATTTCTCTCTTATTCTTTGCAAATATAAATTCTTGAATTCCTGCATTAATTGTTACATGCTATTTGAATTATGTGCATTAATTGTTATTTGACATTTAGCATAATAAATATTAAACTGTCTATTTGCTCCCTGATTTCCATAATAATTTGCTATTTGTCATTTGTTTGCTTCATAATTAAACCATAATTATTGTATGTTTGTTGTCTCGTAATTTTATATTAATTGTTACATTTATTGGAAAAATTTCTTCTATAAGAATTGGTAAATGAAAAAGTTGGAGGAGAGGATTGCACGCCGCAACATGATTAATTATAATGAATATATTGAAAGATCGGGTTGCACGCCGCAACAGACTTATTAAAAGTCAATATTGGAGGATCGGGTTGCATGCCGCAACAGACTTATTAAAAGTCAATATTGGAGGATCGGGTTGCACGCCGCAACAGACTTATTAAAAGTCAATATTGGAGGATCGGGTTGTACGCCGCAATAGACTTTTTAAAAGTCAATATTGGAGGATCGGGTTGCACAGCGCAACAGACTTATTAAAAGTTAATATTGTAGGATTGGGTTGCACGCCGCAACAGAACTGAATGTGGATATATTATGAGAGCGGGTTGCACGCTGCAACTGAATTGATGGAAATGATAATTGGTTATGACTGCTGAGTTGGCTTCAACTATTATAAATGAGTTACTTGATTTATTTATATTATTGTTGTTGTATCTAATATTGCGTACAGGTAATGTAAGTGACCCGCCTTAGCCTCGTCACTACTTCTTCGAGGTTAGGCTTAGCACTTACCAGTACATGGGATCGGTTGTACTGATACTACATTCTGCACTTCTTGTACAGATTTTGGAGTTGGTCCCAGCGGCGTGCCAGAGTTTTGCTCGGATTTCAGCTACTCGGAGGAGACTTGAGGTATAACTGCATGGCGTCCGCAGTTCTGAAGTTCCCATCTATTTCACTTTAGTTGTGTGTTTATTTCCAGATAGCTTTACTTTATTCAAACCTTTATTTGTATTTAATTTGAAGCTCGTGCACTTGTGACACCAATTCTGGGATGGTATTTAGACACCGTTATTTGATGGATTATTTCACTATATTTCAAACTTTACTTCCGCATTTGTTTCCTTGTTATTAATACATTTAAAAATTGTTTTAAAATAGATAATATTATTCTAACATTGGCTTGCCTAGCAAGTAAAATATTAGGCGCCATCACGGTCCGAAGGTGGGAATTTCGGACGCATATGGAGGAGGCAAAAGCGTCCCTTAAGATGTCGAGGAAATGTGGAGAAGAAGCAGAGCTGCAGATGTTGGCAGGCATGATGGAAATTGAAGGCAAGAGGAAAAGGAAGAAATTGTCACACTCGCCCCTTTTACTGATTAACGTAGTGGCTCAAGTTTTCCAGCAAGTGTTGGGCTTAGACTCAATACTATTCTTTGGACCATTACATCTGCAGTTAGCTAGATACATCTATAATGCCTCTTTCGGCGCTCCTCTCATTACCGAAGTTGTTCAAGTTGGTGTTGTTGGACTCACTTATCCGAGTTACAGCTTCTTCGGCCGACAAAGGACTCTAGTCTCTCCATGTTTAGGCATAATTTTTGCACATGTACTTCTTCATTTCTTTCTTATTTAGGTTTTCTTTATATAGATCAATTTTTATTAACTAAAATATAGCATATATAACTTGATATCACTTTTCTCGGATTTTTTCAGGTTTCCTTGCTGGGTCTCTTCCTTTTAGTAGGAGACCATATCTTTCAACTGAGCGAAAAGAGTATCTATGTTGACATGGCATTTGCCATCCCCCTCATAGACTGCTATTCAATGTTCATGGGGCCTTCTGAGTGGACTGAAGAATCGTACGCTGAAGAGATAAGTGCGTTAGGCGCATGCTGGGAGACGAGCATATCTTACCTCATGTCCCTAATCATGAATCCATCCGTTTTGCTGCTCCTTTGTGATCTCAAGGCTTGGATATTCATGCTATTTGCTACTATGATATTGGGAATGTGCTTCTCAATTTATAAAGTTTTGCACGAGAGAGAAAAGAAACATGGCGAAGGAGTTGAGGAAGATCTCTTCAAATAACATTGGTTTTGGAAGAGGTTTCTTCCAAAAGATGGCAATGTTGAAGCCGTGAAGCTGTAAATTAATTTTTACTGTAAAATTATAATTTATATTTATTGTTCTTATGTATTCCTGAGATTTTGGGTATATGTTCTATTCTAGGATGACAACAACACTCTATCTATGTGGCAGATCAGGAGCATAATTCTGCATATTAACCAACTGATGGCTTTAGGGAGGTTTCAAGTAACACATTGCTATTCCTCATTTTTAGTTGATTACCTTTCTAATGTAGGTGTAGTTGAAAGACAAGAGATATTCTTCAGTGAGGCTCTCTCTCTTTGCAAGTGCAAGCCAAAGCCTTGCTGAAGAATGATAGAAACGGCTATCAAGTGACTTTGATTTTCTTTCCTATTTAATTGGAATCTACTAAACTAAATTTTATACTAGCATCATGCACATAATATTATTACTAAAATAATTTACGCAAAAATAATACCTCACTCTAGTAGTGCTTTAACATGAAAAAGGATGCACATAACATGCACATGACTCATTTGTTAACTCCTTTAAGGACTAAAATCTCATATTTACTTTATTGTTGTGAAAATAACTCATCAAGTAACATTAATCTCTCTAGTATGCACATAAATTCTTTTATTATAAGATTCATAATAAGATTTATTTACTTTAAATATATCCATGCCCTGGTCGTGGAGGATGAGTTAATGTAGGTTTAATCTTTTTTCCTTTGGCTTGTGCCAAATTAATTGCTGAAAATATGAGTGTTCAAGGTTAGTATTATCCAACTAACCATTATTAGCATTTTCTATGTTGTGAAACAAGAAATATCATAATATATAGTTTTAAATCTTTTGTGCTTCATATTTCATGTCACACTTAAACAAGTTACAATCTTGCTGGTGATTCCCATTATATTAAGTGACATCAATGTTGGAAAGTCACCAAAGTGGATTTTCCTTGCTTATAACTCCATGGTGCTTTGGGGCAGTACCAGCACGAAAGCAGTAAATATGGCAAAATCTCACAACTTTTGTTATGGTTGGAGATGGTCCTTTGCCAGTCGTGCGTTTTTTGCTTTGCCACTTCTTGTACTGTCTTTCGTTCTTAGTGAGACCCCGAGGTTTCTCATTAAGAAAGGGAATATGGAGGAGGCAAAAGCATCCCTTAAGATGTGGAGTAAATGTGGAGCAGAAGCAGAGCTGCAGATGTTTGCAGGCATGATGGAAAATGAAGGCAAGAGGAAAAGGAAGAAATTGTCACACTCGCCCCTTTTATTTCTTAACATATTGGCTCAAATTTTTCAGCAAGTGTTGGGTTTAGACTCAATACTATTCTTTGGACCATTAGTTCTGCAGTCAGCTAGATACACCTATAATGCCTCATTCGTCGTTCCACTCAGTGCCGAAATTGTTCGAGCTGGAGTTGCTGGACTCACTTATCTGAGTTACAACTTCTTCGGCTGATGGAGGACTCTAGTCTCGGCATTTTTAGGCATGATTTTTGTCACGACCCAATTTCACCTATAAGTCGTGATGGCACCCAACACTACAGCTAGGCAAACCAACTAATAAATTAAGCATACATTGATAAAATTTAAAACCAAAAAAATATAATAAAACCCAAACTCTACCAATGTGTGTGCCAAGACCTGGTGTCACAAGTGTATGAGCATCTAGTAGATTATAAAAAACTCCAAATACTATCTAAAATGAAATAGACAGAATGTAAATATAAGAAGAGACATTGGTAGCTGCAGAACGACTCAGAAAGGCAGCTCACCACTATGCCTCGGGATGACGTGGATATGTGATGATAGGTCATCCACTAGTACATGTCTCAGATCCTGCACAAAAAGTGCAGCAAGTGTAGTATGAGTACGTAAACAACGTGTACCCAGTAAGTATCAAGCCTAATCTCGAAGTGGTAGAGACGAGATGACCGACTTTGACACTCACTATGGGTCAATAATAATAACTGAAATACAATTAGGATATTTAAATCAGCATGATTTACAGAATTTAAAATAATTTATTTAATCAGCGGAAATAATCAAATTTCTTCAAACGCAACAATTCTCAATATATTAACTGAATCCTTCAATTCAAATAATTTCCAATTTATCAATTAAATATCATTTACACGAATAACAATTAATTCTTTAACAAGCAAGAATAATAATTCATTAAATTCCAAGGATTTTTCAATTTATCAATTTGCTTCGCAAGCTGAAATAAATTATTAAAGTATCGTGTAATTATTATTATTATTAAGCACGATTTCTGCCGAGGACGTACGGCCCGATCCAGAGTGTCGTGTACACTACCGAGGGACGTGCGACGCGATCCATAGATGCATCTATCCTGCCGGGGCGTTCGGCCCGCTCCACTGGAACGGAGGACATTTTTCTTATGTACCTCCGGAATGAGAGTATATTTTTTATAAGATAAATTCAGGAGGAAGAACAATTTCTCTTAACAATTAATTAATTAAAACAAAAAATCAAGTATATAAGATTTCCATCCTTTAATATTTTTAGCTAACAATTTACAATATATATATATATATATATATATATATATATATATATATATATATATCAAGTAATATTAATTAAACAAGGAATACAATTTACACAAGTAATTCATACTTTGAGTCCTAAACTACCCGGACTTTAGCATTAATAGTAGCTACGCACGAACTCTCGTCACCTCGTGCGTACGTAGCCCCCATAATTAGCAACAATTATTTAATTTTAATCACCTATGAGGTAATTTCCTCCTCACAATATTAGACAAGAGACATACCTCGTCTTGCTCCAATTTAATCCACTAGAAGGCCTTTTCCACGATTATCCAACTTTGTCTGGCTCGAATCTAGCCAAAATAATTCGATACAATCACTAAAAATTATAGGAATCAATTCTATAAGAAAATGCTACATTTCCAATCAAAATTCCGAAATTAATTATCAAATTCGTCCATGGGACCCACATCTCGGAATCCGACGAAAGTTACAAAATATGAACATCCATTCAACCACGAGTCTACCCATACCAAAATCACTAAATTTCGATAACAATTCGGCCTTCAAATCCTCAAATCTATCCAATATTGAGTTAGGAACACTTACCCCGTTGTTTTCTCTGAAAATCTCCCAAAAATTACCTAAATCCGAGCTCCAAATCGTTAAAAATGGAAAATATTTTCAGAACTTAAACTCTCTACCCAGTGATTTCTTCTACGCGATCGCGTAGCACAAATTTTCTGCCCAAACATTAACCCTACGTGATCGCATCAAGTCCCACACGATCGCGATGCACCAGGTTCTGACTCTACGCGATCGCATCCCTCTTCACGCGATCGCGTAGCACAAACGCGTGGCCCAGCTTCCTCTCAAATTTCCCCTACGCAATCGCAAACAATGACACGCGATCGCGATACACACACTAGCCAATCCTACGCGATCGCGGACGTGTCCACGCGATCGCAGTGAATAAATTCCTAGCTGCCCAAATTAACTCTATTCGATCGCAACCCCATTCACGCGATCGCGTAGAACAAATCCACCTCTGCCTAAATTACTCTACGCGATCGCAGACCAACTTACGCGATCGCGTATAAGGATACCAGAAGAAAATACCAGCAGCTATCAGTAGTGTTCCAAAGACCAAAAGTGATCCGCTAGTCGTCCGAAATTCACCCGAGCCCCTCGGGACCTCAACCAATTATACCAACAAGTCCCAAAATATCATACAAACTTAGTCGAACCCTCAAATCACACCAAACAACGCTAAAACTACGAATCACCCCTCAATTCAAGCTTAATGAAACTTAAGATTTTCAACTTCTACATTATGTACGAAATCTATCAATTCAAGTCCGACTGACCTCAAATTTTTCACACAAGTCATAAATAGCATAACGGAGCTATGAAAATTTTTAGAACTGGATTATGACTCCGATATCAAAAGTCAACTACCCAGGCAAACTTCCAAACTTAAATTCCTATTTTAGCTATTTCAAGCTTAATTTAACTACGGACTTCCAAATAAAATTCCGAACACGCTCGTAAGTCTAAAATCACCATACAGAGCTGTTGGAATCGTCAAAATTCTATTCCGGGATCGTTTTCTCAAAATGTTGACCGAAGTCAAATTTTGCACTTTAAGACCAACTTAAGGAACCAAGTGTTCTGGTTTCAACCCAAACACTTTCAAATACCGAACCAAACATTCCCGCAAGTCATAAATCATTAAAAGCACATACAGAAAGTTTTATTTTAGCTAACGGGATTCTAAAAGTTAAAATGACCGATTGGGTTATTATATTTTCCACTTCTTAAACAAATGCTCGTCCTCGAACGGGTTTAGAATTGTACCTGGAGTGCTGAATAAGTGTAGATATCTGCCTCCCAAGTTGCTTCCTCGACTGGTTAGCCCATCCACTGGACCTTTACTGCAGAAATCCTCTTAGACCTCAACTGGCGAACTTGTTTATCAAGTTGGCAAATGGCTCTTCTTCATAACCCAAACTCTGATCTAGTTGAAATGTGCTGAAGTCCAACATATGTGATAGGTCAGCATGATACTTCTGGATCATAGATACATGGAAAACTGAATGAACTCCCGATAGACTGGGAGGCAATGCAAGCTCATAAACAACCTCCCCAACTCATTTCAACACCTCAAATGGGCCTATAAACCTTGGGCTCAACTTGCCCTTCCTGCCATGTCCCGCCACGTCCGATGTCGGGCCATGGCCACGTACAACCACGTCCTGCCATGTCCCGTCATGTTCTGCCTCGTGCGATGGCCATGTCCTGCGACGTCCGACGTCGTGCCATGGCCACGCCCTGCCATGTCCTGCGTCCTGCCATGGCCATGTACTGCGTCGTGCCATGGCCATGTCCTACGACGTCCGATGCCATGCCATGGCCACGCCCTGCCATGTCCTGCGTCGTGCCATGGCCATGTCCTGCCACGTCCGACGCCGAGCCATGGCCACGTCCGACGCCGACCCATGGCCACACCCTACAATGTCCTGCGTCCTGCCATGTCCTGCCGTGGCCATGTCCTGTCATGTCCTGCATCGTGCCATGGCCATGTCCTGCGATGTCTGACGCCGTGCCATGGCCACGCCCTGCCATGTCCTGTGTCCTGCCATGTCCAATCTATTAGTCACGGAATGCGATTGCATAGAATGCAGAATGCATTCATAAGTCGCAATTGTAGATTACGGTTTATAAGTCGCAATTGTAGAATGCGATTTATCTCTAAATTGATTATGGCGCAATTGCTGAATGAATAAGTCCCATTTATGTAGTGGAGAAGGCAAAACAAAGTGTTAGTAGCAAAATGATAAGATGGATGAAACCTGACTCTCGATGGCTGAAGCTAAACACAGATGGTTGTCGTAAAGGTAATTCGGGAAGTGCTGACAGAGGCGGTGTCATCAGAGACAACCTTGGACGATGTATTTTTGCATATGCTGAAAACTATGGCAAATGTAGTAATAATATGGCTGAGGCTATAACTTTGAAACATGGAATGAATTTATGCATTGATAGAGGTTTTCTTTATGTGATGGTGGAATCCGATTCCAAATTGATTATTGACATGATTAACAACAAAATGAAGGCACCCTCGCTGATCCAACATATTATAGACCAGATTGTTCAACTCTCTAGCAAAGGTAATTTTGTTTTTGTCTATACTTTCAGAGAGGGAAACACAATGGCTGATCAACTAACTAATTTGGGAGAATCAATAGGAGGTCAGATTATAATGGATGATACTAGTTCTCTACCGGACATAGTGCAATCCCTACTGAAGTTGGATCAAGATGGCATCCCAAATTTCAGATTTAAGACAAAGAAGAACAATTTTGTTATTAATGATGCCAGTTCTACATAATTTTGTACATTGTATAGTGTTGCTAACTATAGGCATAGTATCCTGTAGTTTAGAGCTTAATTGTCAAATTGTTATGGAGGAAATCTCCCAACTTAGGCAGAGTTCTTGGCATCTGTTCACAAGGATGATCCATGTCATTTCTCACCATGTTCTGGAGGCTATGTTCTATGTCCTTCTCTGTGTTTTAGTTCTTTTTGATAATATACGAGTTGGGGTCTATGCCTAAATCCCAACTCCCACCATGGTGAACTTTTTATTAAAAAAGAAAGTCCCATTTATGATAGGAATAAGTCTCACGCAGAAACTCTCTAAAAAAGGCTCCAATTTTCATATTTCGCCAAAACATTATGTCTCATATGATAGCTGTCACGGCTCAATTTTCCCTCTGTATGACGTCGTGACGACATCTAGTCTCTATGACTAGGTAAGTCTAATATTTTCGGAATAATGAAATAAAAACATGAATTAAACAACTAACTGTTCAAAATACACAGTAATCCCAAAACCCGAAACATCGTAAGTCACAAGCTACAAAAAGAAACTAGTATCTCTATACATCAGAGTCTAATAACAGAAGTAAGGAAGGTAAATCACATAGGAAAGAATAGAGAGGGACTCCGAGGTCTGCGAACACGACAGATATACCTTGAAGTCCCCGTACAACAGCAAGCACTCTCTGCTAGTAGCGGGGCTGATAAGAAGTACCTGGATCTGCACACAAAACATGTGCAGAAGAGTAGCATGAGTACACCACAATCGGTACCCAGTAAGTTCTAAACCTAACCTCGGTAGAGTAGTGATTAGGTCAGGTCCGGGCCCTACTGGAATATGATAATAAAGCAAGGCAAAAATGAAATATCGTAGTAAAATAAAGACTGAAATTTAACAAGAAAGAATTTATAGACTGTAACAATTCAATACATAAAAATACAACAGGGGATCTCTCGAGATACCGTCTCGTAGTCCCAAACGTAAATGTGCAAGGGGATCTCCCGAAATACCGTTCCGTAGTCCCAAAGTAAATATGCAAGACAGGGGGATCTCTCAGAATACCGTTCCGTAGTCCCAAAGTAAATATGCAGTACAAAGGGATCTCCCGGAATACCGTTCCATAGTCCCAAAATAAATATGCAGTATAGGGGGATCGCCCGAAATACCGTTCTGTAGTCCTAATGTAAATATGCAGCGCAGACAATAGAAATACAACTACATCACGATATCTTACGATTGAGACTAAGTACAAGTCAAGGAATAAGCAGGAAATTCACTAAGCATGCTGGACAGAGTTCACATAAGCAGTTAAGACACGTAGACATGTTGTATTAGACTAAACAGGATAGCTACACATATTGGAATAACTCAATTAAGAATGAAAATAGATTGTTACTCATTAAAATGGTATAACTCAAAATAAAAGGAAAACAAGTTGTTGCTCAGTAAGAAAATCGAGTTTTTCTACAACTAGCCCGTGTACGTACTCATCACCTCACGTACACGGTGCTCACATATCACAATAGTTTCAAATCTTAAGGGGATTCTCCCACACAAAGTTAGGCAAGCCACTTACCTCGAACCAAGCTCAATCAATCGGTCACAAAGCCTTTCCCACGAATATCCGGCTCTGAATGGCCCAAATCTAGCTAAAAGCAATTACATATCATAAATACAACCATAATAGGCTCATCTAATTAATAAAATCAATACTTTAATAAAAATTCTGAAATTCGTCCTAAAAAGTCGACCCGGGCCCACGTTTCGTAATTGGGTAAAATTCACAAAATTCGAAAGCCCATTCACTTATGAGTCTAACCATATCAAATTTACTAAAATCCGACACCAAATGGTCCTTCAAATCCACAATTCAAACTTTTCAAATCCCTAGTCTCAAACTCCCAAATCCCACCTTAAATACACACTAACTAGGTGGAAAAATAAGTGGGAAAGCAAGATTATTGATCAAAATAAGCACAAGGGACTTGCCTCAAGAAATCTCTCGAAAATGCTCTAAACAATCGCCCTAAACCGAGTTTGCAAAGTCCAAAATGACAAAAATCAAGAAGCCCTTCGATTTTAACCACTGCGCAGGTATTTCCGCACCTGCGGAGCCTGGGCTCGCCCCTGCGGGTGCGCTTGTACGGAAAATATGCGCATCTGTGCAAATCACTTACCTTCTCTGCCTCGGCACCTGCGATGAAAGGGCCGCACCTGTGCGTGCGCGCATGCGAAAATCTCTTCCGCTTCTGCGGACCTTGCGCACGTGCGATGACCCTAACGCATCTGCGGGCATCACAGATACGGAATTCACCTCGCACCTGCGACCCCTGACACTCCTCCACTTTTTCGCTTCTGCGCTTGTCTCTCCGCACGTGCAATCCCGCACCTGCGGTCTCTCCACCGCAGGTGCAAAATACCAGATGCCTGAAGGCTTCAGCAGCAACACAAATCCAACTTTTTGATCCATTAAGCACTCAAAACTCAGCCGAGGCCTCCGGGACCTCAACCAAACACATCAACCAATCCTAAAATACCATACAAACTTAGTCGAACCCTCAAATTACATCAACTAATGCTAAAAATACAAATCATCCTCCGATTCAAACTTAAAGAACTTGAAACTTTCAAATTCGACAACAGATGCCGAAACTAACCAAACCACGTCTGATTGACCCCAAATTTTGCACACAAGTCATATTCAACATTACGGACCTACTTTAACTTTCAGAATCGAAATCCGACCTCGATATAAAAATTTCACTACCGGCCCAAAACTCCAAAAATTTGACTTACGTCATTTCAAGCCTAAATGAGCTACGGACCTCCAAAACACAATCCGAATACGCCCCTAAGTCAAAAATTACCTTATGGAGCTAACGGAACCGATGGAATTCTATTCCAGAGTCGACTTCACCCAGTCCTAATTACGGTCCAAATCCTAAGGCTTAAATCTCCATTTAGGGACTAAGTGTCCCAAAACACTCCAAAAATCAAAACAAAACCTCCCGACAAGTCACAAAAGCAAAAATAAATATGGAAGAAGAAGTAAATAGGGGATCGGGGCTATTACTTTCAAAACGACCGGCCGGATCGTTACAATAGCAATGGCCTCTTAGCTCAAAATCCCACTTTCCCCCTCCTCAAATTGAAGAAATTAGCAAAGGTCGGTTATTTTGAAAAGAATTATACGGAGAATGGTTCAAAGAACCAATTGAGCGGGAGGATGGTTCTTTGCCTGATGTTAGGAATTTGGAGCAAACAAAAACGTTGGTTGCATTACTGGAGGTAGGCTTGAGATTTTCCAATTGTGTGTCTGTCGCAATTGGAGAGTACCAGTAATGGCCTCATCTTCTACCAGTAATGTGGAGAGTACAATTCTTCTATTGATGAGATGTAGACAGTTACAAATAGATGACTCATAGGATTGCCTCCGGAAAATGTTTGTCGCTGGTAATTTTACTTTGTTAGTTAGAGCAAAGGTTGATATCTATATGCTCTTTGTAATTATGGCCAATATTTTGGCTAATGGATTCTATCTCACATAAATATAAGCATCTTTGTAAAGTGTAGACTTTGTTGGCAATATTTTTTGGGACCCAAAAATATTACATTATGTGATGGACATCATTTGCACAAGTTGTATCGCTTCTTTTATACCTAAGAGGCCAAGGCTTTTTTGCATATAAAAGGGAAAGTCATTAGTTGATTTTAAACACACCAACAAGACTTGAGTCTTCATTTCTTGTTTCTTCCTTTCTTTCTTTTATTAAGAGTGTTTTGTATGAGAGTTAAGTGTTGGGAAGCACTTGTGTGAACCCTTTCTTTGGAGTGATCTTGTGGGGTTATTCTCTTGGGGTATTTGAGATTAATTAGAGTATTTAGTCTAATTTTATACTCTCTTTTGTATTCTTGTTGGTATAGTGAAATTACTCCTTTCCGCTTGTGGACGTAGGTCACTTTGACTAAACCACGTTAAATTTGTGTCTTCTTAATATGCTTTAATTATCGTTGTTATCAACTTTCATTTTCTTTGTTATTGTCATTATAACGTTGTTTGGCTAAATTCTGCACTATCCGGGTTCCCGATCCTAACACTATGTAGTGTTGTTTGAGATTATGCTTATTCCAGGTTCTTATTTGTTTAGTTAGTAATCAAGCTTTACTCCAAACCCTGACCTATAGCACCACACCTAGAGGTATTTTCAAGAGACAAAGCAATTTACGAAGCTGTTCAGAATGCTTTCGTTACAATTTTTATAAGGAAGAACCTAGTTGAACTGCTAGGAAACTCGTGAGTCTAGCCGTAGATTCAAGTATTGAAGATCTTGCTGCTCTGGAGTTGATAGTTAGAGCCATGGTGTCAAAAGGCGATATAACTACTAGCACATTATGTTCCTGAACTATATATCTGGCACCTCATTTTACTATGAATGAGCTGATATAATATCACCAATGCCTGGTGTCACGATCCAAAATTCCGTTAAAGGTCGTGATAGTGCCGTACACCACTATCAGGCAAGCCAACAACTAAATAGTTAATTAAATTCACATTTTAATATTTTTTTTTAAATCGTAAATTTATTTTAATTTATCTAGTAAAATATGAATTTACAGAATAATTAACAATGTTTTCCAATTTCAATACAGAACATCCCATAATCATCCCAGAACCCGGTGTCACAAGTCCATGAGCCTTTTCTAGAAATTTAAAATAAAATACAATAACTGTCCGGAATACAAATTTGGATAGGAAAGAAAATACAATACTCTGAAGGAGACTCTGCTGGCTACGGAGTGTCGTATAGAATGCAGCTCACCTAAGTCTCCGCCATAATCGCGCCTCTGCGCCCACAAAGTTGCTAAACATATGTGTACCTGCATAAAAATGTGCAGCAAGTGTAGTATGAGTACGTCAATCAACGCGTACTCAGTAAGTATCCCGCCTAACCCTGAAGAAGTAGTGACGAGGGGTCGAGTTCGACACTTATAATGGGATATAAATAGGATATCAATGATATAATTAAATATGGATTATATGAACGGTTGCAAGCTCAATATTTTGAAGTAAGTAAGCAATTCTTTTATAATTAAGAAATATCCAAAAAAATTTCCCCTTATTTAAAAATTTAACTCAGGCCGAGGAGGTAATATCATTATTTATAAATTTCAAGGCAAACAATACAAGCATGCGCAAATTATGCCGAGGTCATACAGCCCGATCCAACAAATATTTAAATTGTGCACTACTAGAGGGTCGAATAACGCGAACCATAGATGCATCTATTTAACCTGCCGAGGCGAACAGCCTGCTCCCATGAGAGTAGTAGGATATACCCCGCTCGCGAATCATATGTGCGACGCGGTAAAACATAAATTTAAGAAATCACCCCGCTCGCGGATCATACTTGCGATACGGTCAAATATAAATTTAACATTTAAAATCATATCTCTTTATTGGTTCTTTTCAAAATAAGGAAAACTCAACTTGTAGCGTTTTAAGAAAATTACCCCGCTCGCGGATCATACATGCGATGCGGTTACACATAGATTCTTCAGCTATTATATTATTCCTCAATTCTTTTCGAAATTACGAAGTTCAAATGAAACCTTTTAAATCTTAAGTTCTTCAATTTCAACTCCTTTCAAAACATTTAATAAGCAGACTCAATCTCGCTCCCTTTCAAGGCAAACAATAAACATAAATCAATAACAATATCAACAAGGCATAATGTGAGTCTAAAACTACCCAGACGTAGGCATAGCTAGTAGCTACATACAGATTCTCATTACTTCGTGCGTATGTAGCCCCCACAAATAGGAGCACACAATAATTTAGTTCACCTATGGAGTTAATTCCCTCTTACAAGGTTAGAAAGGAGACTTACCTCTCTCCGAAGTTCTATAACCGGCTCCGAAGCCATTCAATCAACTCAAATCGATGCCCAATGCTCCACAACCCATTATAATTGATGAATATGGCACTCCAATGTGCTCCAAAATCGGCACCCATGGGCGAAAATGAAATGAGATACAGCCAAACCCTCGCTTTAAAGGAGACACTACCTAGCCTCGACTTTCGCACATGCGGCCTCTTCGTCGCATCTGCGGTCTCGCAGGTGCGGCCAAAACCTCGCACCTGCGCATTCCCTCTGCCTAGCTCGACTCCGCACCTGCGCCTTTCCTTCTGTGTCAGCGCCTTCGCAGGTGCGGACAAACCTTTGCACCTGCGATCACTGCCCAGCTTCGCCCAAACCGCACCTACGACCATTAGCTTGCACCTGCGGTTCTTTTGCACAGGTGCGATCACACCAGATATCTGCTGCCTCATCTTTTCTTCCAAGTCCAAACTCGATCCGTTGACCATACGGAATCCACCTGAGGTCCTCGGGACCTCAACCAATTATACCAACATGTCCCAAAACACATTACGAACTTAGTCGAGCCTTCAAATCACATCAAACAGCGTCGAATTCATGAATCGCATCCCATTCCAAGATTAATGAACTTTAGAATTTCAAACCTCTACATTCGATATCGAAACCTATCAAATCACGCCCGATTGACCTCAAATTTTGCACACAAGCCACATTTGACATTACAGACCCACTCTAACTTTCGAAATCGGAATCCGACCCCGATATCAAAAAGTTTACTTCCGGTCAAACTTGTCATAAACCTCCAATTTCCTAACTTTCGCCAAACGACTCCAAAATGACCTACGGACCTCCAAATCCACTTTTGTACGCGCTCCCAATTCTGGAATCACCATACGGAGCTATTCCCAGACTCGGAATTCCAAACGGATATTGATAACATTGAAATGTACTTCAACCCAAATTTATGAACTTCTTCCAAATGCTAATTTTTGGAAGTGGGAGTTCTAGTGGTAATCACCCTCCACTTCTAATCAAGAGATTGTGAGTTCGAGTCAGCCCGAGAGCAAGGTGGGAGTTCTTGGAGGGAGGGAGCCGAGGGTCTATCGGAAACAACCTCTCTACCCAAGGGTAGGGGTAAGGTCTGCGTACACATTACCCTCCCCAGACCCCACTAGTGGTATTATAGTGGGTTGTTGTTGTTGTTACAAAATGTTAACTTCC
This sequence comes from Nicotiana tomentosiformis, assembly GCF_000390325.3. NCBI lineage: Eukaryota > Viridiplantae > Streptophyta > Magnoliopsida > Solanales > Solanaceae > Nicotiana > Nicotiana tomentosiformis. The sequence continues at coordinate 79,777,459 of NC_090821.1, read as the reverse complement.
ACAGTAGGTGCCGAAACGCTCTCGGGGCATCCAAAATCCGATCCGAACATACGCCCAAGTCCGAAATCATCATACGAACCTACTGGAACCTTCAAATCCCAATTCCGAGGTCGTTTACTCTAAAATCCAATCTTAGTCAATTCTTCCAACTTTAAGCTTTCTAAACGAGAATTTTCTTTCCAACCCGAGTCTAAACTTCTCGAAATTCAATCCCGACCACGCGTACAAGTCAGAATACCTGAAGTGAAGCTGCTCTTTGCCTCGAACCGCCGAACGATGTGCTAGAGCTCAAAACGACCGGTCGGGTCGTTACATTCTCTCCCACTTAAACATACGTTCGTCCTCGAACGCGCTCTAGAGTTGTCTGAAATCACTACTTAACACCCCGTGCACCTACCCATGCTACCACAACTCAGTTGAGCACACTGGATTGAGTAAATCTGAAGATTCCCCTTTTTGCTTAGTCAAATTAGCCTTAGAGCCAAATTCCAACATCTGTAATCTTCTACCAGGCCTGTTTCTAACGTACGATCACCGTGTCAATCACCACACGATGTACCAAAACATGACTGCATTCCTTTGCTGAATTCACACCATGCGCCACATAATTCACATGAGCCTAATAACATCCTCTGATAACAATAGCCGAAATTCTACGAACCTGATGTCCGCAATGCACTTCATGACATATATAAGTCTGGTTCCAACTCTTGTAATGCTGCCGCAACGGAAAAGATGCGTAGAAATTTACAACCAACTGTCGAGTCAACCATTCATTGAGTTTCTCCCCTTGACAAGAACCATTACCTCAATCTGGATTGAATACCGATACTTACTCTTTAACTATGCCTCATACCGATCTGATCACACTGACCCCAGGTCCAATAATCACGTCTCTCCTAATATAAGCTGCCCAGACAATAAGCCACCTCAGACTCTGCCAAAATCTCATATGATGCCACAACGTGCCGAACTACAAACTTAAATGTGATACATAAGGAAAACGCACTCTGGAAAGAACTACTCAACCCACGTAACTAATTAAACAACCGAAAAGGTGTTATGAACCTTCCCCAGAAAATGAGAAACAAAACACACAAGAATAGATATAGGGAGTTGTACTCCACATCACACTGTTGTGGCGCGCAACTCGATCCAAACATAAAATCTATAAAAGGAGATACTTACAGAGTTAGAATGCTCATTATTACAAAATACCCGAATAGCGGCCACAAGCACGCTAAGTGCATAATACCATCCCTAGGGAGACATATAGTACCATACGCTACAAAACTCGAGCACAACTAAAGTGCGATATATGATCTGAAGCTCGAGAGCCATCCCGCTCACACAACACCATCTCTACGCGGAACCTCAACACATAGGAAATTTATCAAGACATTCCACAACTCACACGGCACAATATAGTATTACATGAAATAGTTGACGACGAAATAACATCCAATGTCCGAATATTCCTCCATAAGGAGCGCTATGCCAAAATGAACACATCCGTCCTGACATAGAGCCATATTCACTTTTAAATCCATACACATACCTCAAGCCGATTCTGATCGCACCGTACTAGGCTAATAACCTTTCAAGGGTCCATAATAACCCCTCTTTCCCATAACACATAAGAACAACCGTCATAACCGGAACAACTTCCACAGTCCACCACCAAATAAACCGAGCGCCCTCCGGGCATAAATTCCCAATTAGCGATATTACCAAAATCTTCATACTTGGTTTCCATTCTTCAATCAATCAAGTGACTACATGTCACACTTATACCATCTTCCCGTGGGATATGCTCCCATGACCTTCCGCACCAGGAAACAAGTCTGTACATTCATACTATCGGCCACACCAATTGTTGTAAAGCAAATTCAAGAATCCGCATTCAATATGCAAAGCCTCTTTACACCAGGCACCGATATCAGGTGACGCCAAAGACAATACCAGCTTACTCTAACCATTTAAATCCTTTCCCGCTCATTCGAGCTCTTGACTTTCTTGTCGACACGAAACTGCAACCTTGATCCTCAACTTCTGAATCCCATGCCGATCACTACACTTAGTCATGCCAATACACAACAGTACAGGAATTTCATCTTAACCTCCGAACTACTAATAGAGTAAACACTTCACCACATAGAAACCTTTTACTTAACTCGTTCCAAGAGAACCATCTCAACTTGTGACTAAATCCTCAAATCTGCAGAAAATACCAACCTCAAGTAGTGGTCTAAACCACCACAGTCCTTCAGGAATCCGTCTACACCTAACATGACATAATGCTCGAATGCCCTCAATTAAAATCAATTACGGCAGCCGTCAAACCTCACACGTACTGCCACAAATCACATGCACAAATCAACACGCTTAAGGAGCTAATCATTGCCATCATCATGCCAATTCAACCATTGCTAACCAAAACCCGACTTCTCCTAATTTACTCTGGATCTTCCTTAGAAATAACAACAGCTCCTTTATTAATATAATGAATTCAATCCACACTCATTCTGAGTGACCCTATTTCACGAGACCACATTGTCCCCAAAACCCACGAACCATTTCATACCCTCCTTGTGCGCATAATCGTGTCTTCAACTGATACACCTATTCTGATGATTCTTCTATAAATCCAAAGTTACATGCTCCCCTTCCTCTCATGATACCCCGTAGACCAAAGGTAACACGGAACACTCCAAGTTCCTTTATCATAATCCGCTGCAAAACTCGTTATTCAACCATACTATAGACTTGAAACCCTTAGACACCACACCTTAACTTTTAAATCTACTAGGACCGTTATTGAGAGTCACCCACTCTGACTTGGTCCCGAATATAATCAACTCCAAGGCTCCGCTAGCACATGAGTACCCTCTCAAAGAAGCACCTAGCCGAATCATCTTCCTTGTAACTCGCCTCTACACGAAGCATAAATCTTGAGTCTTCCCAAAGCCTGAGCATGAATCGATAAGGCCAACTATAGCACACATTCCTCAAATAGCTTACTCAAATTACCACTGATATTCTCTTTCCGTAGTCGTAGCAACCCATCAATATGCTGATACCTAAATATCTTACAAATAGACGACCATGCAATCCAACTGTAGGCGGTGGGACTCTCCCACTTAGCTTGAAGCTACTATTGCATAAACCTAGAACCCACCAAGATTCTTCCTTCATCGACATGATCCAGCACAATCAACCCTCCAAATTCCTCGAAATCCTTCTATTAACCTTTAATAAACACTCTGAACCACTAGCCACATTTACATATTAAATCTCTTACCGGGTAGCCAGTAGAATTCTTCGCAGAAGCTTCGTCAATCACCACATGACCGCTAACCTGCTCACAGGAGATAACCCACTTGTGGAAATTACATGCCGACATATTCCAACGTCGCTGCACTAGTTATAATTAGTACGAAATCAGTAGATCATCCTGAGTTTGAGCTCATTCACCAACTGCGCCAGTCTGTTCACTCCTCATAGACATCAACTAAAGGTGCGACAGTACATTCCAATCCAAAGTCATGTGGTATCCTTCTTCATATCATGCAACTATTTTTTGTTGTATCCAATCTACCGCCACATAATAGCCAATATTTCAAATTAAGTCCGTAGACCTAGTCACTGACCACCATGAATTCCAAATCACTCTAAACTTTCCTCAAGACGTGTAGTTATCCTATCATAGAACCACATGCTACTTTGACACTCTCCCACTTTGGTCAAACTCACTCCTTTAAGTAACTACCTGACTCATGTTCCTCACACTTGGCCTTTTATAAGTTTATCCACTGCAAGGCACCTCCCACATGACCTTCCTCATCCTTCGCTGCCCAGTTGTTGCCTTAAATTAAAATCTACCTCTGTAACACTTGAACCGATAGATCGCTACCAACTTTAAACCCTTCCGAAAATAATCTTTCTCGAGCCATCAATATCGGGAATTCCAATTCGATCCTAAACCACTGCATACTGTGACCTCTGACAACCGCTTTCTCGGCAACATATATAATACTTTTCCTCAAGGTGAATAGAAGGAAACCATAACACCAGCGAACTTAACACATCATAACCAATCGAGGACGATGACGCCACATCACAAGCGAAGATTCCACCACGCTCGAAAATATCGAGTCTCGCTACTCCATCAACCCAAGTCTGAACATTCTTAGTTCGATTGCCTTTCCTTCGTCGGAAGTAAAATACTGAATCCTTGAATCATGCACTAAGTAAACCTCCTTTCAAGTCATTCACTGCCCCAAAACATAGGCAAGCATCCTACCATCACATCAATATTGTGTGATAACAACTCATGAGCATCATAGCAACATGTGCATAGCCTCAAAGCTCTCAGAAGTACAACTATTGAGCTGAAATTACAGAATATCCTTCCACAAGGCGACGACAATGGCCCAATCAACTACGCATGGAGAAACATCCCGCATCACATTTGTAGAACCATTACAATTCCTCAATTCTCGATCGATAGCAAGCGTTTCATGTCGCATAAGATTGAATGTGAAGGAAATGAAGGCATAAGCCTCAAAGGAATCAAATCCCACGATGATAATCAAGATGGGAATTGCTCCTAACAACCTTGTAACCTCTCGAAAATAAGTACAGACGTCTCCGTACCGATCCGCAAGACTCTACTAGACTCGCTCATGACTCGTGAGACCTAAGTGAACCTAGTGCTCTGATACCATGTTGTCACAACCCAAAATTTCATTAAAGGTCGTGATGGTGCCGGACACCACTGTCAGGAAATCCAACACTAAATAGTTAATTAAATTCTCATTTTAATTTTTTTTTAAAATCGTAAATTTACTTCAATTTATCTAGTAAAATATGAATTTATAGAATAATTAATAATATTTTCCAATTTCAATACTGAACATCCCATAATCATCCCAGAACCCGATGTCATGAGGGGTCGACTTCAACACTTACTATGGGCTATAAATAGGATATCAATGATATAATTAAATATGGATTATATGAACGGTTGCAAGCTCAATATTTTGAAGTAAGTAAGTAGTTCTTTTATAATTAAGAAATCTCCAAATTTATCTCTCATTATTTAACAATTTAACTCAGGCTGAGGAGGCAATATCATTATTTATAAATTTCAAGGGAAGCAATATAAGCATGCGTAAATCATGTCGAGGTCGTATGACCCGATCCAACAAATATTTAAATTGTGCACTGCCATAGAGTCGAATGGCGCGAACCATAGATGCATCTATTTAACCTGCCGAGGCAAACGGCCCGCTCCCATGAGAGTAGTAGGATATACCCCGCTCGCGAATCATATGTGCGACGCGGTCAAACATACATTTAAGAAATCACCTCGCTCGTGGATCATACTTGCGACGCGGTCAAATATAAATTTAACATTTAAAATCATATCTCTTTATTGGTTCTTTTCAAAATAAGGAAAACTCAACTTGTAGCGTTTTAAGAAAATTACCCTGCTCGCGGATCATACATGCGACGCGGTTACACATAGATTCTTCAGCTATTATTTTATTCCTCAATTCTTTTCGAAATTACGAAGTTCAAATGAAACCTTTTAAATCTTAAGTTCTTCAATTTCAACTCCTTTCAAAACATTTAATAAGCAGACTCAATCTCGCTCCCTTTCAAGGCAAATAATAAACATAAATCAATAACAATATCAACAAGGCATAATGTGAGTCTAAAACTACCCAGACGTAGGCATAGCTAGTAGCTACATACAGATTCTCACTACTTCGTGCGTATGTAGCCCCCACAAATAGGAGCACACAATAATTTAGTTCACCTATGGGGTTAATTCCCCCTTACAAGGTTAGAAATGAGACTTACCTCGCTCCGAAGTTCCATAAACGACTCCCAAGCCATTCAATCAACTCAAATCGATGCCCAATGCTCCACAACCCATTATGATTGATGAAGATGGCACTCCAATGTGCTCCAAAATCGGCTTCCATGGGCGAAAATGAAATGAGATAGAGCCAAACCCTCGCTTTAAAGGAGACACTACCCAGCCTCGACTTCCGCACCTGCGGCCTCTTCGTCGCATCTGTGGTCTTTCAAGTGCGGCCAAAACCTCGCACCTGCGCCTTTCCTTCCGCGTCTGCACCTTCGCAGGTGCGGACAACCCTTTGCACATGCGATTACTGCCCAGCTTCGCCCAAACCGCACATGCGACCATTGGCTCGCACCTGCGGCCCTTTTGCGTAGGTGCGATCACACTAGATATCAACTGCCTCATCTTTTCTTCCAAGTCCAAACTCGATCCGTTGACCATCCGGAATCCACCCGAAGCCCTCGGGACCTCAACCAATTATACCATTACGCCCCAAAACACATTACAAACTTAGTCGAGCTTTCAAATCACATCAAATAACATCGAATTCATGAATCATATTCCATCCCAAGCTTAATGAACTTTAGAATTTCAAACTTCTACATTCGATGCCGAAACCTATCAAATCACGTCCGATTGACCTTAAATTTTGCATACAAGTCACATTTGACATTACGGACCCACTCCAACTTCCGAAATCAGAATCCGACTCTGATATAAAATATCCACTTCCGGTCAAATATCTCAAAAACCTTCAATTTCCTAACTTTTGTCAAACGACTCCAAAATGACCTATGGACCTCCAAATCCACTTTTGTACATGCTCCCAATACAAGACTCACCATACGGAGCTATTCTCAGACTCGGAATTCCAAACGTACATCGATAACATTGAAATGCACTTCAACCCAAATTTATGGACTTCTTCCAAAATGCTAACTTCCACAATAGGTGTCGAAACGCTCCCGGGGCATCCAAACCCCGATCCAAACATACGTCCAAGTTCGAAATCATCATACGTACCCGCAGGAACCTTCAAATACCAATTCCGAGGCCATTTACTCTAAAATCCAATCTTAGTCAATTCTTTCAACTTAAAGCTTTCGAAACGACAATTTTCTTTCCAAACCGACTCTGAACTTCCCGAAATTTAATCCCGGCCACGCGTGCAAGTCATAATACCTGAAGTGAAGCTGCTCATGGCCTCAAACCGCCGAATGACGCGATAGAGCTCAAAACGATCGGTCGGGTCGTTACACCTAGTCTATATTTAAGAATAATGAAATGTTGTTCTATTAGTCTATTATACTCGCAACTGTCTATCGGAAATAGCCCCTCTATCCTCATAAGGTAGGGGTAAGGTCTGCGTACACACTACCTTCCCCAGACCTCACTCGTGGGATTTTATTGGGTTTATTTTTGTTGTACTCGCAACTATCTGTTTTTAAGAACAAGATGTGATCATGGTCATGACTCCCTATTATTTTCTCTAGTTTGTTGCCCTACGGCCTGGTCTCCTTTGCTCACTAATTGCTATACTTAATTAGTAAGTGTGGACAAAATCTGAAAGAACAAGAACTTAAAAATTTATAAGCACAAAAAAAGTATAAAAGAATTTGAGATTAGTGGATCTAAATTATAGCGTCAAGCAGTTATTATTGAAGAATAGAGAATGTAAAGCAGTACAAGTGAGATTGGATAGGTGGTGGGGATGATGCAAATAGGCCTTCTACAACTCAGACCACTATACATATGTTGCTATCAACACTTTCATGAGCTGAATAACTTTGAGATTAGAGGATTCAATACAAGATGCAATTAATGGAAGAGATAAAGCAGTACAAGTGAGATAGGATAAAGTAGGAAAGCTATGATACAAGTCCAAAGTGGATAGGTTGTGCGGACAAATGCAAAAAGGCCGGTTACAGCACAAACCACCATAGATGTCAACACTTCAACTGAATACTCCCATGTTAAGTCTTTTGCATACAACACAAATAACACTGTTGACATCCCCATAATGTTGTTCAAGATTACTCGGACATAGATCTGCTTGTAAAAAAAATTAAATAATATTAGAGTTGTCAACGCAAAATTACAAATACAAAAGAAAGCAAGTACTCTGCCGGAGGTTTCATGAGAAAATAAAGAGAAAAGAATCTACTGAACATAGTAACTGTGTTGGAGAATTTGAGATAGATGAGAAGAGATGTAGACCTCGGAAAATGTCAAAGAAGAAGTTGTGGAACTCTGCTGGCTTGTTGAAGATAATAAAGTTATTGCTGTTATTGCAGTTCTTGCATTGATAGCCAGAGGTACTATGACAAATGATAGGAAGAAAGAAGGCGTGCCAATTGCATTTGCGAGTCGTATAATATTATCCATGAGTGGATCAGCACACAATGTTAATATAGCAGTGCCCAAAATCACTTGCAGCACAGACTTGCAGAATGCTCCTTTCAACACCAAAGAGTAGTCGAAACGTTTATGTTTTTCTCTTTTAGCCTCATCCAAGAACTTGTCGACTTCTCCCCATATCATCTGCAAAAATAAATTCCAAAACAAATCTAGCTGTCAAAATATCTTGTACATATATACATCAGACACAAGACATATAGGACTATTTAGTTAGCAATATATTTTACTTTATCCTGAAGTTCTTCGGTAGTCCTCTTGGCATTACGAAGCCAATATTTCACACCATCGAGAAACTCATTTTCGTCTATCTTGTTATCTTTATTTTGATCAAAATCCTTGATGATTTCCTCGATAGAGCCTTGGTGATCTAGATGTACTTCTCTGATTTTGACATTTTCCGTTAGTTTCTCCAGTTCTGAAGGTGTTAAGTAACTGTTTTGATCATCATCTAACTTTTGGAAGAGCCTGTAACACGATCAGATGATAAGGATTAATGAGACATTGATTCTTAGGAGCTTGTGAAATTTCTCCTCTGAACTTGAAAAAACATTGTTGGTTTTTCAAAAGATGGTTCAGCAAAAAAGGTTGGAAGATTTATTGAAAGTTTCTCTCTTGAATTTTATTAAGCATGGAGGGCTTTAAATAGCCTACTCTGAAAACAGAAAATTTGTAGAATAAAATTCAAAAGCCTAAAATATCTCAACTAAACTTATCTAACTAAAATTAAATTCAAACAAAGAGTCCTCCTACAACTAAACTACTTATTATTCTAGTAAATCAGCAGTAACATATGCAAAATCCAACAAACATTACCTTTTAATAGCTTCTATGTTGGGGCTACCGTCATCTTTTAAAAGGCCTTCGGATTCAATTGCCTGGTTCTGTATTTGTGTGAGAACTCTTGGCATGAGCTCCTGAATCTTAACTATTTCTTTTTGTTGTCCCTCAGTGTACGCCTTAACTACCTGCATATATATGGAGTTGCAAAAATTAATCATTTTACATAGTACTAGCTCAAATTATGATCGTATTCCACCTTGTTTCTATCAACATCCTTTTATTTTGACTAACTAAAAGTAATTCTTTTTGTCACAGATAGAGCCACTAGTGTCTATATTAGTGAAAGAGCAAAAGAAGATGATTTTTTTTTTGCCTCATCAAAATGTTTCTTGATGGAGGTGGAATCGCCCTTGGATTCCTGTATCAATTTCTTGCATCCCTCAATGAACTCTTCCTCATTTATCCTTTCATCTCCATTTTTGTCGAATATCCTTGACAGTGTTGACAGGGCAAAGTTACTGTCCACTTTAACCTTTCCTGATTCAAGCTGGTTTACCAGTTCTTCTAGTTCAGTGAGTGTTATGGAGTTGCTCCTATCTTTATCGGCTTTGATAAATAATCTGCACGAGTGAAATTATCTTGACTTAAATAGATCAAAATGCTGCTACTTTAAATGAATTGTAGTATTAACTGTATTTCAACAACAACAACAACAACCCAGTAAAATCCCACAGGTAAGGTATCTGGGGAGAATAGTGTGTATACAGACCTTAACCCTACCCGTTGGAATAGAGAGGTTATTTTCGATAGACCCTCAACTCAAGATAGTATTAACTGTAAGTCTTGATAAATATATGAGGAAACAAGACTTTTCATAAGAGTTTAACTTCTACACAGTGACTTGTAAAAGTAAGATGTTTACACTTCCAGGTGACTTAAAAGTATGGGCGGTAGATTTAACTCATTATTTAAGGGTGTCAAAAAATGTTACCCTTTGAGCGCGTTAATGTCAGGACGTCCACCTTTAAAGAGATTTCCTCTTGCCTGCCTTTGGATATGCTCCACAAACACTTTCACCAGGTTTTCGTGTTTTATGTATTCTAAACACTTTTCTTGAATCAATGGATTCCACATCTACATATATCAGAAACATAATAAACAGACATGTTTTTACAACCTGAAGTACACAAAAGAGTGACTTATATATGAGCTTAAGTTAATTTGACAGTGATCAGGATTATCAATTGGATAATGAACCATAAATTAGGTTGTTGATGATAACCTGATATGCGAAATATGACAGCAACAATGTGACTGATACTATGAGAGCAACAAGAACGGTAATGCGCTTTCCTACTGATGAACTAATGATATCGACGAATAGCATTATTATGAATGGTGCAAGGGAGAGAAACATGACTCCAGCTATATAACCAGTTAGATCATTTGTTATGATTCCAGTACCTGTAAAGAAAGATCTCATTCTTATGATGCTTAGTTATATCTTTTTCCAAACTTCATAGTATGAAAAGGAAATTAACATACGCTTTAAGTCTTTCATTTTCAAAGTAGAAGAAGATGAGTCTGCACTTTGTGTATTTGAATTTCCTGAGATGTTTTGTCTCCCAAGTATGACACATATGCCCCAGAGCACAGTAA